>NW_009661375.1:5214291-5293016 GCF_000708025.1 Charadrius vociferus | reverse complement strand
GCAGACAGCAATGGTCCCAGCGGACAGAGGTTTTACTCTTCCCTTGATAGCTGGGCACGGTTACACACAAATAACCCAAAGCTTCTCCCCTTCCTCTGGGAGCATCTTCCCTGGAAAGTATTTAGCACTCTTTGATTACAAGGCAGCCCAACAGCCCACTGGCAGATGACCACATCTAGAGAAAGTTGCAGATATCCTTATTTCCCTTTCTGACTCGGAGTGACCATCCCCCCCCCCCCCCCCCCCCGACTTAACAAAAAAGGTAGACAATTCATTTTAGCTCTTTTTTTTTTTTAAAAAAAAAATGAAGCTTACATACTCACAGGGACAGCATACAAAAAGGGATGAATACACAGATGCAAACAAAACACTGAATTACCATTATGGAAATTAATTTTAAGAGTCACAAAGCATATTATTCCTGGAAATTGCTTTTATTTAGCAATTATGTTAACACCGCAAGAAGGCAGCTGGCATTGAAAACAAACAGTTCAATTTAAAAATCAGGGAAGTGAATTAGCTGAAATTTCAGGGCACTCACACCTGAATACACTCCACTACCTCGAAACTTCAAGAATCCTCAAAGGCTTAGGTTTTTGTTTGTTGAGGAGTAGAAGAAAGGGGATAAAAGAGTAAGAGAAACTGTTTATTTTTGACGTTATTTATAAGTTTTTGCAAATCAAAGTTAAACCCTGACAACCAGCCAGCAGGGAAAAAAAACTGAAGGAGTCAGTGACAATACTGAGATATTTTAATTTTTTTTTTTTTTTAAGGTGTCCCGTCGTCCCCCCCCGCCCCGTAAAATGGCTTGTACTTCCACAGGTACAACAAAGAAATTATTTCAGTCCATTTCACATGGTGTGTATAAAAGACCAATTTTACAAATATACCCAGAAGTTTTAACAGCTGCTAACACTGTTTAAAAGTAAACATCACTTCTCTGTCGTAAAGGGCTCGCTGCGTGAACAAGACTTTTCCTACTGTTGTGCCACAAGAAGGAGCGTTCCAGGGGCTCTCCGTCACATCTTTAATCCGAGAGGAAAGTGATACCCATCCCTAACCACCGTGACACAAAACAGAAGGGACTTCCAGGTGACTCGAAGCCTGGCTTGCCCACCAGGGAAGTACAAATACGCCCCATTAAAAGGAAATCTTGGCAGCCACCAGTTTTGCCTGTTGTCCAAGCAACTTGTAGTTTTGGTCCACTGCCAATTAAATGAAAACACTGATCAACACAGAAAGTAGAGCTCGGTCTTTACAACCCAGAGGCTGACTCTACTGTTCTTTCCAGACCAAAGTGTCTGCTGCAGTCAATGGGATGAGGTTTGCAGAGGGCCTCCAGAGCTACTGCGACTTCATCCTAGAAACTACCCCCACCTCCACCCCCCACCCCCCAGAAGACAGCCTTACCTTTTAAGTTTTTTCCTTTTAATTCACAACACCAAGTGCAGAGACTTGTGAAGAGTGCTTATAAAAAAAATCAAAACGAGAAAACTCTGTAAAAGACGTTTGCAACTCCAATTTATATTTTCCTTGAAGAGATAAGCAAGCCTGAAGGTATCTTTTTAATTCTCTTCCTTGTTTTCTTTCCAAGCTGTATTTACTTGTTTACCTGCAACGACGTGGATAACTAGAAAATGAGAGGAGCCAAGAACTCACAAGAGGCTGAAAACTGAGCAAACAAGGAGGAGGAGGAATGCTTGGCCAGAACACTGCGGAACAGCTGGGCTGTCCCCAACTATTCAGCACAAGCACCGAACAGACTTCTGTTCCTACCTGTGCCGATCAACAGCTCAGCCTGCCGATTCCACCTGGCATCCAACGCCGCATGTTAACAGCGGTCTCGGGGAAAACAAGACTTAACCACCCATGACAGAGCGTTCCTTTACAAAGAGCAGACAAGCACAGCTCATTTCAAAAGCGTATCTGCAGCTCTTAAACAAGAGCAGGAACCAAGCCCGGTCAGTTTTCCTACCACACTAAAACTGCATTTAAATGCCTCTATCAGGTCTCATGATGGCCGGATCACTGCCAACAGTTCTCTGACCCCAGAAGAAGTGTCAAGACTATGAGGTGTATGAACAGAAACGTGACAGTCTTAGAGAAGCTTCCTTCCATTTCCAGAAGAATGAAAAAGTGGTGAGCGAAGCAATCGGCTACAGCAACAGCACTAAAGGGAGAGTTACCACAGTTGAAACCAACAGTTTCTTTTGGGTGGTGTGTGGAGTTAGAAAATAAATACGTTCTCTTCAGAGACTATTGCAGTTTCTCACTATGATACACTCAAACTCTTCTCCTCGCTCAGGCTCTGAAGCAGAACCTTTAAATTCCAGGAACTGCCATTAAAACAGCAGAGTGCTTTGTTGGGAAGATCACAGCTTTTCCATGTCATCCCGGAGCTTCTAACGAAGCGAGGAGAATCCTTTCTAGAGCATGAACCAGGTCTGCAAGCAGGAACAGCTACCATCACATTTCTGATGGGTTCCTGGCATGCCTTTGCTTCAAGGTGGTTCTGTCCTTACTGGAAGCAGCCCGACAATAGCTTTTGTCTCTCCTGAGCCCCATTCCCACCCCCACAAAGAAAAAAACCCACCAAATCCTCCTTTAATTACTCTGCCAGTACAGTAGTAATACTGTACCCTGAGGCACGAAGTGGCCACACTTGAAAAAAATTCGTGATTAAAATGCAGTGTCATGCTAACTCTTTTGTACAACTTGGACCACAACTCAAGTAAGAACAGTGCTTACCAAGCAGTCATCTATTTAGACTTCAGCACTCTATCAAAAAGCTGCCAGGAAAAAGGAAAGTGTTACAGCTCCAGCATGCATGGATGTGACAGATTTTTCTTTTTTTAAAGACCAGGCTAGAAAAATACTCTTAGTTATAAGTTATGCAGTCAAAGCTGGTTTTGAAGCATTCAAATAGAATCAACAGTAACAGGTGAAGAAATCCTTACAGAATACATTGCCAGCATTTGAAATGGTATGCAAGAAATATCATAACACTGAAATTATAAACTCTCAAAACAAAGTTTGAGGGTGGCTCTCAAGTTTACTGACTCCAAATAGAACTGGTCTTATTTATCTAGAAACACCTTTCTCCTACTGAGTTACCAGACCACTGAAGGTGTGTGTTTACACACAAGATGGAAGGAGAAAAGGGTTAAGCAGCCAAACAGTCCTTCGTTTGATCAGAGCAGCGTGTGGCAGTACTGTTTGAGAAAAATAATGCTACAAACTCTCCTGCCTTCCCAGTAAAGCCAGCTCTGCGGAACTCACCCCAGATTTCAAAACACCTGGATTTATGCAAAGGAACTGTGGAATTGTTTCCCAGATAAGAGTAGAGTTTTCCTTCCTGCAGCATTTCTTGCATGATACAGAACTGCCAACAGTGAAAGAAAGAAAACTCTCACTCAAAACAGTCTTTTCAAACGGACACTTCCCTCAGATACAAACCATTAGGCAGCCTTCCACTTCATGTATTCCAGACACACCACAACCAGATGGTGCGCCAGTATTTCCAGTGAAGATTCCTCTACCACTGCACATTCACTGTGCACAGGGGGCAGCTATACGAAGCCCTAAAGCAGCAATTAAACTGTAACAGCAAAGGAAGAAAATAAAAGAAGCTCGATAACGGAGATGTCTGGGAACCTGCACATTCACAGTCCATTTATACTTAGAGAAAGACTACACATGCAAGTCCTGATCAGCTCAGCAACACAGTTGCCACCCCAGGCCTGTGAAGCTGTCATACAGGGAGCTCAAGACCTCCGGCCACCAGAATTAACACACAGGGCTCATGGCCTTAATTCAACAAGGAACAATTCCTGAAAGTGTGTTTTCATAGCATCTCTTGTGAGAAATAGAGTTAAGTATTTCACAGAGTCCAATAAGAACGAGGTGGAGGTGAGACTGCCTCTCGCAGATGAGGTATATGCTAAATAGAAATAATGCTGCAGTATGCATATGGGACCTGAGGAACTTGTACTGAATATCAACAAGGAAGAGGCACCTTCACGTTTATGACAGAAACCATGACAAGGAATTGAAGGCCAAAGGCGTTTCTTCCCTGTCTGGCTGGGCTGCCACTCTTGATGAAGATTAGCCACAAGGTTGTCTTGTGGGAGTAAGGACTCGGAATACGGAATCACAAGAGGATCTCATTGAAAAGGCACTAGGAAGAAGCATAAGTTTTAGGTTAACAAGATTCATCCTATTTCCAATCACTGAGTGGGACAAAACCTGTACAGTTTGGGATTTTTAGAGAAAATGCTGCAGAAAGATTTTGTTTTTCAACAGAAAAAGCATAAAAAGAAGAGTAAAGCTATTTTCAAATTATTAAAATGCTGAACATTTATACAGCAAAATTATATTCAAAACAGCAGCAGACAGAGTACATCCCATCACCATTGGCAAGGGACATGTAAAATGTTTATAAGGTTAACTATAAAACAATTTTACAACCAAAATATGAACAGGCCAATTCAAGTATATATATACAGAATATATTAAAATCATATAAATTATATATTTATACAAAGGGCACAATTATAGCAAAAAACTATAGTTGATTAAACAGAACTGAGCTTGAATGATCGATTTCATCTAGAGGTGTTATAAATTTCTCCCAAATTCTTTTTTTTTTTTTTCTTTTAAACCCGGATAGATTGATACCTCAGATACCAAGAGTACAGAAAGCAAAAGGAAAAAAACCAACACAAAAAATCAAAGAGTTATCATTCTGTATGAAATGAAACTAACAGCGGGCAGGGTACATCTCATATGAAATTCTGATTTAATTATTTCCATAGTAAACATTTATCAGCTCTCTTAAAAAGTCAGGAATTTCAAGTGATCCATTTCAGATGTACCACCATGGTGCGTATATTTGATTACATTTGAATGTTGTCTGATTTGCAAACATTTGAAAAAAAATGGATACAAACACATCTCAATCTGCAAAAAAAAGGTGACAGATGGCAGCAAGTTGAAAACTGAACAAAAATACTCAGCTGAACTAGAAACGATGCTCTCCTTACAGCATTTTGGCTAGTAAGCGAGCTTAAAAAAATAACTTATTAATTGCTTTTTTTTTTATTTCAAAACATAACAGCAAATAACCACAATCCATTGAAGCACTTGAGAATCTAAACAGTCCCATCAGTGGGCTTATATTTAAACACAAACTAAGTGCTCTCCTGAATTCAGGTCTACGTAAGTAAGTTCTGTATAAGTTGTACCTAACCCTTCTGTCTTGCTGCAGCACTCCCCCTTCATTAATGCAGTTTTTAAAGGCTCACTACATCTCAACTAACCCAATGGTCCTGGGCGTGCAAGGAGCAGTTAGGGCAAGCTAACTTAAGCAGAAATAAAAAGGCCAGACTACACGTATACAGAACATTGGCTTAGAAACCAGAACTAAGTATGTAAAAAAGTAAAGCAGTTTCACCAGATGCAGGTTAAACAGGGAAAAAAAGAAGAAAAAAATAATCAGCCATATACCATACATAATGAACAGTGGATATCTATTACACTGAAAGGAAATCAATGCAAACAGGATTTCCTCAGTTTCAAGTAATCCTTGATGCCTTTTTGGCCAGCTGTGTTATACCGTAATAGATATTTTAATAGCTTTTATACTCTACAATTTAGGCAGCTAATTTTTCTCTTATGTATCCAATTATCTCTAGTGAACATCCACCTGTGGTTGTCCACACATTCTGTATTAGCTCCTTGAGAAACTATTCAAGTTAAATTATATTGCAAATTAAAGACAGTTACATTCTGTATGTTCCTTCTAGATTTGAAAAATAGGTTTTTAAAGGCTCGTCAAAGTTTAGAAGAAAAAACCTTTCCATTAAAAAATCTGAGCTTAAAAAAATCATTAAGACATCTTTTTCTGATCCAGGGTACTAATAAAAAGATTACAAATATACTACAATTTGACCAAGAAGACTTCATGAATATGCTGCTTTTGAGCATGCAACACCACTGATATCTGTCAAATTCCAGGTATCAATGTATCCCAATTCCACCACAGTCCCTCACAATTTCCTTGTCAGTTCTCCGCCCCCACCCTACCACCTTATTAATAACATTGTAAAAAAAGGTAAAATCTAGAGTTAGTGGCAAAATCTTCACAGTAAATTGTTAAAAGAAAATGTTATTGTGGTCATTGCAAAGTGATATCAGTCAATTGGACCCTGAAAAATTAGCTTGATGCAGTTGTGTTCCCCAGATAGCTGTGTTGCACAAAAAGGGCAGGCAGCATGAAATGCATGAGTACCATGAGGCAGTGGGATTTGAGACCAGTATTTTGCAGATTTCTCAGAGCACACATGTCCACAGGGGGTGAAAGCATGAGTTGGAGGACCAGCATCCACATAAAAGCCCGCTTCACAACCAAGCCAGAGAGGCACATAAGGGCCAATGGTTCTGCACATCGGACATTCCCGCTCATTGGCTTCTGTGTCACTGCGATGTCCCCAGTTGTGATAGCCATGAACATGACCACAGCTGAGGTATGCCCAAGGCTGCTTCTCTTTTACCACATCTTTACGGTTGATGCTGGGAAATGCTAAAGTGTTTAACCCAACAGGACACTGTGGTCTGGCAGCGTTTATCTCCTGTCGCAGAGCTTCAATGTGTTTCTGAGTTGGAGTGTGAAACAGTCCATCTGCCGTTCTCCACAGAAGGGTAGCTCCACACAGGTCAATGAGAGACCCATCTTGTAGGACATTGGTCTCATTTTCTACCTAGTGGTAGAACACAAGGATAAGCAGTTAAGCCGGAGAGCTTTTACAGGCAACCAGGTTCGTTCTGTAAACACAGTGTCTTTCTCACCAAATTGTTGCCCTTCCTAGCATGCTATCGTACTTTGTCTTATCATTTCCTTGTGGCCCTCCATGTATCTGAATCCGTCTCTTTTCTCTTATCCTATATTTAAGATTATAATGAGCATTGGTCTCTTACTCTGTGCTTGTACAGGAGGTCCCAAATTTGCAAGCGTTACAAGCTATGGCAGTACTAATATACAGTTTTCCTTCCTGTAATTCTTTGGGAATGATATTACATCCGTAATCATTAACTTCTTCACAAATATCCTGTACCTCTGAGCACCCTATTTTTTTCAGTCAAACACCAATTCTGTGTATGCCTCTAACATTTAAGGTAATGTTTGCTGAAATATTCTAGCAAGGCTGAAGAGGAAACTCACCATTCTTTAAGGGCTGCATTAGCAGATTGTTCTACCAGAATCCTTTGCCCACATAGACTGGCAGAGCTTGTTCACACAGCAAAAGAGCTTTTTTGGACTAAAAACTGCTACCCAGGACAGACCAGCTGTCCTGCTACTCAAATACCTTTTTTTTGGCTTCTGGGAAGTGTAAAGCATTTTGCAGAAGCACAAACTCCCACAGTGTACCTCATCAACAGTGAAACTCTTCCACAGATACATTAGGGATGACAAATGCAATACTAACTACATAGACAGGTACTTTCATAGATTATCATTACAGCAGAGTGAATTACCAGTTGCATTTCTCAGATGACAAGTTCTACAACTGAAGCCACACAGGCTCAACTTGTCAACAATTAACCACCCCAGCTAGTTAGGCTCTTTATTTAATGAGGCATTCCATGGAAATACAGCCCCCAATGTACACTGCCTAAAGGCTTCTCTCATCTGACTAAAAGTAGTACTTAAAACATTTGAGAGATTATACCAAACGTATGTAGAACTTTGCTGAAATATTCTTTATTTTAATGTCACAAACATATAAGCAACTTGTGCTATTGCTACCAGTTCAGTAGTGATGAATGCACATTAGAAAGGTTCTTTATGAAATCAGAGGAAAGCAGAACTACTGCGTGGCTTTATACATTGAAAGTGCGTAGAAAATACCACTACGGCAAAACAAATACCCTGTACATTAAGTAGGTCACATGAAATCATCATGTCTAAGAATACTATGAATGACAACCAATGTGGCATTTACATTTTAATCCAGTTTAAATTCACAGATTAACTGTGGATCATCCTTGCACAAAACACCTAGATGGTACAATACAGACTACAGATAAAAGGTCACCAGTGTAAAGTACTTAGAGCAGAAAAATTCAGCTGTTCAATAGAGATGAGAGAAGCCTTGATTTGATGCACTTTTCAGATAATTCCTTCACAAACAGCACAGCAAAAGCTTTCTCATATGCAACGCGTTCAATTCATTATACAGTGTGCATTTGGTTTTATGAACTCAGTCAACAAATACTGATCACATCAATACCAGCGTGCCATGTAATTTTATTTAAATGAGAGTTCAAGTCATTTTGGATGCAGAGAAGGGAATTTGTTTTAGTATTGCCTTTCTTTAGCAGCACTAAAAAGGTGTTTTGCTAACCACGTACAAAGGGCGCAATTACAACATCATCCATTCCAGTCCCCGAGGCAATGTTTGCCTGCCACCATTAAAGTGACAAAGCAATTTATGTACTGCAGGCTGTCTACTGAGAGCAGAACAAAATATTCAAACTCTATGTTCCTAACTCCTTTAAACAGTCAGTTTTCTGCAAAGCCAACGGCAAAGGTGGACAGTCAGTTCAGTGCCAGTGTGTGGGATAACTCTAACAGCAACAAGCTAATGGGAACTCAAGGTAGCAGCAAAAAAGCAACTTTGGCATGAAGAGAAGGATATTCCCCTCGCCATGCACACTTTCTTAGTCTTTGAACTAACAGCTGGACAACAAAGTTATAAAAGAGAAGGGGCACCTACAGCTCTTGTGAAGATGCCCCTCGAACATCTGCTGACTTCCTGAATCCTAACCTGAAGAGCAGAATTGATGAAACATGAAGGCTTTTCCAGGTCTGCAGGTAGGAGAACGTTCTAACCTACCAGAGACAAGGAGGACTTCTGGGGAAGCTCATCTGCCTGACTGAAAATACCAGAATGTAGTATTTTGCTGGCCTACTACTATGTGATGGTGTTTGATTTCCCCCCTCCTCACCCTTTGAGGGGAAAAAAAAAAAAAAAAAAGATGAGCAATGATAGCATTCTCCTTCCTAGGCCCCACAGATCTTAGGAAGAGGAAAGAACAAGAGTGCTATGGGAATTCTGTTCCATCTCCTATGGAGAAGTGGACATTCTTTCATGGGAACCTCTCTCCTGGTTATGTATGCCACAGGTCTGAGGCAGCTGAAACTTTTCACATTTGTTAAAGGCAAAGGCCATCCTGCTCCACAGGATAACAGGAATATACTTATCAGGGTTTCTCCTAGCTTCCTAGTGCAGGTAAATCAAACAGAAGCAGAGTTATCCAAACTTGTTCTGCACGCAAGTGGACTCTTTGTACTGCAAAAGACAGCTCTCTACGCACTAGCTTCTAGATGTCCCCATGTCCCAGGAGAACATTTCAGAGATGGAGATCAAGAGCAAAGTTTTACACTCCATGCTGTTTCAGTTGGAAAGGTGACATTAGCAGATAACTTAGACAGTGTTCTCCTGCCTAAGCAGAAACAAAGCAGCAGTACAGAATCTACCATAACACACAGGTACTTAGATAAATTCAGTGCCCACTATGTAGGGACAATGCTATTACACTGCAGTCACCCTGTGACTGCTTCCCTTCAAAGCCAGGAAAGCAAATATCCCTTGTTTTGTTTTAACTACCAGTTACTTTCAACTTACCAGTTTCCCCCTTTGTTGAGCAGATCTGGTTTCCCGGAGAGTGTACACATCACCACAGACCGAGATCTCCCGCCAAACTCCAGGTTTGGATTCCTCAGTGAATCCTCCTTTTGGATGCATGACCAGCACCCCATTAGTTGTCAATCCATCCATGTGGCCATCAGGATTTTTCCATTTTGCTGCTTTTTCCTGTACGTGACAACCACCCCATAAAAAAAAGTTTGTTGAAAAGCTTATGGGTTAAAATTTTACACACCAAAGTTTTACCAGCACTGTCGAAAACACAACATTTCCTCACCAGACAGTAGTGCTGCGAAATAGATTTACAGAAAAACATTTTTAAGAATACTTTGTGCCAGATTGGTAACATCTTTCGCTTATGCATCTTCAATTACTATTCTATCTTAAATATTGATATTTTTAACTCAGTTGAGTGCCTCTGACTGCAGTTCAGGTAAGAGTTAAGGCCTCAGTGGTCTGCAGCGTAGATACTCCTAACCACTGTAATGGAATACCATTGCAGTGGGCAAATCCTCTTTCATAAAGCAGCTGATGTGCTCCTTGGTCTTCAGCGCTCAGAACTGCAACAGCCGCTTATTCACAACGAGTATTAAGAATATATCAAACAAACCTAAAGAAAATCCACTAACAGTTACTAAAGTAGAGCTGCATTGTTAAAGACAATTATGACCATGAATCCATGCTGGTAATAAATCAGGCACATAAAACTGCAGTTTCTACTTAACACCGCAGCTGGTACACTGGAGCAATAAAAGTCTAATGACAGTATAAGTTATCAACTAGTACAACGGAATGTTGGGACTTGAAAATAACAGAGAATAAAACCTGAGTTTGCTCATAGATAACAATTATTAGTAGTACTTACACCAAGAAATATATTTTTAGAAGAGTCAAATCCAGCTGCAAAAATCCTTGCTGTATATGGTGGGCTCCTGTCACAAACAATCCTGCATGCAAAACGGGATATGGTGCTTTGCGTAATCTGGGTTTCATCATTATTTTGACTTCCAGAAATAGTATCTGTTACTACAAAGTCTATGGGGCTTTCTGTTGACCTCCCAACCTGCAAAAAAAAAAAAATTAAGATAATAGTATAACTAGAAAGAGCCATAGAAATATCAAGCATTAAGGACACGATTTTACCAAGTTACTATTGATGGCATGAGTAAACTACTGTCTACTGAATTTTTGGATGGCAAAACGCAACCAGAGATTAATCTGTATTTGACCTAGGCAGAAAACATCACTGACATGGCAAGATAAATTTTCACTTACTACAACTGATGTACATGCTTGCCCAACACAGCTCCAATGAATTGTTTGTAGAGTATCATTAACAGCATGAAAGTATTATCACCTTGATATTTCATAATCCAACTACAGCAGATTACTTACCACTGTATTCAGTCAATTAAGAAAACACTAGCTTGAAATGACAAGTTTTATTCACACTTCTAGTTCCAAGTTAATTTGCCATGAAAATAAAGGACTTTTTTCCTTAGACCCAGAACTTGGTTATTTTGACACATCATAACAAAAAGCTACCCACCTTCATGTTTTCAGAATTTGTAGTTCTAGAGTAGAAGAGTTTTCAGGTAAAACACAAAATATGGTTAAATTTATTCCGAATCACGCACATGCATGACTAAAGAAATTAAAAGCCTTCTTCAGCAGAAATAAAACACAGCTGATCAGTAGACAAGAATATTTTTTTATCTTGACATCTATACATTTTAATTCTGAAACTGGAAACATCTAGGCATCTGGAACCAAAAACTTCATTACAAAATGGACAGAGGGATCTGACTGCAAATCAAACCTACTGTGAGACTTTATCAATACTTCTACAGACAAATAAGTGTTACACCAACTTTGAGCATAACTGGGAAAGTGGAGCTGAGGAACAAGGAGTGGAATAGAATTTTATAGACACTTTGTGATCAAACAGAAGAAAATTAAGAGTATTCTTCACATGAAACTACCTCCAATATCAGGAATCTGCATTTATATAAAATAACCTCCTCCCTAAATATGATCTCCTTGTCCCCCAAGAAGTTACATTCTGCTTAGCTTCTTGCTCTTCAAAGCCAGCTGTGGCAACGCATGTATGGTTCCATCATTGACAAACATCTCTGCAAACTAAATTTGCTGTGCCTGCTTGAACAGTAAAAGAAACATTATTCAAGAGTCAAGGAAAGTTATATTAACACTTAACCCTTGTCACAATGGAAGTGATAGCAACAGTACAGGGATCTCTCCCGTACTGCTCTTCTGCTTTCAGTTCTACTTTGCAGTCTTAAACTTAAGACATGAATTTTGGTATGTGTTCAAGTGACACATCCAGTTTCTTTCTCCATAGCACAGGTCACAACCTGAGTATAAAACACTATATGCTTGCTGCAAAAGCAGCACCAAGGAAATACTAAAAAAGGCCTAATCAAAAGTATGCACTTCAATTTTTCACAGAAAGTAAAGTGACTACTAGAATACCCAAGAGACAGAGTTCAAAAACTATTCAATATGGCACATTTCTGATTTATATAACTTGACAAGTTGAAGCTCAAACTTATAAAGCTATATTCTTTTTCTTTTTACAGTATTATTTTAACAGGCTTCTATTTCCACCCAATGCAAGTCCTGCTAATAGTCAGCACCGAACAGCAGCAGGAAGCTTATTCCTAACATTTGACTATTTTCTATTTGCATGCAAAGTCTCTTAAAGGATAACCGATAATGAACATGAAAATAAATTTCTTCATAACAAGTTTCTGCCTGTTGCAGTCTCTGAAATAGATTACTTGCAAAGCTTTTTAGATGCAAACAGAGAAAAGCCTGCCTTATTTTTCCTTAAAGGATGACAAAACACACAAGTGTTTGTTCCCAGTCTTCCTCCTATTGTACTGATCAACCAACATGAAATCCAAATATGGTTGGATATAAGGATTAAAATCTATCTATGAAGCTTTTATGTGGTGCTTAAAATCTCTAAAATTACATATAATATTTTAGGCAAAGTAATTTATTTATATTATCTCATTTGTGTCACAAGTATGTTTATACAATGTCAAATATTTTCAGTATTTGCCCCCCCCCTCCCCCCGCCGAAAATCAGTCTCATGTACTGTGCTATGTTTCAACACTAGAAATTTTAAGTGGCTTTCAAAACATGCCAATTTCATCATAATTTGTATCAATTCAAAATTTTGCATTTGAGATCAACAGAAAAGAAAGCCCCTCGGGAACAAATTAGGAACTTTATGCTATCAACATTTACCCACCAAAATTTTTAACACATCTGATCTTGCAGTCAGACTACAGTCACTACAGACCTAGTTCCACAATTCAAAGCTACTCTTCACAGACTTTATTACTCATTTTTCTTCCATTTTCCTCTGTAGCACAGAGACTTTCTTTTTAAGTAATTTCAGGCTATATTTTGGGACTTTTCTTGTTAACTGTGTCATATTCTATATTATTTCACTAAGTTACTTCCAATAACAAACCATAAATCTTCCAACTGATGCATAAGACAGCTTCTGTTGTCTACACTACAGGTTATTGTTAAAAGCTACGTAAAAGCCAGGCAGTCAATCAATTTGCTAGTGTCTACCGTCAATCAAAGAAGTGCTATTAAAAACGCTCACTCCTGAGACAAGGCAAAACCAGACAACCTGCCAGCAGATAATTTAACAGCTGCAGATTCTTGAACTTCAACAGAATTTCACTCTGGTGATAGGCAGAATTAGACCATGCATCTTCTGAAGGGCTGCTCTTTAGAAAAAAATAAATCCATTCTTCATATTGAATGTAACTGCTTCTTGTATAAACTTGGAGTTATTTAGGGTACTACCTACACATTTTGGCTCCCTATAGTGGTACAAACAGGTATAATCAACACATTCTCATTTAATCAAACCGTGAAGGACCAGGTTCTATTCCAACTGATGTATCATCAGAGTGGTTACTAAACTCTGAAAAAAATCTTCATTTTAAGAAGCTTACAGGTGCTGCAGCATATAAACTTTGGGACATGCCAGGGGGAACACATCAGTACCTTCTTTTTGTTATTACATGAAGAAATCTGACCTGGACATCACTAAGACAAAGGTACATAGTAGCATTTGTACACAAGTTTCACTACAGAATTACATTTAAAAATAAAACACAACACAGCAGAACAACAGTTCAATAAGTACAGTAGGAATAAATTAAAAAAGACTATTCTCAAAACTCAAGTACAGGATATAATAGAACCATGAGATGTCCAGGACAACCTTCCAAAGCACCTTTAAAGCCCTGCTGCAGGAGGTTGTGAAGCCATTTTGTTAAAGTGATCCAGCAGGAGATGTTTTTCAGGTGACTGAACAGGATACAAGTAAGCAGGGAAGACAAAAGCACCCACTTTTGCATTGTTTCCAGCTTTCAAGAAGTAAGAATATTCCTGGTTAGCACTTCAAGTAATATTTTCAAAACATTCTTAAAGGAGTATGCTTACTTGTAAATAACTCCTCATGTTACCTTCAGAAAAACACTAGTAGAAGAACAGGGGGTAGGAGAACTCCTATATGAAACTTCATCATCCATGCATTGAATATGCATATAACCTGCATGGTTAACAACTGATGCATGTGTGCATGGGGGGTTGGGTAAAGTACGTGCGTGGTAATTTAAACCACTTACATGTATGAAAATGTGGTCACTTTATTATGGAAAATGTCAAGAAAATTGGCATTTAGACAGCTTGGACACCACTCTTCAATGCCTTCTGAATTTCCTTACCATCCCTTGTATAGTCTCTTCACATTTTCCATACATATCTCACTTCTGATAAGTATCTACTCTTGCTTCTCGGTTATAAGCTTGGAAAGCATAAACCAAGAAGCTATTCTGGGTTTGCAATTTTCAAGTTTTTCCTGGTTTTGGAAAAATTGCAGGATACAAGTCACCAAAACAACTCTTCTCATGTTTTCCTTCAAAGAAAACAACTGACTATAGACTGTCAAAGTAGAAGGAGGAAAAAGTGACAGCTTTTTTGTCAACTGTGGATCTCCCTCACTTTCACAGGAGATCAGCTCTAGCCCAGCGGATTCAGACTTCGCAGATTAGAAATGGTACCCTGGCCAAGAAAACAAAGCAAGAACTCTGCCCTCCCTTTTCTCTATTTCAGGTCGCAGTAACGAAAGTGTTATACCAACCACCACCCTAAGCCTATCACACTCCTTACTCTTGTTACCTTAGTGAAGCCATGCAGTGCTACTATCCCATTTTACACAGGGAAAGATTGAGATTAAAAAAAGCTAAGTGATTTGTCCAAGATAATAAATGTTATCAGCAGCCAAGGAGGGACCTCAAGCCTCCTGATAATCCTCCTAGGATTAAGTTCCAGGGTAAGTTCCAGGCATTATCCTTCCCTTTTCAGCTTCCACATCTTTGCCATTGTTTTACAAAAGCCAGGAAAACACACTTGAAAAGAAAACAGACAACTCCAAGGACTGTCTATTCAAGTGATGCTTGATAGTGGCTTTACTCTGTGGATCAATAAAGACAACATGGAATTTGCCATCACGTAACACAGAGCAGCACAGAACAGCCCTCATGTAATTTTTTCCTCTGACTGTCCACAGTAAGATTACTGAGAAAAATTAAAACCTAATGGCTTATTTAAATAATGGAAACCTCTTCAGTAGCTACATGGCATTGCTTTAGCAGCAAAATACTGCCACAGTGGAACACACCATTCCTTTTCCCATTCTCACAGCTGTCAGCCCCTCTAGGCCAATGCTTGCAGTGCGAGTCTCAGAAGACAGCTACAGAGAGTGGAAACATGAACCGGGACACAGTGCTTGAGGTGAAGTTGAGCTCAAGTCACAGCATGACTGTCTACACATCTCAAGACAGAAGAAAGACTGCACCGAAAAGGGGAATTTTAGCAATACGGAAGCGTTAACCCTGACACACTAGCCATTTGAGGGAGCACCAGAAGGACTGAAGCACACTGCCAACACAGGATTCAGGTCAAAAAGTTTTATTGTTATTAAGATAGGATAGTTTGACCTGTTACAGGCCAAACCAGTCACATAACCATAGATGTGTGGCAGATAATTGCCTGAACCATCAGCAGCCCCTCACAGGTGAATTAGTACATGGGCCAAAATTAGGGCTTTTGTGACATTTCACCAGGCACTTGAGCGCTGCTGGAAGAATAAAGCATGATCTGTGTTTGTAAAGTGGTAGTAATAGATGTGCGCTCCAGCACTAGCCAGAGAAGTGCAGTAGGTCTGTGCGGCAGGCAGTGCAGTCCAGGCTGTCACAGTGCCCTACCCAGTGCAAGTTCCTCCTCTACTGAGCACCAATGGATCTCAAAGTGGAGCAGGGGAAGATACGTTGTTAGCTGGGCTACATTATGCTTAACAAGCTCATTCCTCACTGAGCTAAACCCCTGGTTTAGATCCAAAGCAGCCTTAACTAGCTCCCTTAACCTACTGTCTTAGACAAGGGTCACTTGAACAGCGGTCTGTGGAGCACTGCTTTGCCAATGCTGTATCTCCTCACGTGGGGCTGCCAGATTTCATTAGAGTGACAGCTAAGCACCTCAACCTACCTTTCTTTATCAATACCCACCCCACAAGCAAAAGCTGTAACCACCACTAGGACATTATGCAATCAGGGAAAGATTTTAATAAGGTCAGAAAAGCAGCTGCTTTGCTATTATTTATTTATTTTTTAGTACAAGTGGAAAAATTCCAGCTTTCAAAAATGGTTTTTCAAAATTTACATACAGAAAAAGTTTCACTGCAGCTACTCAAGGCACAAAAGCATCTTGCAGAGATAAACAAGTATCACACAATAACCCAAAAGGATGGGTTACGTTTTCCTTTTACTAGCTAACAGAAAAACCTATTTTGGTTCACTCTGGCTGTAGTCCTTTTCTAACTACCTATTCATGCAGCACCACATGAACAAGACAGTTTTTTTAATCAAACCCTATTTAGACCTTATCACTCCAAAGTCCCACTAGGAAATATTTATATAGAACAAAAATACAGAAGCCACATGAAGCAAACATTTTCATCTTGACAGAGCCACTTCCTCTTCTGTCAACACCACTCAACTGCTGACCCTTCTAAATATGAACGACTGAATAAGGAGGGATAACAATTCACGATAAGATGCTCTAATTACAGAGGTCACTGACAAGACAGACCAGATTAGTCTAGATTGGAAAAGGTTGTGGATGTTTGTTTTCCTCTGAGTTTGAGGTTTAAGTTTGCACAGAATTTCTGCTCTTCTGATATATTAAAAAAGCATTGCACAAGAAAATAAAACTTAGGTTATCAGAATGTTAGATGACACAGAAAACCACAACTGCATACATGGGAGGATGAAAACATGTTGGATACCTCAGAGAAACTCAGCACAGTCCCCTATGCCATATGATATATTTGCACACCCTTCAGGAACAGTTTTCTTTATGATTTTATCACCAGTTTGTGTCCTTTAGTGCACAACTCCCATATTCCCCTCCCTACCTTTGCTTTTAACTTTTCTCCTTCCCCATTCCATATCCTACTCCTATCCACTTCCTTTTTACTCTGGCTACTTGATTAACTGGAGGGTGGGGGTGTGTGCATTCTTGTGCTTATTCATCAATCCAAACAGAGCACACATTTCTTTCTAGTACTATTAGTACAATTGCTACGCTGTCCTTGCAGCAAAAGCAGGGTACAGTGAAAGCAGTAAGGCAGTAAGGACACTAACAGATGCTGGTGCTGGTTTGAAAAGAGCAGATGATACAAAATTTCAAAAGCTCCCGAATTAATACAACTGGGTTCAACCATCAAAATTCCACAGATCACAGAAAACCCAGAAGAATAATGCAGAACTGTGGTTCTATATGTTGCTTTTAAAAAACAAAGCATACATTGCATAAAATCTTACCTGAAACATGTCTGTATCTTTATCATGAGTATACTCCACTACAACAGTCTGGTTTCTGGACAATGTGTAAGAGATACTGTGCTGACCTTTACAGCTGATCGCCTGTTGAATAAAAATATGTCTATTACACACAGCTTCCACATAAATATTATAATCAAATTCATTTCACTATATAAACACCTTTACTATGATCAGGAAAAGCAGTGTATCATAACATTTTATTACAAGGCTGGGTGAACACATACAATAGGATTTTTTGGTTTGTTTTTAATTGAAAACCCAGGTTACACTTGTTTGTTTCTAGTTCAGTACCCAATACCTACCATTTTCATAGTTCAGACTCCAAACACATGGCTTTCTCTCTGAAATTATATTAAGTTCCTAGCCCTCATAGGACCTTGTACCCCAGCAAATACTTAGGTAGGGTTCTTTGGTTTATTTGTTTGTTTTTAAAGTGAGCAATACAATTGATTTCCAACTAAAAGTGACAGAATTTGAGAGATACCATTACAGTTGAGTAGATTTCTAGTTATATCAGAAAGAACCTAGCAATTTTATGTAAATTGTGACAGAGTGAGCACTTTCAACCTGTTTTTCCTCATTGAAGGGTACTCCTTACTTCCTGTCAAATTAAACTGATCTCTGTCAATATGGATATAGCAAAGACTAAACAGTATTTAAAACAAGACTAGAAGAGGACAACACCTGTTATTCTGCTGTGTCTAAGACTGAATTCTTTACTTCTTACAGCTTCCCAGGTCTCCACCTCTAGGTTGTCTTTTTCAAGAAGTCCAGTTGTCTTTTTACTAGTCCAGAAACTACTTCAGAGAACAGAACAGAGACATCACCCCAACACAGGGGCAGTCCGAACTCAGAAAGAAACAGTGAGAATGAGTTTTCCTTGATAAATAAATGCACAGCATAGTTGCTGCAGCAGAAAGCTGCAAGAAGGGGTACAGCAATCCTTTCAGAACCTCTGAGACTCAGCATACAAAGTCTTTGTAGCACTGATAATCATTTCTAAAGCTTAAAGACTTTAACACTCACTTCAAATGATTAAGTGGTGTCAAAGTGTAATTGCACTAGCTGTACAATGTAAATGCACTAGTAAAAGCTTCAGGACAGGGGGAAACAAGCTGAGAAACTACATCTATTGGCTAGCAGGGAAATATATGTAAATACAAGGTCCATACAACTGCACACACTTATGAAAGGTAATGACCATTACTGCTCAGAAAACACTTTGCAAACACTTAAGTATTGAATTAATAGGTTAAAGCTTTTTTCAGTTTTCTGCTAAGAGGGGCCATTTTCTAGAAGAGGTTCCCTCACCAGCTCCATTCTTTCATGCTGCTCTTCACCTACAAAATTCACAGATAGGGACGATTAAACTAAGCAACTAAGTACACTCATCTGTCTCACTCTCACAAAAGTCTAAATGATCCCAAAGCTACAGATCAATTATTAAACAAATCATTAAAAGTCTTGCTGAATGTTGGAGGTACTAAAAATACCTGTGTGCATACTAAAAGCCTACCAAGGGTTAGCAAAAGTATTTGACACAATTATTGAAAAAACATAACGGAAGAATGCTTTTTTTGTAAGCCTCATGCATTTACAGCAACGGATTAGAGACTACTTTTACAACATGCCTCTTGCTGAAAGCTCTTAGCAGCGCCAGCACCTGCTAAAGATTCAGGCTTAGGCGATAATACCTGGAGGCAAAAGCACTGTGCAAGATGACTTTTCCCAGTCTCTTCCTGTACTTTTTTTTCCCTGCAATGAAGCCTTTATCAAAACTTCAAGCCATAAAGTCTAATTTGCCTTATTTTGTTCCAACAGTTGTAACAACAGTTGAAAAGTTAGGTAAACATACTGGTAATCAGCAGTACTCAGATTCTAAATCTCCCAGTTTAAATTTACACTGTTTTTTAATAACTATTATGCTGACACACAGTATGTTGCAAAAACAACCAGCATCTCAAGATGCACTTCAAATGAAGTCACTACCACTTTGTGACCTGCTAGGACACTGAACCATCAGGCCAAACCATGTATCAAGAGCTTTTCCTCTATGCATGTTTGACAACTAACAAGCATATCTTCAGTCCTGAGCAGGTCTCAGGTGTTACTAGACTATAAATGAAATATTAAGTGATGAACAAGAGAGCCTTACACCTTGGATTTTAAGCATAATATGGCACTAATCAACTTATATTCATATTATCAGGTATCATTTCAAACATCAGAAAGTAATAGCTTTCACACACCAAATTTTCATTCGTTTCCACAAAACTGTGTTGCAGCTGAGGATACAATGGAGGACAGGCCCACCAGCAGCAGTTAACATGCTGGTCCTGGCTTCAGCTCCAGCCAGTCTGTGCAGCACTGATCACAAGCAAGTGGGTAAAATTCCCAGGCATGGATGTGTGCCTTAAGCTTATGCTTGTCAGACAAGATACTGGATCGAATGGAGACACTGGTGAGACCCAAAACTTAAAGTTTTAAGGTCTGATGGAAAAAACAAGGGAGGAAGTGTAAGAACTTCCAGAATTAGTAAGGTGACATCTTACACCTACAGAACTTAGATATGTTAATAATTCCCATTAGGTTGACCAGGGTCAGCATTTCCTCTGAAATATTAGGACAGGCCACAATTTTTTTTCTTTTTGTGTGCATTCCTTTACCCTCCCAGCCCTTCTTCCTCATCTTATTCCCCCCCCTTTGTTTTCCACTATTTAAACCCAGTTATTTTCAGTGTGAAATGCCTCATTTCATTTCCTGGAATTGTGTAATAATTTTTCAAAAAGCTAAGAACGTTATGGGTAATGTTTCAATTTGTGTGCTCTCACAGTCTGCTCAGCACCAACAGTTGCTCCAATTCAAAGACATCTTACAGGCATCTTAATTGCTGGTCTCAAAGCAATTGGCCACTTCCAAGTTAAAAAAAAGTAACAATATTTCAGGAACTACACAAACCAAAAACTATGAACTATTCACAGTGACTATGATAAGTAAAAGGTAAATATCTTAATAGAACAGTATTGTAAGTGGAATGCAGCCACGGGCAAAATGATGAAGGATTTTGACAGATTAAGGAGCTACAGAACCATACCACTACAAGTCCCAAAAGTGTCTGGCCCCGACCCCCTTAAGACTTGTTTGCAGCAACCAAAATAGGGAGGTTGCCTTTTACTGCTTTTAGCATTCAAATTTCTAGACTTTTTTTCTGCCAGTAGGATTTCCCACCAGGAAAACCTTGATGCTGTCACATAATTGCACTGCTGTGGTAACTGAAGTTGTGAGAAAAGCCATGACTCTCACAAGCATACAGCAGCATCACAACTTCTAGCAGATGGTTTCAGATTTTTGAGCTGGACACTATCACTTCCACCTTCCAGGTAGGAATTAAAAGACAAAAGAACAAAAACTGGGCACCAAAGCTTACCTGTATGTCCTCACCTCCACCCCAAGGCTGCCAAAATCCACCAGAGCAATAGTGCATATTTTCAAAGCTTGTACTCAAGAGTCAATCAAACTTTTGAGTGTGTGAGCCAACACCACCTTAATTTGAGACAGCTTTCTCATAGCTTTTTGGTTCTTAAAAGTTTAATGAAAACCATCAATTGAGCACAGGAAAAAGCAACAAAACAACACTAGAATTAATCCCCAACAAGAACAAATGCTGGAAAAACCCTGCTAACATATATAGCCAAACAAATTAGAAATACATGGCTCCAGACTAGCCATAGCATATGCCATTTCTTGTCCAACAGGAATGCTGGTGGAGATACAGGCTAGATTAAGTCAGCTGCCTACACAACAGTTTTATATGGTTAACTGTCTCAAGCTGCTGAGTTCAAGTAATTCCCTTTGGAGGAAACAGATAGCAAAGTAGAGACTAACTGACAAAAACCCTGTGGAGGAATAGAGGGAACAGATAACAGTAGCAAGAAATTTTTCCAGAATAATTCCACTGCTAGTGACTCCATGTCCACACTGGTGCTAAGGGATTTTAAGAAGTCCAAATGCCATATGAAAGCAACAAGGGAATCCTGAGGTGCCATATTCCACTTGGCAGGAAGGGACACATTTTCCCAGCATCTTTCCAAGACAGAGCTTGTGTTTGCACAATAATCCATCCATCTCCATAAGGCTTTCAAGTTGGAGGACAGCGTGCAGCAGCTCCAAGCCTCATTGTATGTTGAGCCACTTTACCTTAACAGGAAGGCTCCTCTCCTCCCCATCACTCAAACACCACAGCTACCCTCCCCACCCCCCCCTTTTTTTCCCCCCCCCCCCCCCCTAAGATTTGTGTTCCAGTGATGTAGGGGCATCAAAACTGCCATACATTACCAAGAGACTGAAAGGAGCTGCATCTGAGAAGGCCCACTACCTCACCCCCATGCTAACATGGCCTAAGCAAGTTGGGTTTTTTTTAGTTTTATACTTTGCTAGTTAGCAAGTTTTCAGTTATATTCTTCCTGCTGGCTAGAATTACAGTTGGCCTTGTTTTTTTTTCCCCTGCTTCCTTATACACACTTTTCTTTCTTGCTCCTTTCTCTCCATTTTGAGAACAAAACCTTGTTCCAGCACTCTGCACTCATAATCAAAGCAGCAGCTAAAGGCTACGGCTTACAAATATGTCAAGCCTCAGAGGAACTAAGATCAAATAGAGACTGCTTTCCCCACAGCAATGCTGTAACTCAGCCAGCCCCTGGAACATCGCAACCCACCTGAATTCTTCACTCTCCGCTTGTTCCCCTGGAAAAGTAGTTGCTATCAGTTTTACCACCACTTCAAGAACTGAGAAAGAATTCCCTCACCCCACATACAAAAACGCCTTGCAGATAAGTGGAATAGAAATACACAAAAGTTTCATTTCAAAAACAGTATTTCTTAGTACTCTGCTTTTTTAGCAAAGATACAGAAAAAGAAGGTAACATAAAACTAAAAGAAATAAGTCTCCAGACTGGACATAGGCCCAACTGACTGGCAGCGATGCACACCACATTTGCAAACACACAGCGTTACCCAGGAGCGTGCGCTGCACTGAGTGATACCACTCCAATCAGAATGCCACCTCTCCCCTAACCACTGATAGCATGAGTGGCTACTGTCCTGGAAATGCGCAGAAAGGTCAGTACATCTGAAAAACTTTAACTGTTTCCTGTTGCACAATGACAGATTAGTGTCAAACATCTCCAGAAAGGCCCCTATCGACTGACAAGCCACAAGGAGGCAAAACAGGAGCAGACCACCCCTTCTGCAGGAGCATACAAAAAACCTGTAAAATAATCCAACCTAAGATGGAATTATTTTTCAAGAGGTTAACTGTACCAGTGTTGGATTTATCCAAGTGCAACAAGAAAACCCACATTTTCCTTGCACTCCTTTCTATGGGCTATTCTTTGAGAGGTCTGAAAACTCCTGGTTTTGCACAGTGATGAACTAGTGTATATTCTTCGAATTTGTCTTCTGTAACAAGCATGCCACTGTGTTGACCAACAACAGACATAAAGGTATAGCAAACATTCTGGCTTAAGGACCAAACCTGAAGAAAGGCTTGCAAAGTACACAGGGTCAGCATTTTTTTTTTCCTTCCCCCAGAATTATACTAATTGTTTTAGTAAGAGATTCTACATTTATCTACTACACAGACTTAATATCTACCCTCAGCCAGATGTTCCCTATCCAGAAGCATCTTCTGGTGTGCCACAGCTCTCTCCCGCACACTGATAAAGTTGCTTATTTCCCTTAGTCATCTTCAGCCCAAGAGTTCAGGAACAGGTCAGGAGCTTGCAGCATGACTAAATTAGCTTAACACTATTAGGTCAAACCTTCTGTATAAGGCATGTGCCAATGAAATAGAGAAGCAGATCCCAAAATTCTCACAGCTTTTAAGCTGCTGCTTACAAGGCTTGCAGAGAGCAGGTCTAATCTACTTCTAGAAATGTAGATTTTCCCTTTTCTTGGAAACATTGTTTGCAGACCCAAAGAAAGGGGGGGAAAGAAAAAAGCTCTGCATTTGGAAACTTAAACTTCACCATTCACTTGTGCCTAGCTAGCTCCCCAAAGATGAGAGGGACTTAACATTATTATGGTTACCAACTCTTCTGCACTATAGCAGAAGTGAAGGCTAAAATCCATTAAGAAAGAGAGGCAGATGTCTCACAGGAAGGGCTGCTCCATTAGAACAGGATTTTTAGTTCAGTTAATTAGGTTGGATTAGGACAATAAAATGATTTATGGGAACACTTCAGTTTTCTTTTTTGGTAGTCAAGCTGACCGACACCACACTGACATGTTTAAAATTAATGACAGCAGTGCATTCATGAGTTAAATGCTTTCTTACTTGGTTGCCAGCCTTTGATTTCTTTTATAAAAAGAGAACACAAGCAACACTCAAGGATGTCACACAAAAGATCCTGCAACTTAAGAGAATGGAAACTTTAGCTAGCAAGGACAGATTCCCTTTAAAGGGAAGAACACATCCTATTTCCACTGGATTTTTGTACTGATTGCTAGAGCCAGCAGACATTAGGTTACCATAAGAAAACACAACAAAAGCTCACAATCATGACACACTGACATTTTGCCCACCATCAGAAAATCATGTCCACTTAGGAAGCTTCCCATCAGATTATAACGAACGTAAATTCATATAACATTAACTAAAGACTGTTTGCAATTTTACTCTGTCTCAACTTAAACCCAACAGTAATTGACCAGAATTACTGCTACTATAACACTAGACTTCAATAACACTGAAAGTCTACACTGACCTTTGGCTACTGAAACAGCTATTATATATAATTTTCCTCTAGCCTTTTGCAAAGAAAATAAGAGACATTATCATGGAAACCTTATAGGTTTCATGTGCCTACAGGAGGGGCTGAAATAACTGTATCAACCAGAATCACAGGCCCAGCTGTCAAACACATCTGCATCTGCTTCCTGCACAGCTCCATACAAGCCCATCCTTTAATGTTCTTCCTTCCTTTCCTTATAAAAAAGTGTCTACATTAGAACTGTAATAATGCACACATTTTTTGAATATCAATGTTAAGACCTTGTCTGTCTCTAATATTTCAGCTGCCAATATTCTCTCGACAACAAGCATTAGGAAATGGTCAAAAGAGACAAGGAATCAGCAAATGCAGGTAAAGTAAGAGAATATGCTGCCATACAGAAATTTTTTTATATACAGCACTTAGTGAGCATTTCTGACAAAAAAAATTTAACACACATACTGATACTGTGGCTATCTACAAGCAAATTATTTATTTTTCTCCAGTATGTGGTAAACTGAATAGAACAATGCTAGCCTTCTGAAAAAACACCGTTTAACTATAAAAAACATTACAAATTCCTTATTGGTTTCAGATAGTTTTGTTCATTTGTTACATGATCCAAGCACTAACAGACCGTGGGAAAGTTAAAAATGCACATGTAACAAGCAATTGGACAGCAGATACTTGATATTTAAAGAAACAGTTCAAAACTATGTATATGTGGCATTGTCCGCAATCCCAGTCACAATGAGTTGACACATGTAACCTGCAGGCCACCCCTCTTCAACCACTAAATGCAAATCATCCCCCTGAAACTCATGGTACATGGGCAAACACTCCAGTTTATTTACACTTGAAGTTATGTCTTTCAAAGCATTCACAAGTTTGTTCTTATGTACCCTTTCATGCTGAGCTTGGGGATTTGAGGGGGAGGGGACAGAAGGGACAACACATTTGTCTCTTGCATACATCAAAGCCATCTGCTACAAGTGTACATGTGAGATTGTGTGCTACTACTCAAGCAATTTACCATTTATCAACTCAATAGGCAGATGTCAAGCAATTTGCTCCATTTGCTGAATTTGTGCTGGTGTGCAATTTCAGACAACCAGCCAATACAGTGCACACTGCCCTGTCTCCAAAAGAGGCATCAAAATATGCCATTCTCTATTTTATATATGTAATATATATGTAATTCTCTATTTTGGGTACCACAACAAGTAATGAGGCAACAATCTAAAAGTATTTCTAGATAAGCTATAGTAAAGCTATAGCAGACAGACTGCATGTGATTATTCAAAACATCTTCAAAAATGAATAGTGGGTGTTGACTAAACTGCACAGATTAAAGTTAGGTATCCCAAACCACCACTGTTGCAGCCACTTACTAGACCCAAGTCCTACCTCATACATAGGACTCCTGACCAGCTCTGGTAAAGCAACCCAAGTTGTTTCACTTAAAGAGTATTAAAAGCAGCTCAAAGCAGTTGCAAGTTTATACTAACAGGGATAGCTACCTGATACAGTAGCTCAGGAATTGTTTTGTAAATCAAACTTTTAGTGGTTGTATATTTACACTTTACCTACCTAACCTGTGAATCATTTTCTTCCCAATCTCACCTTTTAGCTTTGCTAACCCTTAAAACCTTTTTTTCCCCCCCTTTGCATTTTCAGTAACATTCTATTGCAAGTGGTCTTTCATTCATCTTTGAAATCAAGTCTGTAGTTTTCCTCCTTTAGTCAGCTTGCTAAATTTCCTCCCCCAAGCAGACTAGAGCTAGAGACAGCTCAGACACAGCACAAAGCTGCAGCTATGTCAGATCATCAACTACCCACAGCATAAGTAATTTACCCCCAAACTCCAGAATGCTCCCTTGGGGAAATTAGTGCCTGCACATTGCTGCTACACTTTCTATTGCAACTGCTTCAGAGTTGCCTGCTGTAGTCCTGCCTTGAGGACAAAACTTACCTGCTTTGGAAACCCAGGAGACATGTTTATCACTGTCCTCTACTGAGTTTCATTTATTTGATACGTGACCTTAACTGACTTTGGAACAACTGTTTCAGACTGTCAGTTTGTGCATATTCCTCTAAGTTTTGCAGTTCATGTAATAGTAGCCAACAATAATTTATTCATACTTATAAAAAACAGTCATAAAACAACTTCTCATTTACTCCACAATGTATTTTCATTATCTCAGCTGATCACTACAGAATACATAGAGATCCACCCACTGTATTACAGGTTGGAGTTGCATGTACATGTCGATACAGATTACAATCAAACGATTAAGATACTTTTTTGGAACACACATCTGTTCCTGTTTCAGCTTCAACCCACCATGCAGTCATAGCACTATCTAAAAGAAAAATGCATATAAGCATGAATTTGCAAAGTGTTTTTTGCAGAGTATTTTACAGCTATTTATGAAAAGAAAGCAACACAGCCCAGAAAAGCAGGACCAAAAAGTTGAATATATTCCTGCCAGGATACTGCTTTGGAACAAGGCCTCTTAAAATAAATACAGGACCTCAAACCTGCAGTGTATCTACAACAAAAGGGGAAGAAAGGAAAAGATAAGCAGCTGAGCTCTGCTGAGAGCTACTGATCCTGGTCACACTGCTAGGACTTCAGTAGTACTAAGCTTGCTACTTTTGTATAACGGAGCTGGTTTTCCTCATCTCCACAAAAAAAGAAAGCTAAGAAACCTTCTTGTTTAAAAGCAAGAGAAGCTGAAGAGACTAGCAGTCTACTAAAAGAGACTTCACTCAAGAGGCAGTTCAGCTACAGCCACTTCAGGGAGAAAGAGGCTAAATGGTTGACTGGAAAAAAGCTTACTATACCAAGAGCTGTGTTGAATACATTGTTTACTGTACTAAGATCACATACTGAAGACCAGCAAGACCTTCCCTGACGTGTGACCTGAAAGCAAAACTTCTGACCCCCAAACTCCTGGCATTAGTTTACTAGGGGTAAGATTCCTTCTGGAAGACTGCAAGACTGTATATGTAAACATGAAGGCGTGAACATCATGATTTTGCCACTGCAGCTGGAGCAAAGCCCCCAAAACTCTTGATACACCCACAAAAATATCAGTAATTAGAGAAGTATGCAACAGTGTTTGTAGCTGAACATTCTCGTGCCAACAGTCTACAATTCATTTATATACATCAGGAACAAAAGCAGCAGATGCCTGGCTACACTTATGTACTTGGATATGCCAAGCACACAAAATAGCCATGAATTAGAATCCTTAACTAAAAACCAGACAAAAAAAAAAATACAGTGCTAAAGTTCCCTCAAGGGCTTCTCTCAATACATAGACTGAAAGATTTGTAAACTCGTCGCATCAGCAGTGAATGCTTCTGTGAATCAAAGCACCCATGAGCACCAATCTAAGCCTGCCTGCCAAAGGAGAGCACATAACAAGATGAGAAGCTGCATATCATTCTGTAGCTTCCAGAAACCATAAATTCAATCTGACACAAATCAATTTTACATTAAGACAGCCAAGGAGTCTCCAGACAGTTACCTTTACAGACCTGTTAAGCAGCTGCACAAAAATCTCTCAAGAGGAAAAAAAGTGAACTTCCTCTTGCCAAAAAGCCATTTAGTGCTTATAGAAAGCAGTTAGGTTTTATAAAGCCCAACAAGGGACAGAAGCTGCTTTCTAGACTTCACACTATAGCTACAGTACTGTCCTGATAGAAAGCATTCTTCTATAGAACAAACACACAAGCAATCAGATTATTTTTTATTGGTCTAAGATCCCTAGAGAAATTGCAACAAGCTGGACTTGGCAGCATTTTCCTTCATGGAGACTACCAACAAAACAAATACCTGCAGAATAGTTCAACGGTACTCAAACCAACTTGGACAAATATTAGTGACAGTAGCTTTCAGGAAAAGTTAGTTAAGCCCTGATTTCAAGCAAAGCATCCTCACTGCAAGATATTTTGGGGGCAGAAGGCACAGAAGGGTACATCTGTAGGATCTGTCTCCTATGTGGATGAAGGTGACAGGTCTAACCTGCAGGCTCTCAGGCTCTCAGTACTCAAGCAGAAGAAAGAGCATGCAAGTTAATAGCATGCATCTTGCAGGAGGGAAGTGATTGCTTTTGGGTTTGTTTGGTTTTTTTTAAAGTCCTACGAGTCTACCGTAAACAAAAGCATTTCTAATCTTTCCAGTTATCATTTATACCAGGAAGATGCTTGGTGATATGTAGAGTTCAGAACTTACATTCCTTACACAAAATGTAGTATATTTCAAAATACACACACACTCTTTGTTTGAACTTGGTTAAACTGAGCTACTTAAGTGATTTAAGTCAACAAGATAACCTACTAACCAGCAGTAAAAATGCAATTCTGATTTATGCTGCTGCACAGGAGTTGAAAAATAAACTTGCTGAGAAGTCAGAAGCAAGGAGCTTTCTTCACTGTATGTGCAGTTGCCAAGCTCATTTCAAAACGTAACTGACTGTAAACCCCTCCAGTGCTGCCTCTGAATCTGTACAGAACTGAACATAAGCCTGGCCCTGATTCCCAAACTTTTTTTTTTTTCCATTTTCCAGGGGAAAACAGAGACCATCTCTTCACACAGGAGACAGCATGGCTCTGGGAGTACACAGTAAATAGCACTGCCTCTCCATCTTGCAAATTGAGAAGGACAGTGAGAAGGCAACAAGTACATATCCCATTTTCAGTCACCCACCTGAACTAAAACAAAGTGTTAACAACCAAATTCAGGATTCATTTAGCAGAATGTTTTGCCCCTAGCTGTCACTCCAAGAATTTCACAGTCCAAGCTAGCAGCTATGTTCACTAAATTCATTCAATACTAGTACAGGGAGGTTCAACTGAAAGCCAGGTATTTAACTTCAGCATCTCTATTTACTAACTTCAGCATAGAATACCAGATGGGGAAAATTTCAATGTCAACAGTACGTTACAGAGTAAAGCAAGTACAAAAGCACTGTCTGAGCACTTAAGCAGAAATATGGGTCACGTCTGCCACTAAAGAGCTTCGATATCAGAGTAGAGCCAAAGAGAACTTGTATAGATGGGTCCAACACAAACAGTCACTGCTGCAAATATGTGACCTCCGCAGCTCCCCCAGAGCAGAGTGCTCTACCCACCTGATCACTTAAATTTCAAAACCCAAGGTGTGAAAGGGCAAGCACAGGGCAATTAACACACAGGAAAATTAAACACCCAGAAAAATTCAAGCCTCTAGACAGACATTTGACAGAGTAGCCACATCTGTTTCACTTCTATCAGATAAAGACCACCACAGCCCATTACTATTCTGAGTTGGCAGCAAAATTCCTCCCTCTATAGCTTTGGAATGGAATAAATTTAGCTTACTCTAGATTGTACTGACGGATATTCTGCAGCACAATTCCCAGTGTTCAGAGAAAGTAATTAGAGGATTAGTTGCCTCTATTGGTCTCAGTTCCTGTTACTTTCATTGTGTCCTCAAATTCAAATCTTCTGTCATTTTTCAGGAAGATTGACTCAGACAGAGGGGAGGAAGGAAAATTTATGTCCCTAAAATTTAAATCTATCATGCCAGCTTAAAAATTCAAGCCACAAAGATTTGTTTTAAAATTTATAATACTGGAATTTGGTTTTAGCAGGCTGTGCTAGATGCACTCGTATCCAGAAGTTACCACTTATCTCTTCTGCAGTTTATTAAAATTTAAAGCAAGCTTTACAGGCAGCTTGCTTTATATTCATACATAATGTTAGATAAGAGAATGGCCCATCAAAAGCTATGCACTTCATACAACATGATTTTACCACTGATATGACCTGTTTTTCTCCCTCCCCCAGATACACACAGGCGCTCTCAGAAATAAGCAAGGCAGAACTCTATCCTGTATTAACACATTTCTTCTGTACCTTTAGTAATAAGGCTGAGGTTATCTGAACATATGGTCAAAGACACTTTTTTAAAAAGGTACATCACAAGACTAGAGTTGCCGTAGAAAAATGACATTATTTCTATGAAACAGTGTACTCAGTGATATGAGATTTGGAGTTTTATACTGAATGAAACAAACGTTGAGGAACAATATTAAACAATGACACAATGCACTTAGCAGGCCCACAGCATAAATAAGGCACGGTTTTAATTAGGGCTATAGAATAGCTAGTGTTTCTGAGGGAAAAGCACCTTAAATTCATGTGGAGAACATAGGCGGCTTCGGAAATTACATACAGCAAAAAGCACTTCAGGTACACACACCCCGCCGCCCCCAGTTCTTTATATAAAAATTAATCATGTTTCCCAGTATTAACTGATTTAAATCATGTTTTTAATTTGGTGTCTTAAACTATTTGATTTCTTAAATCAGTTGTTTAAAGCAGGTTTTAACAAGTTGGAAGAATCTTTGCTGCATTGAACTCTTCTCCTGGTAGAGCTTCAAATCTCAGTCTTGTGACAGTTAAGAGTATTTAGTACTATTAGGCTGCCCATAATAAAGATGATAAATTAGTTCAAGATTATTGTTTATGTTTAAGAATTCATACATTACATGTATATTTGAGAGTTCTGATAGCAATATTTGACATGTTTCAGAGTCAAACCACCTCACTATCCACAATTTTAAGTTTACTGAGAAGTAGGTAAAAAGAAACAACAAGAACATCTCCCCCCCAATATTTCATTTCTTAATCTCTTTTACGCTGCAGCACACCACAGATGCAGCGTGAGGAGCCTGCAAGACTCCCCTGTATGACACCACACTGCGTTCCAGTTACAGCTCTGTGAACTTCCAAAAGATTTTGCCCCAGGTTAAATGTTTTTGACTGCTGGCGAGGCATTCATTGCTTTCCCTCACAAACAGCAAATGAGCTGGAGACTGCCAGTTAGAGAGTGTTGGTACAGGCACCTACACATTTTGCATACTGTTGAAGGGATTACTGCTTACTCACTCACTCTATGCAGCCCATGACTACAACTGTTGCCAATGGAACAGCTTGTGCAGAAGCTCCCTAAACTGTTTGGATCCATGAGCTGAGCTTGCCGATACCCACCACTTACTGCATTTTTGACAAACCAACCAGTTTGAAGGGCAACCTCTTCCATCCGCACAACTGGGTCTGAAGCTTAGTCTGTTGACTGTTCACATTAGAGGTTTTTAAGCTTATTTGGCATGTGAAATGAATGCATACTAACTGCTGTGTATTACAGACCAACATTCATAAAAGTTTGTGAGCTTTGATGACTTCAGCATAAAAATTATGCTGCATGAGAAAAAGATTCCCTTTTGCAAGCCCTCAGCCAAAAAGCCCCATTACCACTTTTCAGAGAGCTGTCACATAAAAGCATTCCCAGAATTGTCCAAATCATTTATTTGTACTGTCCCTTTCTTCTGCACCCAGCTTCACCTCCAGACTACCCACACTTTATGTGCTCCTCATCAAATATCTAATAACAGTTGTCACATGATTTAGAAAGCATCTAGTGTATCTAAGTTAAAATATCTCATATTTTATATATAGTATAGAATTAAAAACATTGAAATCACATGGCTTTGGGTCAAATGTTCATCAACTTCCATTACACTTTTGGAATATCTGGACAGTATGCAAAGGAATCCTCACGACAATGTATGAACGGCAAGTGAAGTCAGCTGTGCACGGGTGAATTAGGAAGCAGGTATGGGGACACCTTGGAGCAAACTCCATCTACAAGTAAATGATCAGATTATCTAATGCAGACAGCATTAGAAAAATCATGAATATGCTCTTTTTAAATAAAATAAAAAGCAGTGACTGTGAAAGATCAAATTGCAAAAACTGATCAGTCACCACTCTGCTGAGCTAAAAAGTAATTTAAGAACAGTTAATCTACACTGAAACCAATTGATTCTTTCACAAAGTATGAGCTGTAAAGCTACAAAAGACAGTAGGAAGACTAATGACAACAGATGAATATGGCGTGGCTTCAAACAATTACTGTCTCAGCATGTCTTGTCCTATCAAAACATTAATTTTTTTTATTGACTACCCCATGCTTTACTTAATCTCTGAGATAACAGCTTTAATTTATTAACAAAAAGCCTAGTAAGTGAGGTGATAAGTAGAAAACATTTCACAACTAAAAGGTGGTGTTTTTTTTCAACTACATTACTTTATCCTACTCTATCAACCTCTATTGTCATTATAGCTATTATAACTAACATAAAACACCTTTTAAAGTATCTCATTTTGGCCTTTCAGTTTCATTCCAAATTTACAATTCCGCATCTTAAATGCAAACTTCAGTTTGAGGATTTTTTGGTATCGAATTTTGTTATTCAGCTTCTCTAAGAGTAGTGAATAATCTCTTAAATCTCTACTCTGTTAAAGATGGATGGCATCTGCTTTGTCTAATGAAGCACCAGAAACAAAAAGCCCGACAGCTGAGAGGGTTTCTCCACATCCATGAAAGCATGGGATTTTACCTCCTTCCCTGCAATATGATGCCTCTGCAGACAGAGCTGAAGCTACAAATCACATATGGGCAATAAAACTGGTATCTTCCTTTAATCTTCCAAGACTAATGCTTCCCAGGTTTTCTATCCACATTGCATACAGATACTACTCTCTCTCAGTAAGCACTATAATTTTCTATACCTTAAAAAAAAAAAAGGAGTCTCAATTTTGCCACTTATTCAAACAGCCATAATTTGTTTTTACAACATCCATTATCCTCCACATGTTTAATGCATTGCAAACAGTGGCTACTATAACACAAAAGAACATTTTCCATCATTCTCAAGACACCACCATAGTTACTGCAACACAACTTACCTCCCCCCGACTTTAAAGGAAACAGCAAACACCTGGTTCAGAGTAACCAAATACCCTTGTGCCCTTAATATTAATTTCTCCAAAAGAGCACTTAAGCTCTGAATTAGTAAAAAAAAATCTTAATTATAATTTCTTTATAAACTCCAGTTTTCCCCATACCAGCTATCTTCCAATTTCATCCAGTTGTATGCATATGACTTTTTAAGTACACCTGTTTGGCTAAGATCTTTTAATATGCTCTATGCTAACTTGATTTCATTAAGATAAAGTTGTCTTTCTCACTAGTTTGTTCCAATAGTTAACTATTCTTTTAAAAAGCTTCCCATTTGAGTCAGTTTGGCTTCAGCTTTTAGCTCGTTATCAATTCTCCAGCTAGAACAGAATGCCTTTTAGTATCTGTATTTTCATGGCCGCAGGATACACACTAACAGAGCTCAATAGTCTTTGAGAAGCAAAACAGACTGTTCAAGGAGCTCCAGCTTTCATGCAGCAGCAAGTTAAAATTGCTAGGCAGTTGCTGCAGTGCAGAAGCAAATTCGTGAGCCACTTTCTGCCATTGAAATGGCAGTTTCTCAAGTAGCTGTGTTGAGTAACTTGTAGAATAAGGTAGTTTAAGCTGCCAGCTTTCATTTGATGCTATATAAGTCAGAGTCTCTCTATTCCCTCCTTCAAATAATTTTGGCAACTCCTGTTTGCATCCTCTCCAGTTTTTCAAAATCCTTCTGAAAACTTGACAGCAGAGCTAGACGCAGTATTTCATTAAGCAGCCTCATCAACAGAGTCTATACAATGCTACTATTTCCCTTTTCATCCAAACCAAGAATTCTACTACTCCTTTTTACTGATTGTAGAAAACTGTTTTCCAAGATACAGTCCCTGTTGCAATAGCTATAGGCCCTACTGAAACCCTCTAAATATTTAGCTTTGCTAGTATTTTGGTTATAGTTGGATTATAAATAACACACCTTATATAAAAAAAACACATCAGCAAGGCATCTAGACAACTACACAGCAACCTTTATCTTATTCACCCTTCTGACAGTTGAACTGCTACAAATTTTGTCAAATTAAGTTCGTAGGGTTGGTGTTCTGTTGCCTTTCTTTCAATTTTCTTTCATATAATGCACTTAGTGTGGCAAATTGCCTACCTCTATGGAATCTCATTAGTAATTGGCTCAGGAATTTAAGTTTCCCAAATAACTTCTTAGGATTTACATGAATTAATAGGCAGCTAATAATGGTTAAGATAATACCACATAGTGCTCCTTCCCATTTCTCTTCTTGACTTTCATACTAGAATATCATTAACTAAAAAAATAAATTGTTAAGAATAAGGAAAGTACAATACACGATACCAATCAGCTATTCTTCCATCCTTGTACACAATTCTCACTTCACAGCATCATAAAATACTATGGGACACTAACAGCTATTTCATCCCTCTCAGTTAAAAACAAGTATCATATTCACCATAGTAACAGCACAGTTAGACTGTTATCACTAGGCAGCTGAACCACGATAACTTGTTTAGGAATACATGCAAAAGGGTATCAATACAGTGAATCAGACCAGCCTGCATACCAAGGTCCTATATAAATCAGTGGATTGTTGCTAAAAAGCACATTATGCACAGAATTGCGTTCACTAGCACTGTATTCCCATCCTGTACATGGAGTTATAAGAAATTCGACTCTGGTCCCTAATCATCCAGTTTACCTTTTCACACCCTTAGCAGACCCATTAAAACTCTTCAGGAACTCCCCCGCTGCTCTAATACCAGCAATCAATTACCAAGCCAGTGCACGGTCTCACTCTCTTTGGCCACTAACAATTCTTGGAAACACATCCATTTAAGTGTTTTCTAGTACTTACTCAATAGACCAGGACTCACTTTATAACCCCCCTGCGAATAGACACACACTGTTCTGCTTCTCACCCCAAATACAGGCAACAAATGTGTGTGAACAGGGATGAAAAGGCACTGAAGAGGTGCTGTGCAAGCTTTATCATGCCCACCTACCTTTGGGAAGGAAAAACACAGCCAGGCGCTTTCATGTTCCTAAACTTAAAGAACACTTCATTACTTTAACTATAGGAAAGAGAGCATAAGGGGCCTAATCTAATGGATGAGGAATTAGATCAGGACTTTCATGCTATGCTCCTGCCCCCTTCCTCAATGAACAGGAGGGCAAGTAGTTTAGAATACCACACTCCCCCCTTCTACTTCCCCATATGCTTTCTGAAAGCATCCTTTACTGTATCAGCATTTCACTTAAATTCTTAGCAAGTTACAGAAATGCCAAAGGAAGTTTCTTCTCAAGCGATTACTTAGAGATTCCTCGTGTTATTACATAGGCAAGCAAGGAATTTCTTTGGACTAGAACTTGCTAAATGAGCTTCTCAAATATGTTGCTTAACACACTTAGCATAGACAGTTCTCCCACGTGCTCTAAGTTGTCTTCAACCCAGATAACAATCCTACTTGCAAATAATTAGGGTCATCCTTCATGTAGTCCTGTCTTCCATTGAAATGGAACAAAATGTGCAACACTAGAACACCTAATTCTCACTGGTCATGGTACATTTTTTCCCCTCCTCCTTGCTAAGAGAATCTGTGTAAGCCAGAATCTGCACAGTGCTAAGTCTCTATATAGGCATACTCTCTTTTAAGAAAAATATTTGATAGACCACCCCATATCACCTCTATTTCTAAAAATAAATATTGAGTAACAGTTAATATTAATTTGAGGCATAGACAGAGTACCATGAATTACAGATAGCAATTTGAGCACGTTCTTTTCAAAAGATTATAGACATTCCCTTAACCAGGAGCTACAAATGCATGTACAACCTATTCTTTTCCCTTGACTAGCACTCAACACTTAAATGACAGCAGAGACATCACCGTATACACTATGGAAAAAGAACTATGCCCCACTAAAATACATAAGCAAAAAAGAGCATTCAATTGTAAATAAAAAAACTAATATGAATTATATGGAGTTTAATCATTTAAAGAGTCTTGAAATACCAGGTGCCCAACTGACACAACCTTATGCAGTGAAAAGTATAAGCATCAGACAGTTTGTGTCCATAACTCAATGCGTCTTTATTACAGTCTTGTGCTGAGGCTCAAACTTAAACTTAAATTAGCTAAAATTGTCAAATGAAAATTTAAGTGCTGTGAGAAGACAAAGCACTACCTGAAGAGGACAATGTTACTACGATGGATAACTAACAGCCTGGAAGGTCTAAAGTATTAAGTACTTGCCCTCAAGGTTGATTATCAAATCTAAAATTTCAGGAACACTGCTTAAATACACACTATCCTATCATGAAGTTGTTGGTATAGCATGAGGTTTTGGTATAGCATGAGGTTAAGAGGTAAAGTATTAAGTGCCAGTCAAATTGTGTTAAGCAATATTAGAAATACACCAGTTTAAAGCCATTTCAGAGATGCAATTGTCCCTGTCTTTAGCTGACAGCAGTGAATGAGCTGATGCAGCAAAACAGCTGATACTTTTGCTACATTGCTATCAAACAAGTAGGTTTAAATACTAGAAGGTCTGTCAGAACTCACACAGATTCTCCTGTTGCTAGAAGAGGGACAAAAAAGGGTGGTTAAATGTTCCATCTGCAGGTATGAAATACTACACAAAAAATATCTGTTGTGTCTGCTGAATCCTGCACTTCCCCTTGCCAGGAAACAAAAGCAGCTAAAGAGAAGCCACTTTAATGAAGCCCCACAGGAATACAAAGATAGAGATGATTGCAGCTTTGTATCTCTGCACATCAACCTGACTAACTTCTGTTGGGAAGTTCAAATGCAATTTCACAAATTAATGCAAGAAATTTTATTTTTACTTTTAGTTAAAAACAAACAAAAAACCAACCCACACAGCACTTATGAAAAAGGCATTCATAAAAGAACAATGCGCTTAAGTTGTAAGAACAAAAGACAGACATTCCTCCTGGAGGAAAAAAGCTGAGTTAACTGTTACTATGAAGCTTCTCCAGTGCAAACGCTACAGGAAAAAACGAGCTGAAATTCTGTCTGGATCTGGAAACACTCATTTGATTTGTGACACTAGGAGATCACAAATCAGTGTTCTGCTGCTAGACACACAGATAGATGACTGACACTTTCTGCTCAGGCTAGCTTCCAAGCAAAATAATAGTTTTGAGAAAACGACAGCAATGAAAGAACAGCATGTATCCTACATTTTTCCCTTCAGTCGCAAAAGGTCTCAGTAGTAAGGAAAATATAAAAATAGCAGAAGAGTTTGAAGTCAACTGTAACATGTAATTTTTAATGCTTGCCTCTGTGCATCTCACTTAGTAAAGCATGTAAAGTACTGATTTTCAGTATGAAATAGTAAAATGAAGAGATAATCTAGTGTAACTAATATTCTAATTATAGAAGCATGTTTACTACTCCAAGATTCTCCTTCACAGAAACATGAACAAACAGCAATGCAATAAAATCCTGTAATTTCCTGCTTTACAAAGTTAAGACCTATTTATTCATGAAGATTCAAAACCAGGATTCAATGAAGATTTTAGGATTTAAGCCAGAAAATGCAGTTCTGAACTACTGTCACGAACACAGGCATTTAGAACAAATGATTAAGAGAACAATGTGTAGTTCTACATTTCAGATTACTAAAAATCTTTTCAGGATCTAATGTTATATGTGAATATTCTGTCAACACATCCCCTCCCTTTCGTTGCTACACTGCTGTAATTTGTATTCAGAGACAGGGAAAGAAACTCGCTATGGCAAAACCAAGTTTCTCATTTTGCCAGCTCAAAAGGAAAAAAATAAGAATAAAATGCTACCGCCAACATGGAACAATGGATCACCACAGTGCAAGTGTTAGTGGTATGAATGAAAACTAGGACACATCAAGTCTTACAATTCCTGAGCATACTGGACTATTTTTACTTTATGTATTCCAATAGGAACAAAGATCTACAACAATAGAGAGCTAAGCACAGTGCGTATGTTTTATACATTAAATGCAAAATAAGAAAAATTCTCTTAAAAAAACCATGAGTAAAGTTATAACATTTTTCTTTCCAAAAAGAAAATGTTCAGCAATGTTTTTCTAAAAAGCTGAGCAAAGGCATCTCAACAATACCTATCATAGGCCAAGGAGAAAAAAAAAAAAACACCAACCTCAAGACTCCAGGTGTCCCTTACTTCCTAGTGACAAAAAAAGCATTGAGTGGAGGAGCAGCACAAGATGGGTATTCGGCAGGGGGTGGGAGAGGGGAAGTGTGTTGGAAGGAGAGTAACTGCAGAAGGGCTTTAATCCATCCTTTCAAAACAATTCATTAAATCAAAGGCCCCACTTTAAGCCATGTTTTATAACTATTTTCATAAGATGCACAGGAGATAATGCATAAGGGAAAAAAGACAAACCACAAGTTTCTTTATCGGCTTATTTCCACATTTATGTCACCTTCTCATAAGAAGTTATTAGAATACATTCTTCCAAAACTATGTCACAGCCCAATCCTGTATGTCAATTATTTAAGAGTTTAATGAAACCCCTCAGCCCCAATTTTTAATGCTTCTAAACCCTGGCAAATTTAGGAACTAACTCCCAACCTAACAACTTTGTAGCAATTCACCCAAAACACCACATCAGAGAGCAAGTCTTCACTGTTTACATATACAGCCAACAAAACTGCATACTTGATGAGAAGACAACCTGCCCCAGAAAGGTATCAGCCTTGGTTTCTGCCAAATGCACTTTAATATAACCGCAACCCTATTTTAAAGGCAAGGTATTTCCCCCTGCAATGTGAAGCAAAACATACACACAGTGTAACAAACTATTAATGTAGAACTACATTAGCAAGGCACAATCATAAATTCGATTGATACAGCACTGACAATGCCAAGACACTTAGTATATTTTTGGCCTTTCTGCTCCACATGCAGTTGTTTGCTGTTGACAAAGTTAAGTTAGCAATTTCCATCAAAGGTGAATCTTATTCCACTTCAAGTCTGCCATGAGACTGCATGAAAGAGCATTCCAACATCATACCAGCTGTAGTTAGCAGGCACTAAATAAACAGTTTTAAATATGTCTGAGACACTTCATGAAAAAGGGTTGCAACTGTAAATTGTATGCCACCCCCCAACCAGTTATTTTAGTAACAGGAATGTGGCATCTAGATCGATGCATAGACAAAAAAAAACCCCAAATCCCAAACTAAAGTGCATAAACAGCAAACTATCATGTCAAATTAATGTGAAGACTTTGGCCAGCCATTGAAATGAGACTGAGTCCTTAAATTTGAATGAGGATGTTTTCCATTTTAAGGAAAATCTACTTTTTGTCTTCATTGTCCTTCAAATACATATTGATATACAATGGGAAAAGTTGCACAAATGATAAAGAAGAGACATTATGTACCTGTAACAAGTGTAAAGTGCTCTCTCCTTCCTTAATCAAGCCTGACAAACCCAAGACTGAGGCAATCCTAAAACACTGAACGGGCTGATTAGACAGAGTCAAGATATCTGTGATTTGTGAACTTTTACTAGTACTAACAACTCAATTTCCAAGTTGGCAAGTGAAAGCCAAGGAAGTACTGCCTTTAAGACAGAGCATTCAGGGCTAAAAGCCAGCCCTAAATACGAGTAGTGCTATGCACAATTAACAAATGATTCTGGGTATGATGTTTCCTTGCAGAAGACTTCCTTGACTTCAAAACAAAGAGTATCTGAATCTTGGCAGGCATACAGAAAAAAAAGACTCTGCAGACACTCCTTGAGTGGTTGGCAGAAAACTTGCTGAAGGACAACAGATTGCATGAGGCTCCCAAAATGTCAAACACCCAGTGTACCCAAACTTGCTAAAGTTCCTTCTTGAGTCATCTTCAGCTGTCATTACTTCAGTGATTAAGATGCCTGAATTGGTAAGACCTACAGTACACATCAGCTGTGTAAGCTGCTGCTGAGTCAATGGAGCCTTGACCAAATCAGTTTGCTCTAAACCAGGCATGTGCTGCTCAGCTGAGCCACCTTCTAGACTCCACTGACATATAGGCTAAACCTCCACAGACAAGGCTTCAGCATCTTCACACAAGTGTGAAGTCAAAGTGTGTTTGTAAGTGTGTCAACACAGATATCAGTATCAGACTCAAGCACAGCCTTAATGACCATGACACTCCTTTCAATGACCTCCATAATTAAGAGTTGCTGAAACAGCTAGGCTGCCAAAGTGATGGACCATCTCCGCTGTATTACCTTTGACCACTGTTGGGGTGTTTTATCTAGTGCAAAGCAGCTTAGAGCAATTCTAGGCAGGACTGTTACACTTACAGCTGGGAGACAGACTATTTGGGTATCAGAGATCATCTAACTCACATTAATGCTCTGCCATCAACACTGCAGCTAAGAATAACGTGGCAAACATTAGAACAGAAAAGATTATTGCTTTGTGGAAGCTGTAACATTTGCTTGTTGAGGCAGAACTATCATCTCTCAGCATTTGCATAGCCCACAAACCTACCTGAGGCACAGGTACTGTTTGTTACATTCCAAAATGATCTCCTTTTCAGAGATTTGATTAAGTCATCCAATCCTTTGAGCTGGGAAGGTGCCTCTACACTCATGTTTCAAAGTGGCTTAGTGCTTGTAAGGCTAAATGTGGTTACCTTCACTGCCACCAAGTAAAACAAATTACTACTTGAAAAAAAAATCAGTACACACATACTGCCACGCTATGTGATGGTGTTCCCTCGGCATCTCTATTTGGTATGCATATATGTATTTTTATTTATCATTATGGCTAAAGTTTAATCAGAGTATTTTCTACACAGAATTCCTGAGCATTTACTCTCAGAGGAAAAAAACAGGGCCCTACAGTTTCATCTTAGCACCTTCATCTGGAAAAAGAGATTGCAGCAAGGGAAATCCCACCTTAAGGACATGGAATGAAGCGATACAATGCCACTGCTTCACCACCACCATCACACAAATGTCAACTTTCCACAGCATTAGACAGCATTCCACATCAAGAGTTTACAAAGTGAGGAAAACGAACTAAAGCAACAGCAGACAGGACAGCAGGAAGTATGTAGACACTGGTATAGAGGGAGAATAATCCTGGAGCACTAAGGAGTAAAAATAAAGCTCGGATATTACAGAGGTTTGCAAGGGAGGTGCAGGCCAACCTGTCAGGATTTTGGGATGTTCCTCACATCCACTCCCCAGGAAAAAGCCTTCTGAACTTGAAGGTCTGGAATTAAAACCCACAGCAAAGAGGAAGAAAAGCATTCTGCCAAAGGGTTTTAATAAGGGATTGTAAAGTACTAGTTGCCCAACATCCAATATTAGAACAAAGTACAAGGTATAGAACTCCTATTTAGACTTATTTAATGAACTCTGTAGCCAAATTTTACTGTAAGAAGTTTCATATCCACGGACCTAAAGCTACAAATTCTTTCTCAAAAAATCCAGTATTCTTTAAACAACAATTGGAATGCTTATTTTTTTCCCAACCCCTAAAATATTTCCATGGCAAAAGCCATAAAACCAGTTTAGAAAAATCTGTAAAACATATGTTGTAAAACATATGTTGACATGGACCTGCCGGAGCATATCCAGAAGAGAGCCACAAGGATGATCCAAGGGCTGGAGCACCTCTCCTATGAGGAAAGGCTGACAGAGTTGGGGCTGTTCAGCCTGGAGAAGAGAAGGCTCCAGGGAGACCTTGTTGCAGCCTTCCAGTACCTAAAGGCCTACAGGAGAGCTGGGGAAGAACTTTTTACTGGGGCATGTAGTGATAGGACAATGGGGAATGGCTTTAAACTGGAAGAGGACAGGTTTAGACTAAACATTAGGAAGAATTTTTTCACTCTGAGGGCGGTGAGGCAGTGGAACAGGTTGCCCAGAGAGGTTGTTGAGGCCCCATCCCTGGAGGTGTTCAAGGCCAGGCTGGACAGGGCTTGGGGCAACCTGGTCTGGTAGGTGGTGTCCCTGCCTATGGCAGGGGGGTTGGAACTAGATCTTCAAGGTCCTTTCCAACCTAAACCATTCTATGACTATGATTGTCTAAATACATACATTACATAAGTATTTGACAAAAACACTTCTGGAAAAGTTTGAGTAATGAATGGGGCTACCTTAACTCAACATCCTGATCTTTTCACAATCTACTTGAGACCTTATGTAAAGTCACACATCCAAAAGAACTTAAGATATTCAACTTCTTTTCCTTAAGAAATCCTTTTCTACTATTTCCAGGGGAAAAAAAAAAGTTCCTCAGGAAGAGTCCTGTTTTTATATGTATCACATAATGACACAGTAATACTGTCTACTCCAGCAGTATCTGCTACTACAGTACAGAGATACTAAGATACAACATTAAATAACCAAGATATTTTTAACCAAGGAAATTAGCATTAGACCTTCCCAGTAACAGTCAAGATCATAACAAAATGATATTTTAAGATATTTAACATAGGCTGTCTCTTGCACAAAAGTTTTGTTTTGACTTACAGTTTATTTATAATACTCAAGCAGCAATGGAGTCAAGTTTTGTGACAAAACACCAAACAGTAAGATTTGAGAAAGCTTTGAGGGGGAGGGATGAGTTAGGAAGAACACTTTATGAGCTATTAGAAGTTTCACAATCCAGCTTTCCAAGGCCAACTTTTCATTTGGAACAAAATAAGAGCAGCTGCCCATGCTGAAGCAAGGTCAGCTTTGTTCCTGCCTGCCTCCCACCTGGACCACCAAGGCACTGCCTTACTGCTGACCTTCAGCAGTGGAAGATTCCTTGGTGGGCTGAAGCAGAAAGAAAATGGTGTGGAAAACCAAATACTAGCATAAGAAAACAGGGAGGAGAAAACACTTCTGTGTTTCTTACACACTAGTCTATTGTCTGAAGTCAAAAGTAATCCACAAAGATCCCCAAAGTTCTTTTCAGTCCTCCTTACAGTTTTTGAGGGTTTGCAGTCACTGTCTTATTTGATATTTCCTCCAAACCTGCTTTGTACAAAATTCAAAACTAGTAATGTTTGGATATATAAAGTATAGCGCCATCAAATGTGCAAACTAGAGAAATCAGCCCATAATTGTTGAAGATTTTTTGACCATTCATGCAGTACAGATAAGTTCTGCTTTAGTAACACTCACTAAAAAACCTGAAGCACAAAAACACACCTCTCCCTCACTTTCCCTCAAACACATGGTCTCCTTAATTACCTCTTCTGGAAATCTGAACTCAGGAGGAAACTGCACCTTGAACAGATGCACAGTCAAAATACTGTGAAGGAAAGAACCAACTTATCTCTCTCTTCAAAGCTATCTGTGTGATCTGCTTACATCCACCCATACAGTGAGGGATTTAAAGCAGAACTACCCAAAGACCCAGTTGCAGGAAAAGGTCTCCCAGAGTCCACACTTAAGCAAAGGACTGAAGGACAGCTTTTTTTCCAAGTACAGCATCTAGATATTTCAGCAATAGCGTTGTATTATGCTGGTGACGTGTAACTAAGGCCAATCTCAGGAGCTGAACCATTCTGCGGGAATGGTTTATATCACCAGGGAAGTTCCAGGTTCTTTTCAAACTCCCCTGCTTCAGAACAAAATCCTTCACTGAAGCTGAACAGCACTGTTTTAGACACAAGAGTTATTCAAGCTGCAAGCTGGGAGCACTTAGTCATCTAAGCCTCTAATCAGTTGAGAAGTCTGGGAGGAAAACCAGACTTGTGCAGCTACAGGTAACTACAACAGGCCCTGGAACCAAAGTTCCTTTGGTCCCATGGGAGCCATGAAAAAACTAAATAAATAAAAATCAAGCCTATGTTTGCTTCCCCTTTCCTTATCCTGGGTTAGGGCAAAAGAAGTAGTTATGTCTCAGTATCATAAACCTAGAAAACGGGAATAGTTCCCAGGAAAATCTCTGGAACCACAAAAGTGGTAGTTGTCAGCATCCAAGGCTGAGCATGCAAAACTTCTGGATAACACATCTATTTCAGACTGGGATTAAGACACTGGTCCCATGCTCATGACCAACCACTCAAATGCCAGGCCAGTGGTCACTGGAGTGAGAATTCCAGAGGGACTATGCAAATCTGACTTCAGTGCAGCAAACCCACAGTTTTTCAGCTTGACAGGGACTGACACCCCTTCCTTGCTTGCCATTATCAAAAAGCAGAGGAGAAAACATCTATCATTCGCTAACTGTGGTGAACGCAGGAGAGATCACACTGATCTTGCACCAATATGGAACTGGAGGAAAACTGAGTACTGAACAACCAAGCAAGTTGGCAGTGATGGGTCTTTAATGAGCTTCCTTAAGTCAAAGCGATAGGCATCTGCTGTTACTGAAATTAGAAGGCCAAAGTATATATTACCACACACGTTATCTCACACCAGGCATCTGCAGAGTCCAGAACTTCCTGAAGTACTGGCAGAATCACTATGGTCAAAAGACATCTAGAATTTAAGACAAGTCCGTACACAACACATGCAGTCTTTGCATGGAGGTCACATAAGTACAAGCTCTGATGTAGATACAATGGCTAGACAAGCTTGTTTTCATGGAAGGACAGCTCAGGAGAATGATCAAAAAAGAATTATCTTGTAGAAGCAAATCCATAGCACTAAAGAATTCTGAATTGCTCTTATGACCACCAAACACATAACAGAATTTCTGCACACAGAGCTAAAGAGCTTTTAGTGAATGAAGCATCACCCTAAGGACTTTGCTGGGGATACATCCCTTCAAAAGAGATTATCCTGATGGAATACTCCCTGTTTTCGCCTAAAAAAAACCCTTTGTGAGGTCTCTGGTGTTGAGTAGGAGCAAAACAGCAGGATCCCAAAACAAAGTAATCCTGCATCTAAAAAAGCATAAACATGTCTCAGATAAGAGACCTACCAACAGTGAAGACTATAAGATTCCTCTTTCCACAAGCCTGTCACCCCTCTAGTATTTCACTTAGTGAACAGATAAAATTACTTATTTTACAGATGTAGTCATAAAAGACTCCCCAAAAGAGAAATATTTAGATTTTGTTCTTTCCATCAACAAAATCTCAAAGCACTCTGGAAAATAAGTATTTTCCAATTTGTAAAACAGGAATAGCAGCTGTTTGTTTCTTTGAAAAGTTACTGCTGGCCCACGAAGCTTGAATTGCTTTCTGTGTTTCCAAAATAATTGCCCCTCTCAACAAAGCCTTAGAGTATAGGAGTTTCATCTACCCTTTGATGCAGTTCCAGCTCCTCTGTTCCAGGAAAGCTGTTCCACACTGCTGTGACTGAGTATATGCTACCTGATTTTTCCAAAACACAACATTCCATCCATATAAGACAATTTTGTTTGGACATTTCAGTTTGAGATAACAGGAAAAGCACATACATCATTAGCTGTACATTCCTCTTGATACCACATTTTCTTTTGAGCATGAAACAACCTATATGCATCAGATTAGCAACAAATATTCCAGAAACCTTCAATTTCCCTGAAAGAAGGTAACAAGAATAAGGTGCACACTGCCTTACACCTCTTCAACAGTGCCACATCTGTTTTCAGTTCTGTGGTACAAGTCTCAGTCAAGGACAGGCTCTGTCACATGTACTAGAAAACTACATTCTATACAGGCTAGAACCCAACTGTCTCTCCCTACAGGGGCTTTGTAGTTCAAAGCTAACAGTGAAAAGTCACACTTCAGACTTGTACAAAGTCCCCCCCATGACAGAGGTGATGAAGCATATTTCCAAAACATTAGCATCTACAATACAGGAGTTCCTAGCTAACAGTCCCAGACTCTTCTAACAGTTGCATACAAGCCTCTGTAGTGATAAGTCTGTAGTAGTCATCGTGCTGCAGCACAGCCCACCCAAACACCTGGAACACAACAGCAGGTTGTCATCACTTTTTAATATTTTAGGGAGGTTCTCGCTTAGTAATGCCAGCTTGCAATGATGTGGGATCCCCAACAGCAAGTTCAAAAGGCAGTAGTACCACAAAGGCAGAAACATTACACTCAGTCCATGCAGCTTCATTTGATCTGAAACCAGTTTCAGGTTTTCTCCTAACTTTTAGGAAGCTCAGCCCAGCCCTCAGGAGACACACACTTCTAAGACCACATCCATTCCAGCCAATTAAAGAGTCCAAACAGAACAAATGTAACAGGACAGAACAAACAGAGCTGCACCACTACAGTAGGTGGTCCAAAATTTACACTCAAAATCCTGAGGAATGGTAGGAAAACCAGTGACATTGGAACAAGACAGTTTTAAACAAGCTGTGATACGTGAAGCTAAAGTAGTGACATTGCTACCTTACAGTGGAACAAGTGGCTCTACTGCCTGCAGTACAAATCCTACTTGCAGATTTTTGAGCGACAATCAAGGACATTCCCTGATGGGCAGCAAAGGCTTGCAGTGGCTGACCTTACACGACAGCACTTTAAACTTAGCTGAGACAGTCTCTACTTCACCTAGTTCTCCATTTCCACAAGACTTAACTCCAGGTTATTTCTGACAGGGTAAAGGAAGTTGCAAACTGATAGATATTGCACAGTGGTGGGTTACACAGCCTGGCTCCCTGTGGAAAGTGATGTGAAAGTGTACAGGGAGACAAAACACTAGCCCTAGTGATCACTGCACCTTCCTCTGCTTTCAAAGGGTACTCAAATTCAAGTAGAATCTGCTCTAAATATTGATTTATAGCAGATGTAGTTTAAAAAGTTTACAAGGAAAGCATTTTTTGATCTTTTGTCTACCCTCTGAAGGGAGAGCATGAAAACAAAAAAACAGTATAAAGTCATAAAAAAACTGTTGTAGTCCTCAGCAATTTTTAATTCCCATTCCTTCACACATCTGTTTTTTTGTTAGAAAACACTGTAAAGTGATTTTCCAAAACCTTTGACATGCATTCGGCTCAATAGGTCCCAAAAGCTCAGGAAGGAGAGCTTTAAACCAAGTAACAGTTGTTATTTATTAAGCCCTAGTAATGAAGTTGGTCTAACCCTTTTCTTTTGTCTAACCATTCCCTATTATTTGCAAGGGAAAGGGGACAGGGACTTAGCATGTTAAGATGATGCGCATTTAATAGAAGAAAAGGACACACTGCATTGAGGAAATTATTATTCAAGCAGTCTGACGAGCCAAGAAAAAGCTGCCTTTGCACAACTTGGAACTCTCAAGATACCTATGTGATTAAGTTACTTCAGAACAAATTAGTGCTCCATGAACTGATTACACCATAAATAAGCCCAATAGGAAAAAGAAAAGCCACTGACAGACACAGTACCATCCTGACAGCAGCTGAGCTCTACAGCTCTCATCCAGAATGAACACCAAAAAGCTGTCAGTGCCAAAAGGATTTCTGGTCTTTTTACTCAAAATCCACAGAGTATGTCAAAGCAGATGCAGTATCTACAGTAGATAACCAATCACAAGAATCTTATACTTTCATTTTCTCTCATCACTCAAAGCACAAATTGCAGCTCTCTCCCCGACCTAATAATTATTCGTATAGCTGCATTTTGTTCTTCTCCAGTAGCAGCATGAAACTTGATTTGAGCTGCAGGAACCCAGCCAGTGACTATACAAGCTGCTGTTGTGACAGCATAAAGCAGAAGCCAACTCGGCAGGTAATTGGACTTGAAGTCAGAAAGATCTTCCCCCGTCAGCTTGAAACAGTAATTTCATAGGGGAGAAAATAGGCTGTCTTTATCTACCACACGTTACCAAAGGAAAATTCTGATCCCAAGAAAGGCAGGCAAAATAAATATCAAGACATACCACCCTAAAAAGGTATTAAAGGTGGGGTTTTTTGTACTCTGCAGCAATTCTAAAGACATGTGCGATCTTCGATCAAGCCAGTATTAAGAATACAAGCGCTTAGGTATCAAAGCACAACATCCACTTGTTAGAAAGGAGTACTTCTAGTGCTTGCTAATTATATTCTCTTGCCCACTGACTCAATACTTTGGAAGGTCTCAAATACTACACATGCTGTTACAATAGAGTTCATTCATACTTCCAGAGTAATCCTAGGGAATCCTGAAGGGCTAATGTCAACAATTCATGCTTCCTATTGCCATACTTCCAGTAACTCAAATGCATGTGAAGCTCCTCTTTTTTCATTTTGCTAACCTTCACACCCATGGATGTAATCCCAAAACATTAGAAACCAAAGAAATATGAAGGCATACATACCTATAGACATGGGGGATTTCCGCGACTTGGGTGTTTAGTACCACCATTACCCTCATTGCTAATGCCAGCTGCCAGCACCCCTCAATACAGTACTGGGGGAGTTCTCTCCCATGGTTTCACAAAATTAAGTACAACTAGCAACCTCCAACATGTTAGTAATGACTATGAAGAGGAGGAAACAGGAACAAAGATCCACCTGTGTTAGCACAGGGGAGGTTTTAACCTGACAGCCCACTGAACCAATAGATTAGATGTGTACAGGAAGATGAGCATCTTTGGCAGAAATTTGGATTATACAGTTCTACTTAGACATGGCATATTGTTCACCTACTTAAGATCTGTAAGACAGACATACAGTCCTCAAATATTATGCTGCAGAGATATTAAGCTGGTTTTGTTTTCAGTTATAGACACCTCTTTTCCTGTCAGACATTTATATCCCAGAGAAAAAAACAAACCAAACACCCCCAAAATACAAAACACCCATAAAAACCCTCCCATATCCTCGCAAAACCTAGTAAACTCCAGTTTAGCATCCCATCATTCCCAGGTGATTATTCTGAAGACTTACATCTCCCTTTCACTTGAAGTTCAGCATTCACTGGTAAATTTCTGCACAAGTAAACCTTATCATCTCAGACACCAAGAGACCTAGGCTTCAGTTCCAGAGTATTAACTATTGTGCATGAAAGCAACAGTTAAGACAACTCAACTTAACAAAATAAACTTTACAACTTTTGATTTTGTTAAATAGGTCTCATAGCTTGAAACCAAAAAATCAGCAATCCTGGCTGTCACGATGAGCTAGTAGTAAACTTACACCTAAGAGTCTGGTAGTCAGAGAAAGGTTTTCACAGATCATATAATCATGACTGACAGTCTTCCTCTTCACTATGAGACCCAAGTCAATGCAAGGAATGTCCTCTCCTGTGACCCGATGACTTTGAAACGAACTCTCTAGCCTAGCAAAGGGGATCATTAAAATCTTGAGTAAGGTTCATACACAGTTAATGAACAGTCTTGCACTTTCCCGCCCCCCTCTGGCCCCCTCAGACACGTACACACACAAAGAGACTGTAAGAGTTTTAAGCTTCAAAACTGGTGTTACTGTAAGAAAGGAAAATGTTGGAGAAAGTCTATCTCAAATGGTCTGAGTTTTGTAAAACAGGGGACACTAGAAAATTCCCTGAATGGTGCCTAAGCACAGAGTTAATAAAATAGGTGTTGTGGTTTAGGCCAGATTGGCTACTGTGGACCCAGGGGACCCCAGATGGGACCAACAGATGCTCCCCTCTACCCCTTTTCAAAGACAGAGGCAGAGGAGGAAAAAAGAGACATATGAGTTTAGAAGGAACTAAACTACTTTAATGAAGTATTAATAATAAAATAAAAAGAAATAATGAAATATATACAAAACCATATCAAGCTCCCAAGATGACAATCACGACACCGGCTGGCACTGGGGCAGTCCCAGGCTGGACTCAGTGACAGACGGGAACTGGATTCTGGATCTGCATTCAGGATCAGGATCACTGGCAGGCGAACAGAGGCCTCCCTAAATGTCGGGCCATGACTATGCTTTTGTGCTTCCGACCCTCCAATGGGGCAATAAAGTTGATTGGCCTTGGTTGTCATAGCAATAAGTATAAGCAAGGTCCTCTCTGCATAGCATGCCTGGGCATCAGCTATAAACATTAGTCTTATCACTCAGAGAGCCAACATTGTCTGCACAATATGCTGTTAATTTCAGTAGTTAGAAGAGGCCTAGCTAAGGAAGCAAAGTTACTGAACAAAACTGGTCCTGTTTTACCTCAAACCAGGACAATAGGTTTTAAAGTCAAGTGCATAATGTTGAAGAGATGCATGCACATTTTAATACTCAAAAAAACCCCCCACAACCTTGAGACTTATTACCCCATGCAGTGCTTTCATCCCCAAACATACCCATATACCCTCAGAAAGCCAAACAATTCTAAATTTTCTTCAGCACCTCCAGAAGGCAGAGTGGCAAAAAACCAAGCACTCCAGTGGAAAAAACAAAAGGCACTGATTCATATGCAATTAGCTCAGCTAAATTTACTACTGAAACCATTGCTACTCCAGCTGTCCTTGACACCTGCATAGCAGGGACAATGGAACATGACAAGCATCCTCTTAGGATCTATTGCAGTTTTCAGGCTGACATGCTAACTGAAAATTGGTGACAGTTACAGTTCTAGAGATGCTGCATTAATGGAATTAGCACAAAACCAGCTATGTACCATATTCAAACACCCATGCCACAGCAGAGACAAAACAAATGGAGACAGTCAGTGCTTTACCCACCTCTGCTAAATCCACCACCCAAAAAGCATCAGTAGTCTGAAAAGAACACATTTCTTTCTACTCAAAGATCCAGTTTACACACTGACAGACAAGCAAAGCAAAACAGAGAACTAGTATCTGAAAAGTCAGAAGGAAGGATGTAAAGGGAGGAAACTTGTTAATATCCTGTGCAGCACAAGTTCCCACTGTTTCATCTTCCTTAAATACGAGTTAGACTGAAAGACTGAGTGCAGAACAAAACTTGAGGTCAAGTTGCACATTATTTTCCAAGAACAAAGCAGCTCACTCTTTTCTCTTAGTCTATGTTTCTGGAATCAACTACAGAAGTTGTATGCAGAAGCTCTTCCTAGTAAAACACATTTAGGCTCTGCAGTTTTAAGTCTCAGAAAAGCCTATGAAATAGTCTTAAAATGTAAACATCCTATCTGTGCATTGGAAGAGTACCAACTGAAATCCACTGCATCTCTGTTCTGGCACATGTCCACCAGCCTTGCCCCAGACAACAGTATAAATACACAAAAGGTCTTTTATAAGGGTTCAGAGAGAGTGCAAAAGAATACATTCAACCTGACATATCTACCTGAATCCAACCCTCAAAGGAGAGGATTTAATGTCTCAGACCCTATGCTATCTTTATAAGAGCAGTAATTTGTACAGTACACATTTTATCTGCACTACAATAACAATGCAGATGAACATTAACCAGATACCTTATGGTGTCTGCCAGGTGTTTAGATATTTTGCAACTCAAATGCTGAAATACTATCCGCAGTCCAAATGCCTAAGATTATCCAGTAAGATCATGTACATATTTCCATCAGCTATGTAAAACATTTTTTTCATTTGTTACATTTTAAGCAACAGAACAGAGTTACTAACATACAAACATATACTAAAGACCTTCTATTTTGAAGGTGATTTCATCAGGAAGATTTAACTCACAAATGCTTTCAATTTCCAGAATACAGGACTGTCCTGGTTTGAGGACACAACAAAACACTGAAAAATATTTACAGAAACTTTTGATCCAAAAGGCTACTTATTTATCTGTACTAGGCAGGCCCTATACAATCTGTAAAAAAACAAGCTCTGATCTTGTAGATTTTGATAAGTTTAGGCATATACTGTGTATTGTATGGTTTATGAAAGAAAACAACGCTATACTATGAATTAAACAATATTCTTATCTTGGTCCAAGTTAGACAACACATTTCTGAAAATGGTGTATGTTCTCTCCCTCCCCAATATGTATTTTTTGGTAAAAGTGATATACACCTCTAACAAACCCTCCATTTGTGAGTGTCACCACAGAACTCCCACTCCAGTTTGGCCAGAATTTTAGTCGCTTTTTGCTTCTAGGAAAAAGGGTTTGAGAAAAGAGATAGCATGACTTTTTGCAGCTTGAATTATGTTCCACCACCAGAACTTTAACCCAGATAGTTCTATACATTACTATATTACTATGTTAACTGCTTTTTTCCTTCACCTACACTAGACTTCAAGTGAAAACATATACAATACCATTATCAGCAAGAAAATGAAAGGCCCAGAGGGATCACTAATTTTTTTTATACCATGTCAGTTATCTTCCTGAAGAGGAAAGAGACACACCAATCTTAACACTCCAGCAAGAAAGAATAGTCATGTAGTAGTCAATTTCTATGGCTCAGATAAAACTGTCAGCATTGACAGAGTCAGCTGTCTGAACATGGGCAGAAAGGTCAGATTATCTCATACCTGAGGTTAAAAACTATTTTAAACAGGTAAATGGATTAAAGATACATACCCCTAGAACGAAAAATCCACTGCAGATTTTTCATTAAAACAAATATAACTGACTACCATAGAACGAACTGGCAGCAAGGTAAATCAGCAGTAACGAGAGTTGTTCTCCACCCAAGATCATCAGAAAAACAGGATTTGCCCCACTGCCACATACCTTCGATGCTTGAGGAGTCGAAATCACGTGAACAGTGCTAGGCTTAACTCCATTTGCCTTAGGTCGCTTATAAAGGGCAAATCTGCTTTTCCTGCGTCCTCTGTCACCACTAGGGAGGGATCCATTATATCTAGAAAAAAACAAAAAAGTTTGGCATAAAGGATTGCCAATTTGGAGTACAGAAAAGGAGAACAGCAATTTGGTCACAATATCCTGATGTCATCAAATGCACAGTCAAACCCAAAGAAAGTAACACAACCATGTTAAATTTTGTTTCTGAAATTATAAGCATGCTAACATTCTTTCCCCACCAATGGTTGAAATTTTATTCATCATTAACACAGTCATCAACTACAAATGAAATACTGAGTTTGTTTAGCCACAGAAAAATACTTCAACTCTAGAATTAAAGGAATTTGGGAGAACAAATCTTAACTCTTCTCTAATTTTAGCACATGGAGAATTTTAAAAGTCCCTTTACCCTACCATCCCCTTCCCCACATCTCATGCAAGAATGGAGAAGACAAGAGGAAGAACAGGGGCAGTTTGGAAAAACAAAGTAATTTAGGGGCAAGTCAAACTAAGTGAAAGGGAATTTTACTCTACTCACGTAAGTGTTTTACTCGTTTTTTTCCCCCTTTTTTTAAACTCTAATCCTAAAGGCTTCATCTATTATTAAGGACAGAGGATGCAAGTGTTTTTAATTTATGTGAATGCATCTGAAGACTTGCTAATGACTTCCTTTATCAGGTATAACACAGTAGCCTTCAACAGTTCTTTCATCTCTCTCTCAGGACAGAGACCCAATGGATTAATTATTCAGAGACGACTTAAGCCTCAAGGGGACCTAGCTCCTTCCCCAGGAAAGGAATCAACTGGAAATTTCTCTGCAATGCATAAGTGCTGAATTCACTGCCACCCCACCCCAAAGATTTAGGCCAAGTAGATGATTCTCATCACAGCACCGTCACCTGTAAGGTTCTTGGTAACTTTCAACTGCTCTATGAAGATCTCTCAGGGCTTTACTGCGTAGATGCCTCTTCCATTCCTGATCCTCAGAGACTTCAGACTTTTGCCTGAAGAACTACAGATGTTATTCCAATTATAAACCTCAGTTATCTTACTGATGCGGTCTATTCCATACTGATCACATATATCCCTCTCCTACAGTCTTTATGATTAAAAGCTAACATCCCAGTCAGATAAAGAATCTGAAAAGAGGAAGATTTAAAAGTGACTAACTCCCTCTAAAGCAAAAGAGGTTAAAAAAAGTTAGGAGAACTCATTATCTGCTTAGAGATACACTTAGAAACAGTTCAGCTTTACATCCACCACACTATCTGCGGACAAAAAAAAAAAATCACTTGTTCGTAGCCCTGCAGAAAGACTAATAGTCACTGCTCAGGCTGTAAGAGCAGTTCTATGACAATCACGGATTAGGAAAAGCAATATAGTAACCCAGAACCTTTTTTTTCTTATCATTACATTTGGTATATGTAGCTAACTAGTTTGTGTAACAAGAGAATGCACTTGGAGAGCCTTGTATCCTTTTGCAAACAAATGAGAAATGGATAGTGGATGAAACCAAGCAGTCTCATTGTTAAAGCTCTGGAGCAGTGCCCTGCAGAAGGCTTACTTTAGGCAAGGAAAATAGTTTAAAACTTCACATGCACAATGTCTAAATACCAGTTATCTGAACTGTAGGACTGCTGAATGTTTGCAAGCACAAACAAGAGCATATTTAAGATTGAAATAATCTAAACCCTCACTCCCATTTTCCTAGGGAAGACTACTGTATCTCTCTGGAGTACACAGAGATTCCCCAACACAGCAGAACAACAGGAATAAATCACTATTTCATGCCAGGTCTACATCTATCTTGGAAACTTGCTATTAACCCTACATAAGAGAAGAGTAGCACTCAGTTAACACAGCAGTCCCCTGTCACAAGAGACCAATTCCTAGAAAGATATCAATACAATCCACAAGCAACTTAAATACCAGCCCTTAAAATAGGAATGATTTGAATCTTCCTAGATATATACATGTGCTTTCTTTCAGAGACACTATATTACCATGAATATGCCAGCAAGTTTCAACTTGCCTGAAGACAGCATTCTTTCTACAAGTATTTTTGTTTGAAAACCTGAGAAAGCAATAACTCCTTCAGAAATAACATACAACTAGTATCATCACCAGCTTTATATTTTGTAATTAATTTTTTTTGTATTTGTGTAACTGTTAAGCAATACCGAATTTTAAGTAGATCCACTGAAAGTTAAAACCAGGCTAGTGGGGTTATTTTGTTTGGTTTTTCTCTTGTTCATGAACAATTGTAACTGGGAAAGGCTACTTGATTTCATTTCAGGTCTCTGGGACTTAATTATCTTTTTTAAAAAAAGAAGCCGCTCAAGGTTAAAAGGCCTTTTGGAAACTTCAAATAGGAAGGAAACACAAGCAAAGTGAGAGTTTAATTCATTCATCCTGATTAGCACTGACAAGTTTTCATAAAGGTTTTCTTTGTGCCAATTTCTAAATTTCATTTGCACAAAAGGGCAAGAGGAATTGAGCAGTAGTTTTAATATTTGTTATGCTTTAATTATAGACATAAGTTGTATTTTGATCTGACACTAGTAAAAAGAGCTAGGACAATTACTAGGCATACATATGTGTTTTACAGGTAAAAAATACATGTTGAAAAACTTGCCTCTTTCCTCTCCACAGCCAGCAGACGCTTTCATTTTTTCCTAGGCCAGGACTCTCAACTTGTTCACCACAAACCAACACTGCCCATGGCACTTGGGCCACACCTTTCCTTGCCACTACCTAAACAATCTACATACCAAATGAACTGATATTAAAGCCATGGGATCTTGTCAGCCACAACAGGAGCTGCACCCACCCACTGTCTCTGCCCTGCTAAGTGTACAAGTAAGATTGCTCTTGAGGCAGCAGATCCACGTTCACTTCTTGGCAAGTCCCTGCCTTTCTAAACTGAGCTGTCCCGCAGGACGTGGTGGGTTTCAGCGTTCAGGAGGAGGAACACAGGCATGGCCACCCACACCTTGCCCAGTCAGCTCTTCTAAGCACAGGCACAAGGAGCTATAGTGAGAGAAGCAGCCCTCCTATCTTTCATTTTTCTCAACTGTTCTACTGAGCAGTGCCTGGATGAGCAACAATTGCCTCCTCTTGGGCAGCAGCAGGATGGAACTGCACAGGAAGAGGAGGGACAAGAACTAAGGCCACAAATTCCCCATCACAGAACACTGCGAGACTGAGCTTCCCCATAGCCAATAGGAGCTTCGTAAACTGAGCAAAAGCTCCTTCTTGAATCCTCTCACAACCCCTCTCCACAAGCATTGTCCCATTTCCTTTCTCCCTGCACCCTTCCAATAGCTCCAGAAGCCTCATGCACCTTAGGGACCAGCACATTGGCATGACAACTTCTTGCTTCACAAGATGGCCAGCATTACCAAAAACAACCTGCAGTTGGAACCCTCCATCCCACCAAAAAGCCTAGAACAAATGTTGCTTCCAGCTAATAAAACAAACTAGGAGAAATTAAATTTCACAAAGATAGAATGATCATTTCTAGACCATCCTCCTCACACACAGATCTAAGGGGCACTTCTGAAGTTCTGCAGATGTTCTAAAACATCAGACCAATGCCTGTGGTAAAAGTAGCCCTATACTTTTTTCAAATGCTTCTCAGCAACAGCAATACTGGGACAACTAGCATTATGAGACCTCTTGGGATAATTATCTCTGTTGATAGCACTATTTCTTGCAAATAAGGGAGTGGTGCTGGCATAGGCCATGGGCACCATAATTATCAAAGCCAGTTTCCTACAGATTTACATCAAACAGTTGAGGACTTCAGTATATAATGAAATGCAAACTCCAATTAAGTTTTTCCCATGGTTGGGAGATGTAATGAAAGCCTCTCCTCTGCATGGATTCATGGCTGTCTGGAGAGCAAGACCACACACGCTCTCTCCCACAGTCCGAACACTGAGTTCCTATTTTCTACAAGTCTAGTAGGAATCTATTTGACTACTTCAGAGATCATCATCAAGTTTTGAACCCTTTGTGGGATGGCTTGTTGCACAAGCTTTTTTGGTTTGGTTTGTTTTTTTAAAAGGAATCAAGCTTAGCCAGTGGCAAAGAGTAAACAAGACATCTGTTATTTAGGACAAGAGCACTAAAAATCTTCATCTACACCTTGAAGAGTTAGACTTCAACTCAGGGAAGTCATCCTCAGAATTAAGGAGGATACCTACTAGCCACCAGACACAAGCTGCTGCATGTAGCTTTTTTTACAGTGCTGTGAAAATACAAACTATCATAAAACTTAAACACTTCTCCATACTTATGTAGCCTACCCCTAAAAGACTACAAACTGAACAAGTCAAACTTTCACAGGTAGTATTTCTACTGGACAAAAAAGACTAACTTCACTTTGCTTTCCCCACCTACTAGTAACAGTTCTACTGCACATCTCATTTTTAGATGCAAATTAACCCATTTCACAGACTCAGCTTTGAACAGATGACATGCTAAAGTTCAGTTGTTACCACAGCTCTAATGCATGAGAGAAAGCACATCTTCACTGTGCTAAACAAAAAAGCTGCAGAAGTATTAGCAACAGCTTACACTGACATCAGACTGAGTGAATTTTTCCTTTTACATACATTCTGATTCCACGTTTGGTATCATACAGTAGTATATACTCAACACATCAAAAATTCAGTTTGTGCTTACACCATATTTTTACCATCACTGAACTAGTGTAGGCCAACATTGCTGCCAAAAGCAGCAGTCCCACCTTTCATTTGCTAGTTTGTTCCTGCTACTTCTCTCCCTGGTTCACATAAAGAGGGAAAAAAAAAAACAAACCACAAAACAGACATACTTTAAATTTAGTTTTAAACCACATCAATTCCTTGCTCTCCAGTTCACTGTAAAGCTTCAGAAGCACCTGTATCAGCAACCAGGCACAGAGGGCAGTTATGACATGTACATTACAAGCCTAAAGATACATTATTCACCTTCACGATGTCCGGTCCCAGAGCTTTTCATGACTGTATGCTGAAGTCCTAACTGGAAAGCCCTTATCTGCTTAAGTATCCAACATTTACTCCCTTGAACACAGATTAAAAGGAAAAAAGCCACATGCTAGTTTATATCAAAACGCAAACAGAAAGCTTCAACATCTGCAACGCTTACAACAGAATAATTGAACATAAGTCTTTATGTAATATCACTGCCAGTATTTCATACTCTTTACACTACCCCCTTGTATCATACTGAACAATTAATTTTGTATCTAGGAGAACTGATGTACTATTTCAGCAAAATGAACTTGAATGGTTTTGGATTTTTTTTTTTTAAAGACAACATTTATTCCAAATATATTGTTCCATATCAGACCTTCATAAGACCAGCAGTTGCTGTCTGCCAATTATTCAAGAATTACAGTGAAACAGGACAGCAAAGTTATTCACAAATTTAATCTCCTTGGGAAGTGCTGCCAAATAGGAAAAGCAAAAATAAGTAGTACTTCTGTACCAACAGGACAGCACTGGTTTTTCCTTTGAACTCTATTCTCTGGTACTGTGTATCAGTATTAAAGATAGTAACTCAATATGCATTTAAGTCTAAGCTTGTCTCCAGCCGATTATTACATGCATCAATTTCTGTCTCAGAAGCAGCCTTCACCACCAGAGGTATTGTTAATCATCAGCCTGCTCCTGTGGTGAGGTTTTGGCAGTGAACACAATACTGCTTCTTGAACACTGTAGTGCTTCACAGATTACAACGAAAACCTTTAATGTTTAAGTTTGTTGGAGGCTCAAAGGAGTATACTGTTGTCCCTGTGGTCATCATCCCCCAGCACTCAAGGAGCAGCTCAACAAGCCTGGACTGACCAGAAGATTCCCTTCTATCTTCCAAACCTGCACTTTCCCCATTGCATCGCATGCAACTTTGGCAGAATGTACAGTTGCTTCCTGATCACAGAAGGACAGAATACAGAGCTAGACAGAACTTCAAGGAGTCACCTCCTCCATCCTCAACTCGAAGGCTTGATCCAATCCATTCACAACATTTGTTTCAGCTAGTCTGGGAAATCCAGGCCTCTTTACCTTGTTTCCACATCTTTACAGTTAAAACTCTCCCCATGCGCAGAGCAGGGAGATTGAGGTCAAAGCAGTCTCCTGCACTTCCCACCAAATCCAAACCACCTGCACAACCTGTTCTCTTCCCCTTTTCACAGCAGGCTCACATGCTAGAAAATTTGATTCCCATCTGAATTTTCTTTCTTTCTATAGGAAAACATTTTAAGAAGTTACAGCAGCAAACTAAACTAGCCTTACATAGAGTTTTTGTTACAGTAACAACTATAGCAATGAGTAACTCATGGGTTACTCATGGGCTTCCATCCTTTGAGTAACAAGAGCCACTGATCCAAGACCTTTGGTTTATGCAACCTCAGAGGAAGTCCTGAATGAAAGACAGTCCCACCTCAGACTCTGCTGGCTAAGATATCTCTATAGACATAAATGCTTCCTAATCACTACCAGCAGTACAGCTTAATAAAGCAGTCTTCCTGCAGAGCAAGAAAATCCAAACCAGCAAGTTCCAAAGACCCAAATCTCACCTCTTTCCCCAATTAAGAGCAATGTTTTTACATCTGTGAACTTGATTATCCCCAAGAAAGGTATATTGGAGTAGTTAATTGTGGCTATAATCAGCTTTTTTTTAATTGAGACAGCTTATTCTTACAACTTGCATCTGTGAAGCCATTTTACTCTCATAAAACGCTTTAGGAAGTATTCGCTTCCCCAGGACTTTTGGAATACTCATTGGCATAGTGATCAATCCTGTGTGTTCACCACAAGCCTTCTCTTCCCCAGCACCAACTTTGAGCACTGCCTGCCTAGTTTACTGCTACCTGTACATCCCTAGAGCCTTCAAAGAGGTTGCAGTGGTTCAGTGAAATGCAGTTTGTCCTGATAACCCCTATAGTTATTAGGCAGATTTTTCAGAGAAGGCTGGTTTGCATCACTGGCTACTGATTAGGGTATTTTTTTTTTAGCTACCCTTCAAAAGTGGCTCCTAATTGCTCCTGCTACCACTAGGAACCTAGCAGGCAGCTTGACCAAAAGCTATATACTAACACTTATGGCACTTATGTTCAAATACAACCAGCCTCTTTCTGATCAGAATCAGAAGTGTGGATTAGCTGAACACATGGCTGGAAGGTTATGAGCACCACAGGGGGGAATAAAAAAAAAATAAAGAAATCTTTCAGAGATACCTACAACAGATCAGATAAGCTAGAACCTACTTCCCTCCTACACTTATGGCACAAATTAAGTAGAACAAATTAAGTAGAACCTTATCTACTGAAAACACCACAAGAAATCACATGTCACCCTGGAGAACCCCAGGTACTTCACCTTACTTCTCCCTCAGTGTTCCGGAACAGAACTGGTTGCTATTCTGGTTTGCAGGGAAAAAGCCTATTTCAGAGGGGAAAAAGACTATTTCTGGCTGCTATGGCCTCCTCCACTGCCCACCTTCCCCTCAAGTGATGAAAGGATCTGGTACACTACGGTTCAGATTAACTCATAGGCTGCTTTTTGAAATATTCAGTTCCACACATTCCCTCCACTGCCAGCAGGACTACTCCACTATTGAAACAACTGGAACAAAACAGTTAAAAAAATCGAGTTTGTTTTAGGGAGAATATTTCTAGAAAACGCAGCTGACTAATCCTCATGCTTGTTTAGGTTATTAGTATAGGCAATTCAAGAAAATATACAACTGATATACATTAACTTCATCCTATACAAAAAGTTAAAGGATGCTATTGGCTTGCAAATACCAAATCAATTGTGTAAGAACTGCTTTTAATCAGCTTCATTTACACTACACGTCCAGTTTCCTTCAAAAGTCCCAAACCTCTCTGTGGTTTTGATACTCTCCCCCTCACTGATGTGGGAAAAAATAATTTTAGAGTAAGAAAATACAGAACCAGAGATGCAAAAGCAACTAGTCTCAAAGTGAGTGGGACAGGACTCAGGGCTTTATCAACTTCAGCTACTTGTAACATAAGACAACTGAGATCCAGTCATAAGCATAGTTTTAACAGTCTTGTAAACGAGCTGAGATATCTTCTAGGGTGGGAGGAACTTCCATAGAAAATTCTTATAACTGACTATATTTTCCTCAGCAAGTGGTTTGTTACTTGCCCCGGACTGTTTTTCTGGAAAATAATTTGTTACTTCTGCTTTTGTGAAATCAAGACAGCAGGCCCATGCCACCACTTTTGAAAGACACAAGTTTCTGTGGAAGTTTCAACTGGCATTGCAACCTCAGTGTACTTGAAGAAATTCAAGATCTTCAATTGCATGTGTTAATGACAATGTGGAAATAGGCATTTCAAGAAGCAGTAATGGAGGATATCTGCTTCACAGACTTCTGCAAGACAACTATATAAGCAGCACAAGAATTTGATTAAAAGCTAATACTCTAGAAGAGCATGCTGATGCAGACTACTGGAGGATCAGGATAAGGTTCAATTAAAGCAGTCAAATAACCTGACAGTTCCAAACAACTTAGTAGCTGAAAACCTATATACGCAGCTCAGTTAAGCACTACAGCCAGAGAAAGGAGATCTTATAGTCTCACCTACAACAGATTTCTTAGAAGCCATCCTTAACCATGATCCTAGTAGGGAAAAAGAGCAGCTACCTTTTACAGGACCCCACACATAACCCCCCCACATTTATTGGAATTGTTATAATGAGTAATATGCCAGAAGAGCATTAGAATGCAAGGGAGTTTGCTTTTAGAAAGCAAAGGGTAAGGGAATCTTTGACTTCCCATAATGACTTCCTTAACAATCCTTACTTCCAACATTTTACTGCTGCCCGCAGCATCCATCTAACAATGAAGCAATTTTATTCAGTGCTTTAAGGCCACCTCCAAAGCTGTCAACTAAAACCATTCACAGCTGTGTAGAACCAACAATGCTAGTGCACAGCAAAATACAAGGTATAAACTAATCAAGTTCATTTCAAACCATGCTTTTTATTCTAGCTAAAAGAGCATAAAAGGTGGACAAAGCACCATGTTTAGTGAATCCTCTTTGCAACCCTAAACTTCTCATACTATAGAGGAAATGCTATTCATCTGAAAAATATCTATAATGTAGCCAAATGCCACTGAAATTGTTAGATATGGCATTTTGTTAAACTAAATACAGATAAATATGATAGAAAGTGAGATAGAGGTTTTATTGCATTCAAAACAAGTCAGATAAACACAAAATCCCTTTCAAAGGAAAGTACTAGGCACAGCTGGGTTTTGATGGAATAGACAAAAGTGAAGGAGGAATACTGTTTATCCAAAACACCAGTGGCTTAGGATCCACACATTTTTGTATGGAAACAATCTTCTCAAATACCAAATAAAAAAGGATGAAAGTTTCAAAATTAAGACAAATTAGACTTCATATAACACAAGGGGACAAGAGACATCAAGACACACCTGTCCTGACATACCAAACAGGCTCCCAGCCTATCTTACCTATTTGTGCTTCATACATGCCTGAAGGTGCAAAAGAAAGCTGTTCAAATTTTAGTCTGAGGAATGAATAGTAATAACAGTGTTATATCTGAAACTTCGCTACATTAAACATTATGGAGAAACTACATTTGATTCAAAGGGCCATTTGGGCCATTAAAAAAAATGCACAATTCAGACAATTCATTTCCTAAGCAATCAAATGCTTTCCCTAAAACACTACCAAGGACTATTTGACAGCTCACATTTTCATAAGAAAAAGTGATAGCTTTCTTATAACTTCAGTTATCCTCCAAATCCAAGCAGTTGTAATACCATTTTTGTGATTCCACAGACAAGAAGTTCCAAGATGTCTATTACTTACAGCTTTTTTAAACACTCAAGCATGACAAGAATCTTCTTAGGTTCATTCCAGTATCATTTAGCATAGAGGAAGAGATAAAATTTGCATCCATTTTGTGAATATAGGTGATCTCACAGGCAGTGTACTGAATAGAAAGTGAAGCACTCAACTACTGTATTCTGACCTGCAACATCTGTGTCAAATCCTATCAAGTTTAACATCCCTTTTAGTTTCCCAGGCAGCCTTACAAATGCACAGCTCCCTGTTCAATCCCAACTGCTTAACAGAATCCCAAATGTTTGCCTCTGAAAACAACAAAAAAGAACTGGTTTCCTTCTTTGTAGCACTTGCAAGCATTTCTGCCTCTCAACACAGCAGCTTTCTTAATATTGCTGGTGCTGCATTATCACTGACTGCTACAGCAGCACAAACAAAGGCAAGGTAATCTACCAGACAGCCTGCTCCAAGCAGATTTAAAGTAATGCAAAAAACCTAAAAAGTTACCTTTCTACCTTCTAGTGCCCAGCAAGATCTAGAGGCTGAAAGCTTCCACATGGAGGTTCTTGGAGGGCTGCTCCACTACTACCTAGTTGGACCAGATGTACCAACCTAGCTGAGAATCATTCTGTGGTTACATTTAGCCGTAGTATTCCATGTGAGTTACTGTCAGAATTTCCTGCTTTTAACTCATTCTCCAACCAAGATATAAAAAAAGAAAAGAACGAGCATTCTGCGAGATAGATGTAGAAATAAAACCAGTGAGACAAAGAACATGGAGAAGGCCGGAAGAACCGTACAACGCTAGAAGCCTGGAGAACACCATGAAGCAAAGCAACATTACACTTAGAACAGCTAGCAAGGAAGATAAGCAGGACCTTTTCTTTGGTAACAAGTGTCTTCGTTATGTGCCTTTCAAAACATATGGGATAAATTATTCTTCATACCCAGTTTTAAAGAACTACCTGAAATCCACCTAGGCAGTGTGTGTATTCAAGCATCACAGTACAGCTGAAGCAGTGGGTTTTTTTAAAAAAGACTTAATAAACCAGAAATTCAGTGCAGCAATGCAGAAAAACAGACTTACATGTATCTTCTTCAGACTTAAAATACCTTCACAACTCACAGCAACCTTGGGTGTTTGCTTTTAGGATAATTTATAAAATCAGTCACCTCCATACAGGAAAAGATTATGCAAGGCTGTTAAATGTTTACTGCTGATCAGCAAAACTAATTCTGATCTATATCATTTTATGATAGCAAAGTTCTTCAGTTTCACTCTTCTACCCACAAAATTGAGATCTTTCTTCCCTTAAGAAGGTTTCCAGAAAGTTATATCAAATATGCATTGACCCTTTACAGGTCTCAGAACACCATTACAAATATTCAAGAATTATGAGGTATCTGCATGCACTAAGAATGAATCAGAGTCACCCAAGTGATGTATTCTTAAAGTTTAATTTCTAGATGCTCAGAGATTCTGATCTCTAGAAGAATCTCACTATACAGCTTCTTGCAGCAACTGCTTGAACAAGAGATTTTGCATTACTGTTGCAGATGGGAAGGCACATCACTCTCAGCGATGCAGCGAGACATATGTTTTATTCAAGTTAACCATGCAAGACTTCACATACAGATGGAACCATTGAAACCTTAAGGCACACTGAATGCTCTAGAGGTCAAGGTTCTTGGAGGACCAAAATTTTCACTTGGCTTATTTGCAGTGCTAATCCAGCCTGCCTACTACTTCTGGTTACTTACTCTACAAACTGAAGTTTCATAAAATTTGAATTTATACATTCCAACAGATATTAAGTAATGCGCACAAGTGGCACAATGGTTTGTAGAACAGAAAACAAGTTTAAAACCACATATAGTCCTCCTCAAATTTTTTCCTTTGGAAATCCAGCTCTTTCTTAGCCAAAACCCACAAAGACAGACAGCATACTATTACTATTTTTGTTCACCAGCTTTCAAAAAACAAGCCACCCCATATGTTTCTCTTTATTTATCTAGATTTCTTTGATTTTAAAGGCAAGGATGCCCTATGGGGCAAACAAGACCAAGAAAACAGAGGATCTGTTTAAAGCAATGTTTCCCAAAGTACAGGCTGTAATTCCAAACAGTATTACAGGACTTAGAAGTAGCATTTGCAAGCCAAATGGAAATTCAGCTGTAGAAATAAAGCTCATGAGCCCAAGACTGGAATTGGAAGCGGATTCCCCAGCAAAGCATGTCTGAAAAGAGCTAGTTCAGAGACACAAAAATCAAGTAATCGATTACAGCTGGCTGGCTCAAGAGACTTCCCTTTTGTCCTCAAGTTTTTATACCTGACATCACTCTCCATAAGGGCACCTTGGCCATGATACACTGTTTCCAACTGAACAGGGGAGTAGTACAATGCTAAGGAATTTTGCATCCCACTCCCCTGGCAGTCCATGAGGATATACAAGTACAGACAGAACTTATATTCTTTTCATGTGGGTTTTGCAGTACGCAAATTCTTACCTCTTTTCCCTCACCCAGCTAAAGATACTGCATATGCATTTTAGAAAATAAAGAGCACACTCCCCTGCTACTCTGTCAATACTGTGGCACTATACCCATAGGAATATCTAAGGGTCTCCCACAACTGTTTTACTTTCCTCCTACAGCCCAATCAAAAGCAGAGAAGAGCTACAGCATTTGCTTCTATTGTGTAGAAGTCTCTCAGGCAAGAGATGCCATCACTCTACCACCTTGAGGGGTAGCATAAGATAAGAATGATGTACAGAAACACACACATCCCATCAGTCTTTTTCAATATCTGCGTTGGTAAAACTCAGAAGTCTTCTGGGTCTGCCCACTATAACGGAACAAGCCTGAAGTCCACTAGAGAGGCATTCACATCTGGACAAATCCCAAACAAACTTCTCCTTTCAGAGTTTTGGCCAAGAACAAAAATACTCAACTAGGCTATTTTACAGTCACTTGGAAAAGGAGACTTTTCACATCCAGAAAATTCAATGTTTATGTTGAGTAACACAGAATACTAATCTTAGTTCCGAACTGAGCTCATACATGAGAGGCAAAAGTATGAGGCTGCTGAACTACGTAGGACTCTATTTGCAATTTCCAAAACAAAGTTTCAGGTTGTGCTCAAAAAGCCTCCAAAGAGCTTGTTTTTCAAGAAAAGCAGCTACTTGAAGTTATTCTTCTGGGACATCTTTTCCCACTGAAAAAGAGATGAACTGATCCAAAGCAAAAATTCATATCACCATAAGACCCATGTTCTATACGGAGCACTTCACAAAGCAACACTTGCTTAAGTTATCCAAGTAACAACCAGAACATTTTTGACCCCAAGGCACTGTACTGACTTGTACATACAACACAATGAACATTTACTATACTGAAGTTCTCTTCACAAACACCTGTGACAGACCTTATGGTGTGGCCCAGGCTGCCACTAGGGATTACGCCACTCTTCTATATCCAAAGCTCTTCACCATAGTTACAGTGCCCAAACATTTGCATCCATTCCCATTCAAAGTTGACATCCCACCATTATTGCAGGCAGCGGAGGTGAAACAAGTGACCAAGAGAACAATCAAAAAACAGGGAGTTTCATAAGCCAGAGAAGTAGCAAAGCATGATTTCCTCTAGGTCTGTCTCACAATGGGATTCCTTCTTTGTCTACTAAGGTGACATCTCCAATTGAAGCTTTTCCTCGGAAGTGAGAATCATAGTCACATGGATTCCCTGATGTCTAAAAAGGCAGGGGTGAGGGGAACTCATTCATCTTATAGACTTTCCTCAGTAGAGCTCAAACAGCACTAGCAGGCTTCGCAATAAAATCAGTTTAGTGACATACTTCATTTCCAGTTACGGACTACAGCCTCACCTGTCACTACATCTTTCAGTAAATCACGGAGTATTCATCAGAGGCAGATGGGAAATGACTGGAATAGGGAGCTAACAGTGCTAGCAGAGTTGAGGATGTGGTGTCCTCCAGCAAGAGACTGCCTAGATGGCCAGGAGCAGTAACTACCTCAGACATCTGACTTCACTCCATCTGTTTGGGTCATCACCCCAAAAACTGACTACCTTGTTCTGATCCTATACAATGTCTGCCCATTACAGTCTCAAAGAGGCATCAGATCCTTAAACAATTTACCCCATACCACTTCTATACTTCCAAGCACTTCTAGAATCCCCACAATCAGTTTGAAACAGGCACTTGTTCAGAACTTCTCTACATTTTTAACTGCGCTTAATTTATGCCAAGAGAAACTGCACATCTGAACAGTCATTACTTGGACTTTTTTCTTCCAAAGAATAAGATAAAAAGAAAGATAACAGGAAGCTAAAAGATACTGTCAAATACTGCATGCTATACCACTTTAATTTTGACAACAGCTATCACACTCTGCATAGGCTTGTACGCCAAATAAAACTCTTCTTTCTTCAAAAATGGGCAACAGTATATATAAAACCCAGGAGTGGAAGAAGGAAGGAAATGAAAAGTTTAGATTATCCCTAACCAGACCACTCTTTAGGCTCAGTCATGAGTATAGGTGCAAAGTTACCTTCATTTAAGTAAACAAAAGACTGCTTACAAATCACTTACACAAGCTTCATCTAGTTCATGCACAAGAAGCAGGGGGCACAGAGACAAGAAAGTCACATTGCACATCCGGTTTTAACAAACAAGTTGTTGCTTTTACAAACAAATACACTTATTTTCTGCATATTAGAGAGCATCATACATGCTTATCTACCAATATTTTTTATAGTTTAACTCAACTAAGTGTTTTGCTCCCTTGACCTATACATGACCAACTGATCTTCAACACATTTCTCTAACTCTACATAGCACCAAGCATCACACTTTTACCATCTGACATATTCATAACAAATTTAATCAGTTCACAAAACTGAGACAGCTGTTTTCTCAACTGCCATCTCTGCCCAAAACTCACAAATCAGCCCATACTCTTTCTGGCTTGGGTTTGAATAGAATCTGCAACTGGAATCTAGCCAACCCCAAATCCAGTTCCTTCCTTCCTGCCTGCACTGACTACAAAATGCTCAGAGGAGAAAGAGCAAATCACTTTTGCCACAGAAATATCTCCTTACCCTTTAACAAAGTACTATTTTACAATTGTTCTCTCTATGCTGAGAGATTTCCAGTAGGTAAAGCCTTAACATAAACCACTCTCCTCCAAGGAGTTTAAGCTGCAAACTAGCAATATATCATCAGAGGTCAATTTCTGAATTTAATTTAAAGTCACATTGCACATAATAAACTAGGAGGGTATGCTGAGCTTGACTTAAACCCTGCTAATCACTTAAACCTTAGCTTTGCTTACAGAGGGAACTGTACTTTATATTTTGTAATCTCCCTGCATCCTTACATGGAAAGGTATTTGCTATATTACACCAGTCTCTGCATGCTGGAAATTCAAAACTTGCAATAAAACTAGATATATAGCACTCAAGTACTGCAGCTGGAAGTGTGATTGTGCAACCAAAGAGATAAGGCAGGGCTGAGCCAGAAATGTAACAGCAGTATTTTGTGCTCAAACATTGAAAGTAAGGCACAAGACAAAAGTCAAAGTTAAAGCTTGTTTTGCTCTGACAGCAACCAGACTGTGAAAATACTGTAAACAATGGCTTATTTATCTCTCAAAGGCAAAAGGAAGAACATATTCAGAGCTTTTGGGAAAACTCTGTCAAACTCTTTAAAAGGGTGCAGGGGCTCCCTACTATAAAGGGTTATTTAGGAAATGCTTTTGGTACTGTGGAAGAAAAACAACGTAGTGCACATCCCTAAAAACAAATGAATAGCTTGCAGTCTCCAGTCTCTACCCTGGCACCTTCAGCACTGCAACTTCCAGACACTGCCCATGCAGACAGATTCCTGCAACCTCTAGGAATACCAGTGGCATTTAAAGGTGCCTCTTACATTTCAGACTTTTCATTAGTCCAGTGAAGACCAGCTAAAGACAAAAGACGAGAAGAGAGATGCAAGACTGACCCATTTGGCTATTGCTAAACCGCCTTCTCTAGATTTAGCTCTGATGGAAGAAGTTACTCAGCTGCTCATGTCAACCAAAGCTTGCCTCCTCATAGATCTGCCCTAAGACCAATTTGTTCAATTTGGCAAAACACACCAAGGTACTGACACCCCATTTAATTAAATCTTCTGGCAGAATCAGATTAGGGAACACTTTTACAAAGAAACCCTGTGTCTCCACTGTTGTTCTACCAGAGAGGGTACAGACATGCAGCAAGGCACTGTAACCTCTTACATCACACACACGGTTCTGGAAAAGAACTTCTGCCCACAGCCTATGACAAAAGGCCACATTAAACTTATGAATTCAAAACTCACTCCCTGATGCACTGGGAAACTATACCAGCAAATTTTAAGATTCACAAAGTAATTCAAAGTACTCTTACACTTAGTCTTACACATCTGTTAGAGGAATGGTTAGGACAACTACAATGTAATGAATCCTATCTAGACTGAAAGATCCATCTCCAAGGCCAAAATGATTTTTGAATCCAAGTATTGAGTTTCACAGCTGTTTGCTCTCAGAGGTCAAGCATGGACTAGGAGGAAGGCAAGTTGGAAGTACAGCAACATTTTGGTTCTTTAGTCAATGTTCCATAAAAAATACAGCCATTTGTGAGATACAGAACCCTGTCACAGGATGTGCAGGGAAGCAGAAACCATACAGATACTCAGTATCTTTCAACAGCTCGGTCTTACCTATCAAAGAAGGACATATGCACACTACTCCCTTTTCAAAGGCTATGACTCCACCATTACTAAATCAGACCTCAACAATCAAAATAAAGTCATGCTGTCACACATGAAGAAATACAGCTGTGCTTATATCAAAGTTTCAGCCCATTAACTTCTGTGTCTAGACTAAACAGTTCTTTCACTCTTCCTAAAGGCACGTGCTAGAGAGTTTGTACATTTGGTCACCAGTTTATTTGTAATACACAAGAGCAGATTTAAGCTTTTATGCTTCAATTTGTTTAGTTTACTTTCATACAGTGACTAATTGTCTTCACAGTCAGTACCGCTTTGTCTTCATCCATGACACTCACATGCTTCAAGAGGGTACACCTCAAGTCTAAAGCCTACCTGTTTGTTTAGGTATTAGTAAAGCTATCCAGTTTGAAGAATAAAGTTGTTTCATGACAGTTTATAAACTTAATTGGATTCTAAAATAAAGATAGCATACATATTTGATGGTGAAGAGTAATTTGAAAGCCTCCAAAACACACCACTATAGTTGAATATGAAGATCGCCTTTAACTCATAAACCCTTTTGGAAGACTGTGTCAACACTTCTCCTTTGTCCTCAATTCCTTGAATGTAAAGAGGAAAAAGAAGAATTTTGCAACAATGGGGATCAGTTAACATTACAATACTCAAGACAATGACAATAATGCTTCTTGGCCTTCTTTTTAACATACTATGTGCCAGTTATCTCCAACTTTTATTCCCTGTCCTCATTCCTCTGTGAAGACAGTAAAATGACATTTTACTTTACTATTTGTTTCAATGTGCAACCGGTTGCTTTTGTCTCTGTTTAATACAATTAGTTGCTACACCGTAATGTAGCTGTATCACAGTTAATAGAAGCAATAAATATGACTGATGAACATTAGATCTTTATTGCCAAACACTTCATAAGGGCATGTGTGGCCTTCATACCATTCCCTAGCATAGGAAGCCTTCAGCTACATTAGATTAGGAACAGTCCCACATCTAGTTCATAATCCTTGAAGCACGCTAGTTTTATCTGTTGTGAGGTCAGGATACGCAGTGCATCCAAGTCTGATATTGAAGACGATATTGTTAAATTGGGGGGGGGGGAAATCAAACAGGTAAAGCAAATCACTTGCAGAAGCACAAAAGGCTTGCTTACTTTACTTTCCCTCCCTACAGGAGAAACAAATTACTATTGATAGAGGCATGCCTAATAGGTCCTTCAGCAATCGGCACCCTCATATCATGCCTAATCAAATTCGCTCATCTCAGAACCACTTTGCTTTTAATAAAACAAACTCTTCACAATTGTAGATGTCCTCTGTATCCATTTTCACAACTGCTGTTTATAATACCTTTTGTCTATATGACATTTCTGTCAAACAGGGAAAAGCTTTTAGCTGAATTATTCTTTCTTCACCATGAGCTAGTAACTGCCACTACTATGAAGCTGCATGCATGTTTTTGACTGACTTCACATTCTAGCCTTGGAAGAACAGAACAAAACTCCAGTGCAAAACAGCTGATACTTGCATATACTGCTCAGAAGCCCCCTATATTTAGGAACAGAAGTTATACTACTCAGAACAAGTAAAGCTACATCTAAACAATGCAAGTCCAGTGACACCTTGTTCACATATCATTCATAACCCAGTCGCCCCCAACCATGTCCTCCTGCCACACGGCCCCTCAGTAACAAATCTGCAAAGACTGAATGTTTATATTACAACTGTTGAAGCTTCACTGTGCAAAGATTTCCTGTAAGGACTGTATTCTTGTATGTTAACCACTATTAACTCTAGCCAACAAGTGCTGCTCACGGGAGTGGCGGTAGAAAAATCCATATTTTAAAGAGTCAGTCAAACCCAAAGACAGATTACTCTTACTGCTGAACTCAGCACCATGATGCCTACTCGGACATTAAGAAAACTGCACAAACAGCTTACTGCCTGCTGCGCTTCCCCTCCTCCAGTCTTTCTTTGGTTTTCAATCGAATAGCCAGAAGTGTACCTATTATATAGTCATCAACAGTACACAGAGACCCAGCAAGAGAGTCCATGCACAGGAAGTCATATTACAAATGTACAAGTCACCTCACAGAAGCAGCACATCTGGTCATCCAGAGAGGATGCATGGTGGTGTACCACAGTTGAAGAGCTGGGACAGCACTGCACCAGCTATTCCCACACACAGAGCACACTGATCTGCTGCTTTGGAAGCTCCTACTGCGTTTGGCTGTACTATTTGCTTAATATGAGGACTAAGACCTATTCTAGGCCATCAAGTAATAGGATTAAAACAGTCTAATCCCAGACATTATTTACAGTTTGCCAGAGAAGCTACTAACTGGTCCCCCAAAGTATGCAAATGACACTACAATCTCTGTACTAACCTGCATGAAGCTGCACTGGCACATGTCTATAAAATACATGGCAAAGGTAAGGGAGGCATAAAATGCTGAACTGCACCTTGTCAACAGGCAAGCAAGTCACCTAAAAGAAAAGCAGGACCCCTTCACTACAGTATTAGCGTACGCAGTTGAAAAAAGTGAAAAAATGTGAGGACACCATTTAGTGATGTATTTATAAAACAAACAAAATGAGAAACTTTGCCTTACAAGTCTTTCTGGAAGCAGGCATGCTCTCTATGCCAGCATTCCTGTTCCTGTCCCTCAAGGTTTAAACTTGTGACAAGTCATATGCAAGCTTTTCAGTGGTGACCTTGGGCCAGAGCGAGAACAAACATAAGGATATTTGTTGATAAAGCGAAAAGCATCCTCAACACAAATGAGATTTAGGCTATCAAACAGCACAAACAGAACAGGATATGACAGCACAAAGTACACCTGGAAACCAACTAGAGTTTCTGCTTGAAGCTGGGAGCTCAGACTGAGTCCTCCCCCCTCTTCCATTTGCCTTGCTGGCAACAGGACAAATAAGCCACAAGCATGACAGTGCAGAATAACCAAACACAACTCTAAATGACATCATAAGAAGCACTTCTACTAAACATGAAGTAAGACTGCGACTGTACAACATGCTAGAGTAGTTGTCTTTGGAAGGTTTCGTACCCATACTAGTCACAGATAATCAAGACAAATTCAGAACCAAAGCATGTACAGACAACACCAACAAGAAAAACTACACAAGACAACGGCTGGTTCAGCCTACCTAAACAGCTGTTGCCTACAGGCATGTCTATAGTATTTTGCAAACAGTTATAAAACATCTCTGCTGGCACTCTGAACTAATAAACCCTACCTTCAGCAGGGCATGTTAGCTCAGGCTTAGTGCCATACTGCATGCACACAGCTTCTCGTTAGCTCACAGGACAGGAAAAGAGGGTTGCATCTTCTCTAAGTATCACACTGATACTTTGCTACATGCTATCACTACTAAGCAAGTTAGAGAGCAGCATTAGCTCCTTAATAAATTAGTATAAGCCAGCCATAATTTAGTTTGAATGGGATAATAAAAAGTTCCTGACTTCTTAGGAAAAATCTGTTCTCAAGCAACCTTGTAATCACAGTTGAAAAACAGCCTGCTGTTAAGATGGAGCACGAAATAGCTTAAGCAAGATGCCACTTTCAGTGCCAACAAAAAAGATATCTTAATAGCCCAGAAAGTAATTTCTAGGTCTATATGTATATTTTAAAGTAGAACCAAGTGGACTTCCACAGTATCTACTCATTTAAAAATTTCAGCTGAAAATGGAAAACTATGCATCCTTGATTCTGCCAAGATAGGAAAGGAGCAGCTATTTGGTTCTACATGGGAAGTGCATCAGTCAAAGGCAACAGTCTCACATTTCTCAGACTTGTTTACTCAGAGTAAGCAGTCTGTTTCCCATATTTTAAGAATAAAAAAAGCCTTCCACTTCTGCATGTGTGACCTACTGCCTGTACATGCCAAAGGGATTACAGTTTAACTTCCAGAGTGCACTCCGTTTCCTTTTTATAACAAGCATTAAACATGCAGATGTTTGATGCTCTGATTTGCTTCAACAAATATAGATTTTAGCTTCTAGAGTTTGAAGTTTCTGCTTTCTGATTTTACATTGGTATCGAGATGCTGTGAATAAAGCCTACAGCTGGATACAAATCTGCACTCTGAGCAAGTCAAAAGTACTCCAAGGAATATGATAGTTGCAGAGAACCAACTCAGGTATGTTTTCTTTCTTAGCTTAAATGAAGCTAAATCTCTGCTCTATCCAGCCATACACAAGCTTTCACTGAAAAATCCACAAATCTTTCCTCAAATATAACCCTTTCCACTGTTTTTTCTATGTTGCAGTTAATGTTCTATTCTGACACAATACTTCCAGTGTTTGATTAATCTACTCACAAGCTCTGAACTGGCACTGATCACATTCTCAATATGTAGCATATAAGATCTATCATAAACTAAGCACAAGACAAAGGTCTCCAAGAAGCCACTGTCACTATCAAATAAAAAAAATAAATCAGTTTCTCCAGAACAGCAGCCTTCCAGCTATGACTGCTGAAGCAAATGATTCTCAGAGAATCATGACCTTGAACGTATTTAACAGGTGGCTACCATTATTTACTATAGACATTCCTTTAAATAAAGCCTAAAGTACATTTTTAAATAAGGCTCAAAAGCAAAGCCTAAGTCATCTGAGCAGTTCCACCAATACATCTACATCCTATAGTGCAGAAAATTACAGAACCTTTAAACAAAGCTTCAGCTTGATATCAAACAGCAAATCCGTATAAGTGCAACATATGTCCCCAGTTTAATGACATAGCCAGGATAACCCTCCCTCTGCCTTGGGTCCATAAACAGAAACAAATAGCTATCAAGGAGAAGCAGAGATATATTGCATCTGCATTTGTCAACACTACTGGAAAACTGCATCAGCTTCTTTTTGAACTGCCGAGCGAGAAATTAACAAGAGTTCCACGAAAAGCCAAACAGATGAATTAAAAACTGGAAGTGTGCTTAAAAGTACAAAACACTCCAAGAACTTTATTTACCTCATCAAGGAGGTAGTGGTTAAGGAGCAAATTTGATACATCACAGAAAGCCTGTATCACAGAACGCCTAGATTGGAAAAGACTTGTCAGATCATCCAGTCCAATCATTAACCTAACACTGACAAGCCCACCACTAAACCATGTCTCTCAGCACTATATCTACACAACCCTTAAACACCTCCAGGGATGGGGACTCCACCACTGCCCTGGGTAATGCATTCCAATGCCTGATGACACCTTCAGTAAATAAATTCTTCCTAATAGCCAATCTAAACTTCCCTTGGTGCTACTTGAAGCCATTTTCTCTTGTTCTATCACCTGTAACTTGACAGAACAGGTCAACTCCTACCTCTCTGCAACCTCCTGACAGGTAGTTGTAGAGAGCGATAAGGTCTCCCTTGAGTCTCCTTCTCTCCAGGCTAAACTACCCCAGTTCCCTCTGTCATTCCTCATAAGACATGTGCTCCAGACCCCTCACCAGTTTCGCTGCCCTTCTTTGGGCACGCCTCAATGTCCTTCTTGTGGTGAGGGGCCCAAAACTGAACGCAGTACTCAAGATGCAGCCTTACCAGTGCCAAGTACAGGGGTATAATCACCTCCCTACAGGGGTAAAATCACCTCCCTAAATTTACAGGGGTAAAATTCATCTACCTTCTGTAGAAGAAACAGGAGGTCCCTTCAGATTAACAGAAAAAGACATGTTTCAAATCTGAATTTGTTCCAAGCATAGAGTGGTCCATCAATTAGAACAACTTCCCAAAAGCTACTGCAGAATTTATCACTGTAAACATAGATAAGAATTTTATTGTATTTCTTCAAAAAGTTAAATTTAAGCAGAATTACAGCCTGTTTATTTGAGGATGTCCAACAGTTTGCATTAAACAAAGCTCTCATAAGAATTCATAGTGGTTCCTTTGCTGCCTGTATGTTAACAGATTCGTTTATTTTAATGGTTGACTCTGGAAAATGTATACATTGAACGCTGACAGCGATTTCAAAGTGACCACTGTAACAACACTGAGCAACAGCCCTTAGTTTTGTCTAGTTAGACAAAAAAATGGATTAGATTTGCAAAATCCATTAAGTCTAAGACAAAGTCTTCCCCAGCTGGGGACGCACCAGGCTGCACCTTCTTGTTAATTCAGAGTAGCCAACAGAAGTGTGGCTAGTAAGAAATATTACACTTACGTGCACACACACCTGTTAGAATCCCCATCCAAAACTCCTTAGAATTGGTTGCAATACACAACATTGAAAGTATGTAATGTCAATAATAAAATCCTTTCATCACTAGATAACTCAGGCATCGAGTAAAACTTATTCTTCTTTGGTATTCCTCCTTCACCTTAGATCACTTTAATCAAGCAACTTTTCAGAAAAGTTTAAGCTGCCCACCGACATTAATTATTGGAAAAGTCTACACAGACACATTCACACAGTCCCCAAGGCAGAGAGATTTCACAGCCCAGGCCATCGACACCTGCCTTCAGTGAAAGCTATCCTACACAGCCAGCGACCAGCACAAAGCCATGCTGGCCTGAATGCCATTAGAGCAGAATAAATTCTTCAGAGTGCAATTCAAAGTTGGGTGGAAAAAGGGGTACTGGGAAGAAGGGGGCAGGACATACAGCTCAAGACTCTAACCAGATACCAGACAAATCAAATGAAGACTACTGACAAACAATGCACTGATACCATAACACTCTATTCAGCTACTCATTACCATATTCAGTATCTCCTTCAAAACTCCTTCCAGCCCCATGCTGGAAACATAATAGGCCATTACTTTGAAGGGACTTCAAATAAAAAAAAAAGAAAAAGCTTCCCCCCCCCCCCAAAAAAAAAATAGAATATGAGTGTTTCTGCTTCACCAAGAAATCCATAGTCTTTTGTGAACAGATGATGCTACGAACAGATGTACACCATCAGATTCCACAAGCAGATTCACAATTGGCAGATGATCTCTTCTTTACAAGCCATCTTGACCTGTCTGGCTTGATTTACATAAACTGTTTTTATTCACTACAACATTGATTATGTAAACCTCGACAAAATCTTAACCAAACATGCACTGCCACATCACTGACAGAAAATACGTAATGGACTACGGGGAGAACGTTATTAGAAATGTATTTGCTGCAATGACTGACTTCAAATGCCTTAGGCTTTACCCTCTGGTCACGCAGACAAGCAATCACAACTATTGTGAGACAATAAAGCAACATGGTCTGGTAGGAGAACTACCAGAAGAAGGTCTTCCCCTTGATTTAAAGGTCAAGTATAGAACAAACCTACTTTAATACTGCTAAGAGAGTAAGAGCAAAAGATAAAGGGTAAGTTTTCTCATCTTAAACAGGACTCTCAGCAGTTTGCCAGGTATGACAATCCCTTTGTTCATCATCCTTTTCACCACCTAATTTAAAAGTCTCACAGTTTAAGTCAGAAGTTATTCAACATCACAATCAATGCTTTTTAAAACAACAACAAAAAAAAACAACCCACACCACAAACAACCACACAGTCTCAAAACTTTTTTTCTTTAATCTAGCTGTGAGGTTGTGAGGTAACTATCAATTTTAATCAAGCAGTTGTAACAAGAGCTGTGATGCTACGCTTCTGCAGTTCACAGGTCTCAGTCTCACTATAGGGAGAAGAGCAGATTTACATTGTCTTAAACAGAACTCCGATTATAAGATATTGATACAAAACAGGTATTAAGAATTTTTTTCCCAGAATACTGAATAGATGCTTAAGCTGTTCAAAGAGTTCAAAGTTACAAATGTTGAGTCATCAAAGAAAAAGAGAGATATGTTTATATTATTTATGGCACTACATGTAACATTTAAGGCATCTCTGATAGGAAATGCAGTAATCAACTCCTGAACCATCAAATGGATCTTAAAACCCCAATCTCCAGTCAAAAAAGAGAAAATGCAGTTACTGAAGTCATGGCATTTCCTGGACTGCTTCCATCATATCTACCTATTTCTACATCACATCCACCAAGCAAATTGTGTTAGCAAGCTGTGACAGCCAATGCCCTATTGTTTCAGTGTAGCCTACAGAGACATACTGACCAGAGACCTTCAGCTGCCCATTGGTAGACTTCTTGTTCATGATTCTGCTACAAGGGCAAAAGGATTTGTTTGCTTTTTTAGTATATACAACACCCAGAAGACATAACCTCAGTAGCTATAGAGAGCAGCTGATACTCAAATAAAACCTAAACTCAGTCATAAAGTTTATTTAAATTTTATTGGCATGTTTCAACACACAGCAGTGAAGATCAAGACCTCTGGCAGAACCGATAAGCTGAGATCAATGCATTTCCATATTAAAGGAAAAGCACACCAGACTTTGCTAGGTTAAGATCAGAGCCAAAACATTTCATAATTCTGTACTTTCAACTGCTGCTAAAAATAGTAAAGCAACAGAAAGGAAAATGCTTCCAGCTGTGCACAAAAAGCCTCTGCAGCACAACATCAATTTATGCACTCTAATTTAATTAAAGATTCAACATTATACTATGACTTTATTGTTAGAGACAGTGTTGCACAGCTGAGGTTACCCTCCATTTCCACAACAGAAACAGTAAGAACGTTTCTTTATTAAATTTAGTTTGATATGGATATTTCTCCCAAATCAAGTTACTCGACTTCAATTCAAGTCGTTCGAGTGCCAGCTATACCATGTTCATGGTAACAGCTGTATTTTATTCCATGGTAACTGTATCTTGACCTAGTCTCGTGGTAAGAAGCATTTAGCATCCTTTAAGGAGAAAAGATACACCATTGGACGCGTGAGTACCCAGTCTTGACTGCTCTTTTTATTTGCTCCTAGCGATTCAAACAGCTATTCTGCAGAGGTGAACACAGTTCTTTATGAAACAACTTGACCAAAACAAAAAAAAATAAATCCCTAACAAACCCGAATAAAGCTTTCTACGACCTTGCAGCAAATATGTAACAGATTCTAGGGAAGGCTGTACAACGCAGCAAGGCTGTAAGTGTTCTGCTTCGCGGCTGGCTTGAAACCTTTCTATTGTATTTATTACTAAAAATTATTCCATTAACCATATGTTTCCACATATTAAACTATCAAAATTAAGCATCTCTTATAAGGTTCACAAGGGCTCTCAGCAAGCACGGCTTAGACGCTTCTCCCTCATCTGTTTCTACGGCGTTCAGCAGAAAGGCTTCAAGCTTTAACAGCAGGGCAAGAACATAATACCAAGCGGATTACTTTAAGATCCGTATCAAGCTGAGAAAATAAACATTTCCACCACGAATCTGAATATAAGTGCTTCAACCTCCTCCTTCCCC
>NW_009661375.1:5144296-5212949 GCF_000708025.1 Charadrius vociferus | reverse complement strand
GGGGGTGGGGGGGTGTCTAGGTGCCAGGGGGGTCTTAAGACCCACATGTGCCTGGAGGCCTGGTTCTAGATCACCTGGGGGTCTGGGTCATCTCCTGTCTGGGCTGGGGGTTCTAGATCACCTCAGGGTTCTGGATCATCTCGAGGGGCTTCAGGCCACCTCTTGCCTGGGAGAGTGGTTCTGGGCTACCTGCAGCTGGGGGAGGGGGGCTCTAGATCACCTCCCTGTGGCTGTAGATCGCTGTGGTGCTCTGGATTCTCTCCAGGGAGCTCCTACGTCACCTCCTGCCCCGGAGGGAGGTGGGTCCATACTACCACCCACCTCCTACACATTCCCTTCAGTCTGCAACACCGTGGCCTGCAGCGACGAGGCCACCATCAGCTTCTGCGCTTGTGGCTGAGGAATGGCTGGTGCTCTTGGGTCTCTCATCCCTAGATGAGGAAGGAGTTGTAGACCCCACCTTCCATGTGTCTGGTCTCCTCTCCTGGGATTGCAGGAATGGCCCACCCAACCTTTGTTCTTCAGGAAGAGCTTTACAAAGTTGGCGCTTTTCAATGCTCCAACTTACGTCTCCAGGAGCGACCAGGACCCCCAGCATCACAGGTCTGCTCCGAAGCTGGAACAGGCCTTCTTTACTCCTTCAAAACCTTACTTTCCAAAAAAAAAAAAACCCAAACCCAAAAACACCCCGAAACCCAGGAAAAAATCGGGAACAAAAGCAGGTGACCACGGCATTCCCAAGGCCATGGCCCCTGCCTGAAAGCCCACCCCCTACCCTGCAGTGCTCAAGCGCAGAGGCATTTTCACTCCATTTCTGACAAAATTGGCTGCGAGTAGTCATTATGGTAAAAAATTGGTGGGCAGACAGGCATCTGGGGGCACGTGCCCACACACCAAGGCCTCGTGCAATGCAAAACTGGGCTAAAAAAGGCAACGGGGTGCAAAAAAAACCCAAACCCCAAACTTTTTACAGCAACTTCCAAGGACTTTCCCCCAGTCCGCCGCTGCCTCGGCGTCTCCCCCAACTCCCTGTCCGCTCGGAGCTTAATTTCCTTTCTTCTCGGTACCCGGCACAAGCACAAAACCAACAAAGATTAGCTCGACATCGATCCGCGTCGAGGATGGAAACTCTCATTAGCTGCTATTTGAGGTCTCCAACCCGAGAGCCCGTTAACGAAGACAAAAGTAATTGCAGCGGCCGCCACGCTGCTCCTGGCCCTCGCCGAAAAGCATCCCCCGGGCCCGCACGGTCAGACTCAGGATCGAGTCACGCTCCTCCTGCCGAAAGCTTTGCCTCTGCCTGAAATTGTATTTAGCTATTAATTTTCCTGGTAATGTTATTTTTCTGTCGTTTCTGGTGAAGAGGTGAAATGGAAAAACCCAGCCAATCTCGCGGGGCTGCAAAATGGAGATCTTCCCAGGGGCTGTGTGAAGAAGACAAGATTTTATTAAAGACAGAGAGCTGAATTATTACAGATTTATCTTCTTTATTGCCCTAACAAAATAGAAAAGAAAGCCGGGCTGTAAGTCACTGTCAAAGAAAACAAATACGGCTCCGAAAACAGTGTGGAAAACAAACCTCCTGGCTGCGTCCTCTTCAACTTCTCCCATTTCTCCCCCCGAAAGCAAGACCTTCGCGGCAGCTTGGCTTTTGCACGGCATAAACAAACTCCAATACTCTTCCAAAAAAAACCGCTCCCGAATTGCACAGCTCAGCCGGGCTTCCCCTAATTCCCACCTCCCGTTAACGTGGCTGCATTTACAGCATCCTCTGCCGCTCCTCCAGCCCCACGCGGGGATGGAGAGATGAGGAAGGACCTTCAAGATTTGATTTTGCCCCTTTTTCCCACTTTCTCTTTTTTTTTTTTAAGGCTACGCTTTTTGGAGAACAGGGAAAAGTTGCGCAGAGCCTTGCACATGAGGTTCGGAACTGCCCGGCTCTGCGCCCTTTTGCCAAGCCTACACATTATTTGATTTTTTTTCAGTGTGCAAACCGGCATATTTGCTGTGTTTAAATACAGAAATGCAGAAATTATTGACAACAGAAAATGCACTGATTGCGTCGCTGAAGAAAAAAAAAAATTAAATACAGAAAATAGACTGGTTTGCATTGCTGAAAAAATAAGTGCTCAGGCCTGGAAAAAAGAGCCCGGCGAGATTGACGGGGGAATATTTGCACCTGATGCATTCGTAGGAGGCGGATGAGCTGTGCTGGGGTGGGGAGGCACCCGCCCACCATGTAGGTGTGGTGGGACACAGTGAGATAAGCCCTGATGCTTGGGTGATGCATCATTTTTTGCCTTGGAAATGTGCTCAGTTTGTACGTGCACAGGCTCTTCATTCTGCATCTCCCTACGGGGTATTTTAGGCGGGCAAGCAAAGAGGAAAGCTCAGCCCCAGGAGGTGTTTTAAGTGCTGCTGGGGCTTTTCTTCCCAAATCATAGGTTTTCTCATTGCAATTATGGCTCAATGTCTTCACGGAGATCGGTGATGAGTCTTGTCCCTCAGGGGTCCATATTGGGACCAATACTGTTCAATATCTTCATCAATGACATGGACAGTGGGATTGAGTGCACCCTCAGCAAGTGTGTGGATGACACCAAGCGGAATGGTGCGGTTGACACACCTGAGGGAGGGGATGCCATCCAGAGTGACCTGGAAAGGCTCGAGAAGTGGGCCCATGTGAATATCATGAGGTTCAACAAGGCCAAGGGCAGGGTCCTGCTCCCGGGTTGGGGCAACCCCAGTATCAATACAGGCTGGGGGATGAAGGGATGGAGAGAAGCCCTGCTGAGAAGGACTTGGGCGTACTGGTGGATGAAAAAGCTCAACATGAGCTGGCAATGTGCACTGTCCAGCTCTGCAGCCCTCAGCACAGGAAAGACATGGACCTGTTGGAGCAGGTCCAGAGGAGGGCTACAAAAATGATCAGGGGGATGGAACAACTCTCCTACGAGGACAGGCTGAGAGAGTTGGGGTTGTTCAGCCTGGAGAAGAGAAGGCTCCGGGGAGACCTTATTGTGGCCTTTCAGTACTTAAAGGGGGCCTGCAGGAAAGATGGGGACCAACTTTTTAGCAGGGCCTGTTGCGATAGGACAAGGAGTAATGGCTTTAAACTAAAAGAAGGAAGATTTAGATGAGGTATAAGGAAGAAATTTTTTACAACAAGGGTGGTGAGCCCCTGGCCCAGGTTGCCCAGAGAGGTGGGAGATGCCCCATCCCTGGAAACGTTCCAGGTCAGGTTGGACGGGGCTCTGAGCAACCTGATCCAGTTGAAGATGTCCCTGCCCATGGCAGGGGGTTGGACTAGATGGCCTTTAAAGGTCCCTTCCAACCTAAACGATTCTGTGATCCTATGAATTTCCAAGGACCTATTGCTCCCAGCACTGGCAACCTGCTTTTTATTTTTTTAATTTTTAATTTTTGACTAATGAAGTGGAGCCAGGAGGAAGGAGTGGCTTTGCCATAAATCGCACGCTCCCCATTCCGCACAGATCGCAGCCCTGAATCCCAGCACCGCTGTTTTCTCCAGCTCCAAAAATTCCTTTTGCAACTGGTGCCAGCAACGCTTGGCTGGCATTTCCCCCCAAATCTATTGAAATAATTCAGAAATGTACCCACAGCTACGTTCCGTTATTTTTCGACTCAAAATGCCTTGTGGTCGTGGATTCAGGAATGGCTCAGTGTGGCTCCTGGGGGAGGTTGGGTTGTTTTCCCCCTGGAAATGGGAATCACAGATAACTTGGAGCTCCTTCCCGGTGGCATCAGCACTGCGAGAGAGAGTTTGCTCCCGGGTTTAGCACGAGCAGCTGCTTGGCTGGAAGGAGGGATATCCAGCCAAGCCAGAAGAGCATTAAAATCAATGTTCGAAAAAATCCCAAACATGAAGAAATAGTACATGCCCATTTATTTTTAAAATGAAAAAAAAAAAAAAGTTATTTTAAATGCAGGAAGATTAATAAGGCTCTAATTCAGCAAAGTACTTACAGATGTGCTGGACTCTGAGTAAGTACTTCAGTGCTTTTATGAATCAGGGCTTGGGGACTGAACTTGACCTATAAAGTATGGAAAGACATACATAGCCCGTGCATCATATCTGCGGCTTATACTGCACGTGAAGCTCATGGTACACGAGATCAGGGCATAAATAGGGATAAAGATTTCCATTCCCAGCCCTATATTATTGCCCTTAATAGAAAGGTTTCCAGGAGCGGGATGAGGTCTATGTTCAACCATCGGTGTGGATGGTTGGGGCTGGGAAAGTTGATCTCTGGGGTCACAGCAGCCTGGCTTTGGTGCTCCAGGGTGGGGAATAAACCCCAGGAAAGGAGAAAAACTGTCTCAGCTCCAAGGTTAGGATCAACCAGGTATCGCCTGGGTGGGTGCAGACCTCTCAGGCTGGAAAGTCCCCAGCTCACGGGTCACTGAGGCTCTTGAGCAGCCACCAAGCGGCAGGAGCAGAAGAAAGTTGTAGAAGTTTTAAAATTAGGTTTGATAAATATACGACAGGAAAAATAGGATGTGATTGCTCATAATGATGCAGTACTGAGCTTAGCATATTTTGAAGACCCTTTCAGTCCTGTGTTTCGGGGGTTCAGTGCCTCATATAGATTGGGCTAAAATAGATTTGCTTTTTTGTACAACATTTGGGAAGCTGTCTATGTGCTTTGGACCTGCTATTGTCTTAATTTTCCACCATGCCATGTAATGGTCTTGATTCACAGTAATACCTACAATTTAGAAAGGGGCATTACATTTAAAAATAAATGGAAGAGCTAAAAGGATACAATACTTTCAAGTATCATGGCAGCAGCTTAAGGATATGTTACAGGCTCCAGCTTAACATGTAACACTCCTTCATAAAGACCCTAAAGAATTTTTTTAAAAGCAGAGAAGTTAAGTAGCAGAGTGAAGAAGGCTATTAGGAACAAAAAAGGTAGTCATCAAAACACTACGTCTGAAAGAGGAAAATAGAATACAGCATCAACACTGGCAAATATAAAACCACAATAAGGCAAGTGAAAATGATATTGCAGAACAGTTTGCCAGAGGCATAAAAACGCACGTGAAAACATAGCAGAGACAGAAAGTCTACCTGGGACTCGCTGGGGCCAGCAAGCAGTGGAAGTGTGAAAGAGGTCTTGGGTGAAATAAAACCCCGGTGGGTCAGGTAAACGACCTCCCTGTGTGTTTGCAGTGGGAGCGGGGCTGGAGACTCCCACTGCAAAACCCTCTTTATCTGGAATGGGTCTGATGAGCTTCTTAAATACGAGTGTCACAAACAGATTCGGGAATAAATAGGTAAATTGAGAGAGGAGTGTATTGCTGTGGTGAGATGTCACTGGCCCAAGACTTGTAAAGAGATTCAAATATAATTATTTAAAATGATAACAGTATTTGTCCTCAGTATTTGTCCTCCATGATAAACTTGACACCGGTTTCTGAAGAGGCAAGCTCAAGAGCTGTGACCCAACCAGTCTGACCTGCACTAGGCAAATTACTAGAAACTTCAATAAAGTATAGGTGTGTATGGTTACATAGGGATGCATTTAGCAGATCCAACACACCGGGGAAAGGGCAACGGGGGGCTTTTGCAGAAAGAAGTCAAAGTTTATAATGCATTCGCAATGTCTGAAGAATTCAATGAATACGATGAAGGGGATTCAATGTGTATCACCTACCTGGGTTTCATGAAAGCTTTGCCTCCGCAAAAGCTGTCAAAGCAATAAAAGTAGCATGAGATAAAGAAAGGGCTTCATGGATTAGCAGCTGACTAAAAGAGAAACCAAAGGCTAGAAAGAGGTTCTCATTTTCGCGGTGGGGAGAGGCTGTTGCTGGGGTTTTGTGGGGTAGTGGTGTGGGGCCCTGGCCAGGCAGCTGACTCATAACGGGAAAGTTTGCTGAGAAGCCAAATATTTTCAGCTGACTGCAAAGAGTTATAGAAGGACCCAGCAAGAAAATTTCCAAGTAAAGTACATAAGAGAAGATGACCTTAGCCATATCTGTCTAATGACTGGCTCTAATTGAGCTATTATCATTCAAGAAAGACATCCTGAGGTTTTAGAGTCACTATAGGTCCTTCTTTTGAAAGAGCAACTCAGAGATCAACGTAAGTCTAAAAGACAAATAAAATGTGCCAAGAAGCTTCTGTACGTCTTTTCCGATGACGTCAGTTATTCTGGGTGGATGGTCTGGATCCCTTCTCCCGTGGGGCAGAGCCAAGGGTAGCGCTCTGCTCTGTGCCTCATAGCTCGCCCATCTTACCTGGAGCATTGCCACTGTGCACCCTCTTCGCAGCTTCTTTTCTGAAGGACTTGGTGATAGCTAAAGGGGAATAAACACATTTTGTATGTGTCTGCCAAAATTAGAAGCACTGGAAACCCAAATCTCAGCATTGCCTTTCTTGCCCTCTCCCGAGGAGGATCTGGGTCTATTCACAGCTCCAACCCCTGGAGAGGACCTAGAGCCCAGAGCAAAGTCCCCTCTAAAATCACCGCATCCCTCTTTGAAGGTTGCTCTCCCCTGCTCTAGCTGCTTATCTGGGAATGGACTTTCTTTCTCCAAGATGTTGCCCCTTTGTGCTTTTGAATTTCATCTCCATTTGAAAGTTAACACTCTCACAGTGGTGGGAGGTAGAGGATGGGGATAGTTTCCCTATACCTAATTTAGGGAAAATTCTGCTACTCTGACCTTCATCCCAGCAGACAAAGCTGGTGAGACTGGCTCCCCAGGCTTGGGCCACATTATCCTACCACAAGAACCATCCCTGTCAACGACACCCCCCACCCCCCGGGAGAGCAGCTTCGAGAGCAGATGGCTGCGTCCCCATCCACAAAGAGGTATTTGGCCATCCCATAAATCACCCAGACTTCCCCCATCGAACAGAACTAAAACACCCAAATCATTGCAGGATATAGGGCAGGAGAGGAGCTCTGCTTTTCAAGTGCTGAAGCTCTGGCAAAGCTCGGGTGCACGGTCTCAGCCTGGCTCTGGTTTACCCTACACCAACCCCTGCATGGAAGGTTCCCGTTGCGAGGGCTTGTCAGCTAATTGCACTGATCCCTGCCTGTGCTGAAAGCCTCATCTAGCTGCTGGTATCACACAACCATTTTTTATTAACCAAAGAACCTCCTTTTCCAGGGATGCTCGAGGAGTGCGGGGACGACGGGAGCTCTGCTATGTCAGCACCGAGAACCTCAGACCCACAACTTTCCCAGTTTGCAGGCGCCAAAGTATTTCACCCACCAGCAAAGCGTGAACGCCCACAAAGCCACTTAAAATGAAACATCATTTTCCCATATTTCCGCTACAGAGAATGAAATGCATTTTAGAAATTATTGCATATTAGAAACAAGAGACAGTCCCCCGTCTCCCATTCAGCCAGCAGATAATCAGCGGGTTACAGAAACATCCGCCACTTCTCCAGCGTGATCCAGCCCGTGCTGTTCCCAAGCAGGATCCAGCTCCGTGGCCAAAAGCACTGAGGTGGCGGGGGCCCGTCACCTCATCTCCCCAGACTCGTCAGCGCTGCCTTTCGCAATCTTTGCAGCATTGATACATTCGTATGATTTTAGAAAAGAAGAAAACCACCTTTTTGCTAAGGACTATAGGATCTGCCGTTAATAACTACTTGGGAGTTCAGACTTCACCAGCAGTTAGACTTAACGATTAATCAGTTTGCTCCTCTGCATCTTGTTAGGGTAAAGAGGTGCCAGGTCATACCTGAATATGTTAAAAGCAGCATTTGGCCTTCAAAGTGTATACATCAGTAAAGCCTTATAACTACCTCCTAGCATTTGACACTTCTTTTCATTACTATAATTTACTAAGTGCATTGCCAGGTGCTCCTGGCAGGCTTCCAGGCTGCCTTCAGCCAGGCGATGGATAAACTCAGAAAAAAAAAAAAAAAAAGGCTGTCGCTGCCCCCGAAACCTTGAAATCTGAGCATGATTGAAAAAAAAAAAGAAACCAAACATCCCACAAAAAAACCACCCACCCAACCACCAGCTGGGCACAGATGTCAGGAAGATGCAGCAAAAGGAACAATGTCCTGCAACATCCTGGTAAATCAACGTGCAACTGCAGGTCCCGAAATCCCGAGCGCTGCCGTCCTCCCAGTCGTGGGAGCATTTGCTATATAGATGGTTATAGATGGTCAATTCTCCAACGCCTGCTCGGTATGGGTAATTAGTAAGTCGTTAGCTTTGTAAGCTGAAAGGCTCGCTACTGTCAGGATCAGCCAAGACGCTGGTCGAGTTGTCGTTATTATGGGCTCTTTAGCAGATGGATGGCTGAAACTGTATTTCGCAGCAATAAGGTAATGGCTGAGAAATGCAATTCTGGTAGCCCCCGATTGCTGCTGGCTTTCGCTGGAATTGTTACAAGATGAGGATGACTCGTACCTCATCAGATAATGTCATTCCTTAACAAAGGAATCGAGTTATCTTGGAAGAGGTTGAGAGCTCCTTGCCTTTCGGACAGGGAAAAAGCGTTATTACGCATTGCTGAGATTTGCTAGTTATGTTAAATTAGGGAAGATTTTGTATGGAAACACTAGAAGAAGCTATGAAAAGATTGCAAGACATTTTTTCATACAAAAAGAGCATACGTATACCTGCTGTTGCCATTAAGAGACAGAATATGAATGAAAAAAGCCTTTGAGCTGAAAGAAAATCAACATGAATAACGTGAAGTGTTAGCGATCATGTGTGTGTAACATACATCCAACTACAGCAACAGAAAATACGTTATTGAATGAATAGAAAGAATAGGAAACCACTTGCTAATAAAAATTGCCATCTGCCTTCTGGAATGAAGGACTCCTCAGTTCAGATGTTTTAGTCAAATCAAAGCATCCAGGAAAGCAAAAGCAACCCTATAAATCTCCATCTGGATAGTAAGGAACCGTAGAGCTGGTGGCGAAATCTCATTGACTGCGTAGGTGAAGGATAGGGTCTTACGACTCCGGTTCTCCAAAGGGTGAAAGCAATGCGAGATGCCCCTGTGGCCACATTTACAGCCCCCTGCCAAGCTGATTACACGATGAACATCCCAAACCTGCTCTGAGAAAGAGACACGTACCATTTTCTTCTCCGCGGGCTGCTAAACCCACTGATTTCCAGGCACGTGATGAAGCCGACGGTAGGAACATGCTGACATCTTTACGAGGAGGAACAGGCTGTGACAGCCCTGTGTGTGAGCAGGGAGTTATTTTGTGTTTTGTTAGCCTGATTTTTGGGAACAGATGGGAATGGAGCCATAGGAAGCCTCCTCGTTCAAGAACTGGCCCAACTTGCAACTCATTAGTGAGGCCCTAACGCATCTAAACCCTCTGCTCGTCCCATCTGTGGCAGCCAAAACCTTGGTGACCTGCAAACCCGCCACCTGGGACCTCCAACCCTGCCACCGCTGCTTATAAATCTTTACATTTCAGATGCACAGCCGATCGATAATTTCGGGATGCAGATGGAGCATATGGAGACTATAGCAAGCAGAACAAAGGCAGAAGCCACGGGCCATTTCCATGATCAGAAAGAGAAAGACTTTCTAATTATGCAAAGGTCATTGACAGAGCGTGGTGCTACATTTAAATATTTTAGCATGGCTTTGCCTGGATCCTCTCTGAAATGTTTGTGTGCACGTGGGTAAATGCTCCTCTGTTTTTGGTAAGATAAGGGAAGACAGAAAAAGGGTCGATGTCTCTGTTTTGTGCCACCTGAGAACTTTAAAGCAGATTCAAGCATCTTGGGGGCTTTGGGTTTCTTTTTTTCCCCTGTAGTTATTTATTCTTGCTTTGACTCCTGGTTACTCCACACAGTTTCCAGCGTGAAGTCGAGATAAACACTTCTGCCTCCCAAAATTCTCGTCGGCTCTGGGCAGCACTGACAGATGCAGAGACGGGAGCTCGGTGCTGCGGGGTGTCGCCTCCACCCCGGCCACCCCGTCACCTCCTCTGTGCCCACGGGGCACGGCTGGCACCATCAGGGCGAAGGAGACAAAGTTTAACTTTTTTTTTTTTCCCTTCCTCCTCTTTGCAAATGTGTAACAGTGAGAAGAGACATTGTCCGCAGGTCCGTGGGAAGCACAAAGCGATGGCTGTGCTGACCTCCTTATAAAAATTCAAGGCTGTCCTCAGTTTTCCTGGAGGTTTTGGTGGTTCGCACACATGTATCTTTGTTGTCCCCACACAGCCCCAGCGCTGGCCTGTCCAAAAGCCTCCAGTGCCAGTCCAGCCCTGCTGCCCACACAGAAACCAGCAAATTCTGACGTACCCAGTCAAAACTTCAACAATTAGGGACAAATTTTGAAAATTCCTTCTTGGTGAAAAACCCTGCTTTTATTTCCAGCGATGCTGCCAGTTTAATTCAGCGAGTCTCAGTCGCTAGCACTAACAACTCAGCTTTTCCCAAACTCAAGCCCTAGAAGTGTCTCTAGCTGGCTCCTCATCGCTCCAAGCGCAGGGAAGGGTGGGATGCCAGGCTTACCAGGAAACTATTTTACATGTGTAATTTGGAGATTTTCATTTAAATATATTCTCCGTGACCACTGAAGTCCCTGGCTGGAGTCTGTGATTTTTAAAAAGGATTAAATGCTGTGGGAGCCTTCATCCAGATGCCCCCCAAAGAGGTTTTGACCTGGTTGTGTGCTGAGTACTTTGCCTAAACCTACCACTTCAAATCCCTTTTGCTTTTCTATTTCCAGCTGTATTCTTTTTCTGGTTTTTTTCCCCCTTTCAGGCATCTAAATGCTGGGTTGCTACAGGTATAAACCAATTTTTAAAGATCTCTCAAGTTAACAACCTGACAATTTATTTTACATTATATTATATTAAATTTGGGGGGGGAGGATGGGTGCCCACGGTCATGCAGGGGAATCCGTGCTCACAGGGGAGCCTGAGCTCGGCGGCTGGGACGTGTATGAAGGGTCCTCACCTCTCCTCATCACCTGGCAGCATTTTTGGGTTGATGCGGGGTCATTCTACTCTGCTCATCTCTGAAAATTTGGGATGTAAGTGATATATGGGCGTGAAGAGTTACACCGTCGGTAAATACGGGGGACGTCGGTAAATGCTGGGTTTCTTCCCTTAGCCACAACCAGGATTAAGGCCAAAGAGCTCCTTCCTGCCAAAAACAGGCAGAATAATCCTGTCATAAGCTATTAATACGGAGCTGTATTGGCACTTGGCAACAAACCACCAAACCCACAAAGTTGTGTTTAATTTGCTGTTAGAGGACAGACTGAGTCTTCTTCACTCAATTATACCGAGACGATATTTCAGCACCGATCCCTGGAAAAATGCCACTGCTCAGCTCCTGATGTCCTCACGTCAGCATCCCGGGGTCGCCAGCATTGCCCGTCCACTGCTGCTTGAAAGGAAATCTCAAGAGCTCCTCTTTGCTGAGATGGTGGCCCGTGTGCAATAAATGAAGGGATTTGCCATGCTCGCCAGCGCTGGGGTGGGAAGCAGAAGGTGCTTCACCCTCCACCTCCACCCCACCAGCCCCAAGAACCTGCCTGAACCCTGGGCCCATCTTATTTTGACCCCATGTGCATGGCAGAGTAGCAAGAACAAGCAGAAATAACCCCATATTCCCCCCAGAAAAAGGACCAGGGTGGATTTTTGACTTTCCATGGGGTTTCTTTGCCCTTCTCCCATCCCAGCCTGGAGATCCCCATGTGAGCCCGGCTCCCCGCCAGTGCTGGGCTTTGCCTGGTGCCTTCCTGCCTTTCCCAGCTCCCCGCCGGACGTGAAGCCTTCCCTCGTCATCCAGGATGTCGTTTTCTATTTTTACTCAAATCCCTTTAACTTCTTGACATTTTTAAGGCAGCAGCCTGGAGGAAATAGATTATCCCGCCGGTGGTACTGCACGGCTCCAGTCCTTGGTTAAGAAGATAAAACTTCTTCTTTTCAAGGTTCATCCCATTCCTGAACTGGCTGCAACTCCTAACTTACAAAATAGGGAATACGATGCCCATAAGTTTTTGTTCTGTAAAATTTTATGATTAGCCATCATGTAGACGGGGAACGACAAGAAAGGAACGTCTCTCATTTTAATATATACAGCCTGGGAGACAGCTGTAGCCTTTTATCTCAGCTCGTTGAATATCTCTTGGCTTGCTCAAGTCCCATTAGAGTTAGGAAGCTGGTTAGCTGCCCCAATAGGCAGCCTCCATTGTGCAGTGACATGAAAAACAGGACACAAGGATGCACTGAGGTCTTTTACAAACTGCGATGAGTGAAGCAGGGACCGCGGCTGGTATTAATTTTGTCCCACACTCACTGTGCAGAATATGAGCTTGATATTTCCTTCTTTTTGTTCTCCAACTGCAGGGCCTAATCCTGCATGTTTGGGTGGGTTTTTTTGACTGTTTCAAACAAAATTGCTATTAGGTCCCACTTTTCCTTTGTTTCCAGCACATGGAGATGTGCAGAACAATCACCGCCTTAGGAGTATTTCAAGGCAGCAAGAGGAGAAACTCCAGAGCGGCTCCGGGGAGAACGCTCCCACGTTCCTGAGATTCCTCTTCCAACGCTCCACAGACAGACTCACAGTTTTATTTGCAAAAACTGGGAAAGCTTCCAAATCCCAGCCTGTAAAGCCTTCCACTAAAAAAAAAAAACAAACAAAAAAAACCCTAAAAACCCAAAACAACAAAAAAACACAGGAAAATCACATTTTCCCCCCGTTGTGGAGGAAGAGACCCTTGCAAGCAGTGAAGCCCCCGCAGATGTGCCCCCGTGAAGCACAGCCTGCTGCGAGCGTTCGCCGCCGATGCGCTGCTTCCCAGCAAGTGTGTGGGGCCCAAGATTTCAATTTGCAAGCACAGCTCTGGGTTGTGTCTCCGAGGATAACCTGCTCTTCATCTGCAGGAAAATTCAAGAGGGGAATAAACAGCGCTTGCTGGGAGCGAGGTCCCTCGGCTGAGCTCTTGCACTGATTCTTCTTCCATCGTGGTGCCTCCAGTGCGGAGCAGCGGCTGAATCCCATGCACCGGGATGACAGATTCTTGCATTTGCCCCCATTTTCCCAGCAAGTGGATAAAAAAAAGAGGAGAAAAAAGAGGTGTTTCTGCTTGGCAAGGGTAGGACACATGTAACCTTTCACATCTGCAGCCAAGCCAACGTGGGCAAGCGTGTCCCTGCAAGGTTTGACGCCTTGATGGGAACACTGGAACTGACGTGAGCAGCAGCGGAGGAGCCCCTGATAGTGGCGCAATTTTGTGACATGGGCTCAGGGCTTTCTAGCAGAGATTTGACTTTTGCTCCTTCATGTTTTATTATCCCTCTGGAGCTCAGAAAAACCATTGACCTTGAAAGAGCAGTTATCCTTCTCTCTGAGTACTCCGCTTTGTCTTGCTCAGTTACTGTTAGTGACACCAACAGAAGAGACATAAAAATCTGAACCAATGGGTGTTACATTGTTTTAACCTAATTTTGCACATCCTGAGCACTCATTCTGCTGGCCAGGGAGATGGGTGAACTCTGCCTTTCCACATCTGATCAAGTCCAACTTGCTGGAACCACACACTCTCAGACCCAGGGGTGACGGACTCCCCCACTAAAGTAAGGCAGATAGGTGGCATCAATGGACAACCTGTCTTTCAAAGACAGGACGATCGCGGAGGAGCTGGGCCAGGGCCAGAATCGTCTGGGTCTGTCTGTTGGGCTGCGCCGCCTCACCACGTATAAGCAATTAGCGTTCGTGCAGAGAGGTCTGACAGACCCTGTTTTGCAAATGCTGAAGTGTTGACACTTCCCACCAAGGTGCGTCTCATGTTATTGGCAAAGAAGAAACTGCTCTGTTAAATTCGCAGGCTTTTCCCCGGTAGACCTTCCCATTGCTCTAACTCAGAAGCAGCCCGGCGCTGATGCCCGTGCTCATATCTACAATGGAGCACTTTCATTTAATTGTCAATATGGCTACAGTCTGCTTGCAGATAATCAAAGTCAGCAACGGAGAGGGTGGACAGGCCGGGCTGAGGTGAGCTGGGTGAAGCTGGACCTGGTCATGGGAAAGGCCAGTGTCCAGACCTGGCTCTGGCAGCACCAACACCTGACATATCTCAGGTCCAAATCCAGATATTATTAGACGACCCTATGAGCAGCCCAGATCCACAACACATCCAGGAAAGAAGGTGAAAAAAATGTATTTTCCTGCCCTATGTCTCTTCCCCAGCCCTCTCCACACCTAAAAATTTGTTGTCTCTGGAGCTGGTAACCGAGCACCATCCTGCTAAGCCTCAAAATGCTCCCACCACCTCTTGGTTATCATCTTCGCTGTTTGGATGCAGATGGCGTAGAAAGGGTGAAGGCGGGTGCTTAAAGGTCCCCCAGCCACCGATGTGCCCATGGGAAAACCTCAGTGCCTTTGAACGCCTCCCCTCCTGGGTCCATATATTGCTTTTGCTTTGAATTTGAGCTGCCTGACAAACGCCACGCTGGGTGTCCCCCCCACCTTCAGAGCAAAATTCGTGCCATTGCGCTTGCACGTTGCAGCCAAGCCCTGCTGAAGATGTTATCAGGAAAGGGAATTATTTGCTACTGGAGAATGTACTTGTGCCTTGCAGCTATTTGGCTGCACAAATATGTGGAGTGTTGCCGATAACTCACCAAGGGAAGTCTGGAAAACGGATTCTGCAACAAGATAATTCTGCTTGTAGACTCTTATTTTATGTATTTCAGTTTCCTTCCTCCTTCTCCTCCCCCCCCCTCCTTTTCCATTTACATCTAAATGGGATCTTTGTTTTTTCTGAGTCAATATTTAGTCACTTCTTCCTCGTTCAAGCCTCCTAGCTCAGTTTCTCAGAGCAGAGGCATTCCCAGGGGAGAGCTGGGCCGGAGCAAGACGTGGATCCGGTGCCACGCAGCTCCTCCAGGTATTCACGGTCCACAGTGGGAATGACTTTTACGTACATACTTGTAATTGAGTGATGCAAACTTTCTTATTACAAGCACCCAAAAATAAATGCCACATCCTCTATACTGATATCCATGATATTTGGTCTAACAAAAATCCAGGATTGAGTCCACTTTAGAGGTGATTTGCGTCCATGTCACTGGCTGACTGAAAGTTCACATAACTTTAGATAAAGAGACACTTCCCCAAGACTCTTCTCAAACAAGGAGGTATTTCCAGCTAATTGTTTTAGATCCTCTCTCTTGCAGAGACTCCCATTAACTCTAGGAACAGACAAGAAAACCTGTCCATTAACGGATTGATTTCCACTGAGGTATCGGCCGCTCTTTGTCCAGCTATTGTCAGACCAGCCGATGGTGCTCAGTTGATTTATAAAGCCCCACCATTCATGGTCATTGCTTTTTCTTGCTTTTCGCATTGAAGCTACAAGTATATATATATTTGCTTCTGGGCGTGTCTATGTGCAAAAGTATTATGGTCTTATCTGCAAGTTGAGCTACACCAGCTGGAACACAAAGCCTGCCATTATTTCAATACGAGGCCCTGTTACATCATATGCTCTAAACCAGGTTTAATTTATGTTTGTAAATAAGCAGATACATTAATGAGAGAAAAAAATCCTTCTAAAAGGATAAAGCATCTGCGCAGACCTACGCTGAGATACATACAGGTTTGGGTTACAACCTATAAACATGCTAGTTTTTCTAACCAGAGACCCAATCATAGTTTTTCAGTTCCACCACCTGGAGAAGCCTGTAAGGTGATACCTCAAACTAATTACACCAGACCTAATTCACACAGCTGTATGGACTTTTGGGGTTTGTTTTGTTTGCTCCCCTCTCTGGGTGGCATCCCTTTCCTCAAGTCTATCAACTGCACCACTTAGCTTGGTGTCATCTGCAAACTTGCTGAGGGTGCACTTGATCCCACTGTCTGTGTCATTAATGAAGATATTGAACAGCACCAGTCCCAATACAGACCCTTGAGGGACACCACCAAACAGTCTCCATTTGGACACTGAACTGTTGACTGCAACTCTTTGGACATGGCCATTCAGCCAATTCCTTCTTCTTGGGAACAGCCGAATTTGTGTTGGTGGATGTCTGTTGGAGACAAGGTCTGAGCAAAGAAGAGGGACCCATGTCCCGAGGCCTCCTGCTTAAATAGCTAGTGGAAGGAGGATTTTCCAGGCATACTCTGCACTGGTGTGCCAGCCTCTTCCGCCCACCCACCCCTGCGAGGTAAGGGCCACAGAGGCACAGACACCCACCTCCCTCCTACCCGGCTTCCCTCTGTGAGCCCCCTTTCTGATGGCCAATGCCAGCAGAGCAATGCTGTCTTCTCCCTCCTTTCAGCATGGCCACCTTTCTTTGGGACATCATCATTTTTCAAAGTGAAATACAAGAAAAAATCCATCCCTACACCTTCTTCCCATGGGGAGATTTATAGCAGACCGGAGTGCAATGCACCCATTTCCTTCAGCTGAGCTCTCACGCACAGCTTTATAGGCACACATATTTAATTCTGACCCAAAGTAACTTGAATCCAAGAGATGTGATTTAAAAACATCAGGTTGGCACTTGGCTCTAAACCCCTTCTGCCTCCTCAGCCATTGACCACAGCAGGGTGATTTTGCAGCCGGGCTCAGTGTAATTCTTCTGCCTGCTGTCTTGAAATCACGCAGAGATTGAATTATATAACAATACTGTTTAAACACTAGCAAAATGCACAATTTGATTAATCTCAGCAATGCGCCGGCTCCGAGATCTAAAAAAGACAGCCATGTGCATTTTAACAAAGTTAAAGCCCAAAGCTTTTCATTTCATCCTAATGGATAGCAAAGGTCATTTGCCATTTGATAAATGACGACAGCACTGCTGCATTTGTCTTCTGGCTGGCAGCACTGGATTCCTCCGAAGTTCCTGTTAATGAGATTCCTCCTACCACAGAAACAAAATCCTCCAGTGAGGCACTGGCACTGGATTTATCGTGAAGATACCTGTTCTGCATACACGCAACAGGAGAAACGCAACTTCCTATCTTGCTGGTGAGGTGCCCACAGCAGCTACATCCTGATGGAATGACGTTGTCTGTGACATAAATCCCAAGTGGTGGGAACTGACTCTGCAACTAGATATATTTCTTCTCCGCATGACTCAGTTGAGCAACATTTTTCAGAAGGAACAGGTATCAGCAAAGAATTAAAGGGTAGTTTCTATATTTCCCCCTTGGGAAAAATGCCTAAAATAAAGCTATCAGCCCAAATCCCGGAGGAATGATATTTATTTTGCTTGCAAAACTACTCAGCAACATCCAAAAGCCACCATAAATTAGCAGAGATGTGTGCATGTGCTTAACATTGCTCTTGTGTCTTGCACGGTGAGAGGTGGATGAAATAAAGCTGTGGGAGATGTAGGACCTCTCCTCCAAAAGTGGGTTAGGAGCCATGGGGGAAGAATGAGACCAGACATCAGCACAGAGAGTGATATCCTCCTGCAGAGGAGAAAGACATGGTAGGAAGCTCAGGGAGCAGGCGCGGATGCTGTAAAATCCCCAGAAGAGCAAACACTGTGTGACAGCCTTCCTCCTCCTCTTCCTCCTGCTCAAGGAGCACAGCAGACCGTCAGGGAGGCAGTGGGAGGAAAAGCCCAGCAGATGACATTTCCGAAGGAGAAATCCTAGCTGGAGCATCAGCTGCCAAACTGGGCGTGACTAACTTGATCCTTTGTCCCAACCCTTTTTACCCCGTCGTGGGTTTTGAGGGCCATTCCAGCAAGGAGACAGACTTCCCCAAAGACATGCTGAGTCTGCTCAAGCACGCACAGACCCCCGACCTCTTGGGCACTCAAACGTACACATACACATCCACTTCTTTGTGATGGAGACATCCACCTGTAGTTTGGCTCTGGAGACCTCTATTTTTTCCAGCTGCCTCCTTCTGCAAAGGCGGGACAGTCCTTAGCACTGATGAGAGACTTGAAGTGATTGGGAATGCTTCAAACACAGGGGTTTGTCCTTAAATTACCCAGCCCATTAACAAGCCTAAATTAAAGCAACACCATTAGCAGGAGATCTGAGGGAGAAGGTGGCTTCAATTTTCATGCAAACGACACATAACTGAATACCGGAGATTTAATATACAGGTGATAGTCCTTCAAATCCAGTCTTGCCAACTGCAATTGTGCAAGTAGAGACCAAGCCCCCCAAAATCTTGAGACTGACACTGAAAAAATCAGCAGATTACAGAAAGCACTCCTTTTTTTTTTTTTTCTTTTTAATTTGACCTTGGGGTTTGGGGATTTCATGTGTTGCAACTGCTCAGTACCAACAAAAAATGAACTTTACATTTGAATAACCCGTGCAGGGCTGTTTTGCAGCTAGTGGAGGAACTGAGTAAAGTAAGAAGCTCTTGGCAACCTGTTGCCCAGGTACCCAAAAGGCCTTTTTTATTTTAATGTATCAGATAGCACCTGCGTTATTCTCCCTCACCAGGACAGCTCGTGGGCTGCGATGAGTGCCGAGCAGTCACCCAGCCACTGGCCAAGCAACATGGCTTACGTGTGTCCATCATCTTTGGGGACAGTCCCTTGAAACATAGGACCTATAACATACAAGAGAGGCACAACACGGCCAGCACGTGCAAGCCAGCTAGGAGCAGGAGTGGTTTTAAAACAGCTCACCTGTGGCTATCGTCTTATCCTGCTGTCTTTGCATCTGCTTTTTTCGCCATTTGCATCCCTACCAGCATTTTTCTAGGCCCTTTGTGTGGAGAAAGGGCCCCAGCGAAGGTCTTGCACTGCCTGGAATGATCACATACTTCTGCAAAATCCCATGACTTTGAAGCCTGAAGCACCCCTGGTCTACATAGAATCACCGAATGGTTTAGGTTGGAAAGGACCTTGAAGATTATCGAGTTCCACCCCCCCTGCCATGGGCAGGGACACCTCCCACTAGTGAAAAACTTCTTCCTAATGTTTAATCCAAACCTGCCCTCTTCCAGTTTAAAGCCATTCCCCCTCGTCCTGTCACTACATGCCCTAGTAAAAAGTCCTTCCCCAGCTCTCCTGTAGGCCCCCTTTAGGTACTGGAAGGCCGCAATAAGATCTCCCCGGAGCCTTCTCTTCTCCAGGCTGAACAGCCCCAACTCTCTCAGCCTCTCCTCATAGGAGAGGTGCTCCAGCCCTCGGATCATCCTCGTGGCTCTCCTCTGGACATGCTCCAGCAGGTCCATGTCCTTTCTATGTTGGGGACTCCAGAGCTGGATGCAGTACTCCAGGTGGGACCTCCTGAGAGTGGAGTAGAGGGGCAGAATCACGTCCCTTGACCTTCTGGCCACAGTTCTTATGCAGCCCAGGATACGGTTGGCCTTCTGGGCTGTGATCGCACATTGCTGGCTCATGCTGAGCTTCTCATCGATCAGCACCCCCAGGTCCTTCTCCTCAGGGCTGCTCTACAGCCATTCCCCGCCCAGCCTGTAATTGTGCTCGGATTGCCCTGACCCAGATGTAGGACTCTGCACTTGGCCTTGTTGAACTGCATGAGGTTGGCTTGGGCCCACTTCTCCAGCCTGTCCAGGTCCCTCTGGATGGCATCCCTCCCCTCCAGTGTGTCTACCTCGCCAAACAGCTTGGTATCATCAGCAAACTTGCTGAGGGTGCACTCGACCCCACTGTCCATGTCCGCAACAAAAATGTTGACTAGTACAAGTCCCAGTACCGACCCCTGAGGAACACCACTCATCACTTCTCTCCACTTGGACATCAAGCCATTGACCGCAACTCTTTGAGTGAGACTGTCCAGCCAGTTCTTTATCCACCAAGCGGTCCATTTGTCGAACCCATGTTTCTTCAATTTAGAGACCAGGATGGCCAACACAGGGCTGAACATTACCTCAGGGGATCAAACCGACCCCTCGGTCCCAAAATCAAAGGGCAGCAACTGTGCTCAGAGCTGACACATGATAAGCCCTGCTGACTGTCAAGCCCTTCCCATGACGGGCAGCAGACATGCACACACAATGGCTCCTTTCATCCTGGCCTTCAAAAGCCATCTCCTTTTGGGTGGCCACACAGCCCTCTCTGTCCACATGACTTTGCCGCCCGCCTTTGCCTCCGGACAGGCAAAGAAATCAGTGCAGTAAAGTTTAAAGAGCTGCCAGCACCCAAAATTCCTACTTATTAGACAGAATCATAACCCTATAATGGCATACAGTACGTTATAATTTGCAAGGCGGGAGGGGGAATCTTGACATCTTGCTTCTCCGACTCACCAACCTGAGTGCAATTATGGCACATAAGTTATGTGGTATAGATACTTCACGTGCGAGTCAAAAAGGGAGAGGGCTCAGTATGAGTTTCGGTACCCTTGCCTGCGGTGCAGGACCTGCTCAGGGAAATCTCAGCACCCACCAGGCTCAGCCCATCGTGCTTGGGGTCATTATTTGCACCCCAGAACCACCAAATGTCCCACTCGTGGGCCAGGGCTGACCTCTCCAAGCCTCTGTACAAATAAAAGGAGCCAGAAACGTGGCGCTTAGGGACGTGGTTTAGTGGTGGACTTGGCAGTATTAGGTTAACGGCTGGACTTGATGATCTTAAGGGTCTTTTCCACCCTAGATGATTCTATGAAAGCAACCTGTCCTGAAAAGACCCCACAGCCTAAGCAAACCGAGGACCAGTTTTGAGTTAGACACGTGCATTTTGGTGACTGAACTGCTGCCACCGCCAGGTTGCTCCAAGGACAGGCTGCAGCCAGACCTCCCCTTCCAGGCACATCCCAGCACTGCAAGGCTCAGCTGGGCAGAGGCTCACTTCAGGTGCTGCAGCGCTGCGGCAAGGGCTGTCGCGGCTGCTGGAGCTTTTAAGCATTAAATCCCAAATAAGATTTACTGGAAGTTGCTGCAGTTTCAGCAAGGCTGAGTTACAGGGCTCCCTTCCCACCGAAGGCAGATGCTGCTGTCGGAACTGGATGCATTTCTTGGGGCATTTCTCCTTTGAGCCCCCAGCAGACACCTCCACGTTTCCTCCACTGGCACTTTGTCTCCATCCTGGGCTCTGCTAATAAAATACAAGGCCGCATTTAAATATGAAGCTGTAACAGTCCCCGGGACTCGTTAAAGGTTATCACGGCTGAATTACTCATCCTGGAGGGGAAGGCGGAGGGAAGCAGCTGACTCACATCATGGCAACACGGAGAGGGGCCATCGAGGCCAGATTTTCCCCTGGCACGGGGCCGCTGTGTGAGCATGGGCCACGATTTTCCTCTATAACTGCTCTTTTTCCTGACTACTCTCCCCAAATGAAGCTCTGACAAGCATGAGAGAGGCTTCATTTCCCTCACGCGCGCGTGTGCGTGTACCTGCATGGGGCTACGCCTGTTTTTCCACCCCAGTTTATAAAATCTCTGGCAGCCTCCACGTGCCTCGCGTAACCTGGGGGTCTCTCAGTCTCTTTCCAAATCTTCCCCCACGCGTTGCACATCCCCCCCCCTCTGCCACTTACCCCAGCTCGTTTCCTGCTCTTTACTAAGGGAAAAGCCAGCTGACAGGCATGTACATAAATTACCCCAAAGCCATCAAGGCTCTTATCACAGCTAGAAACCCCTGGTCACCCTAAAGGATGTGGCAGAGCCCTCTCCCTGCCATGGGCAGGCTCAGCCGCACTCCCGGCATGGTCCAGGGGAGCCTCAGCTCTGCTGCACGATGGAGAAGGGAGGCTGCAGGCAAGCCTGTTGCAAAAAAAGTCATTTCTTGGCGTGGCACTGAGTCAGAGTAGTATTTTCTGCCTTCTGACAGCATTAGCCAGAGCATCCAGATGTCCAAGGTGTCTCTGGATGAAGGGACCCATAAAATTGACCAGTTCTTTCTCAGTTTAGGGCATGGCCAGGGTGTAAAAGGAGGCTCCTGGGAGCTGTTTTTACCCAAGCCTGACTTTTCAACCTTGATTACTTTATAGCAGCCATTTAAAAACATTCACCACATTCATGCAAACACCATGGGTGGCACCTCCTGGGAATGGTGTGGCTATGGGAGAGGGCTACAGAAAAGATGCTGCTTGCTTTCCCCGTGAAACACAGCAAACTCCTCTCCCTGCAAAGCAGCCGTTCCTTTTTTTTTTTTTTTCCCCAGCCGTCTGTGTTATTTTTGTGTCATGTTGCTAGTTAAAAATACCCCTTGCCAGCAAGAACGGAGTTATTTGGGGCACCCTTGTTTATCTTTGTTTCAAAAGGACGCACGCCGCCATCAGCTGCCTCCTTCCTCCTAAAAATGGTCTTCTGCAAAAAACATTGATCCTGTGCCTGGTCTATGGCCCTGGAGAGATGCTCATGGCCACGATGGGCTTTCAGCCAGGCCTGATGTCACCAACGAAAGGGGAGAAGGACACAAGTATCTGTCAGATGTAGTGTATGGGGGAGATCTCCCCAGTCTCTTCCCCAGACATCAGAGTTTGTGGCTTTTGAAGGGGTTCCTGCAAGCACATCTCTGGCTGTAGGAGAAACGAGAAGCTCTGGGCATCAAGGCGAACGCGCTGGGAGGATTTTGCTCACTGGACATCTCTGTGGCACCAAATGCCCCAAAGATCCCAGGAACTGGCTGCAGCAGGAAGCCAGTAATGACCATGAACAATTTTTGGGTGAGGCTGGAGCTGATCATGGAGCCCCCAGACCCCCCCCGCCCCCAGAGCCGCCACTTCAGTGTGAAAAACAAGATGGGAAGGGTCCTCCTCACCCCTCGCCGTGGATGTGCAGGGAAGGGGGTGCTCAGGAAACCCGAAGTCCCTCCAGGATCCTCAACAAAAATAATTCAAAAGGCCTGTTCATTAGCAACCACAACTGATTGCTAATTGTGGCCAGGAAGTATCACCCCAACACCACTCACCCAAACAGCATCCTGGATCTCCTTTGGTCGGGCAAAATTATGTCCCCGGCTCCTTGGCAATCTTTGGTTGTTTTTATTTACTACAGGGCATTTTAAGAGCCAAAAGCATTCCTGGGGAAACTGTAACACCCTGTGTTCAGCAGTGCCGTGCCCTCATCAATGAATCAGGCCTTTCTTTTCGCCCTCCGACGTATCGCTTTTTTTTCCAGGCTAAAGAAATCAGGGAGTAAAAGTCTGGAATCTAACCACAGGGAGCATGAAAATATTTAAACAAGCTGGTTTAAATCAAGGCTTTGACTTGCTTTTGTAATGGCCTCTTTGGTCAAGGCTTGAACATGCTTTCGCATTTTGGAGCAGAAAGCAGAGGATGGGTTGGCTCCATCCTCTCTCAGAGCGAGCGTGGAGGCAGAGGCATGGCCTGTGGTATCCAATATTCCAGAGAGAAAGGAGTTTTTTTTAATCCTCCGTTTTTAGTTTTTTGGGGGTTTTTTATTAACCTGCACAGGGGTGGTTTCATTCCAGCCTACAGTCAGCTGGGCTCCCACCACTCATCCCCCTCCATCCCGTGGCTGCTGCTGCACGTGGGACACTGTGGAGGACCGGAGCACCAGAGGTGACACCAACTCTCCCCGTGGCTCCTATTTCTTAATTTCTTTTTTTGCTTTGCCTCCAGGTACCTGGAGGAGCCATGTGCCTCCGTTTCCCACCCGTCCTCCTTCCCGGCATCCCCAAGAAACACAGCAAATCGAAGCCCTGCACCCAACGAGGGCTGGAGCAGCCCGGTCTCCCTGCTTTCCAAGGTAAATAATGACTTTAATTAGGAACTATGTCTAATTAACCACGAGGAGTTGATGACTCAGCTGCCTGTCAAAAGCCTTTTTGCTCTGGTTTCGAGTTTTCGCAACTTGACCCTGTGTCTGCCCCTGTATGCATTAGTGCAGACCTTGAAGCTCAGGAAAATACAAGTTACACCAGGTCCTTCAAGCTGGCCTCAAGCTGGGACGTCTTTTTGAGGGAGGTGGGTAAAACCCCTCCTGCAGGGGACTGCCAGCCTCCTGGAAAGGCGATTATTGTCAGCCTCATTTGAATTTTAAAAAGCAAACAAGCTCTGTTGATTCAGACATTACATTTAGACTCGGGGTGGTAAATAATGCAAGGTTTGCTCTTTTTATCAGCTTGCTCGGCAAATCAATTGGAGGACTCGAAAACGTATTGTCATCATAAACGAATGAATTCATTAATGCCCATTGTTTGCCTTCGTGTTTTAATCGAATGCAAAGCAAATATACATCCAAAGAGTGTTTGCTGAGACAGTCAGCCCAGGTCAGGCAGGACTGCAATCTCCTGTCGGTTTTAATTTGCCTGGAAGAAAGAGGAGACGGAGACGAAGAGGTGGCAGGACCTCAGTGAAGATGACTAGCAAGCCTGGGACTTGCATCTCCTCTCCTATGCATATCCCAAGGGAAAGAAATTAATCTTTTGGACGTGCTATCCAAGACGCCAGTTCCTTGGGAGGCATCTTGGGAGCAGAGGGATATGTCTGGTTGAACTCCCACCCCTCGCAAATCCCGTTGTCTTACCAGTGGGAGAGTTTTCTTCCCGTTTAAAGCCCCTGGACAAAACGCTACATGTCAAAACTGTATTTCTTTTAACAGCCTGTGCACCCTCTGACAGCCCTCACTGTATTCCCTTTCCGTGAATCACCAAGACTCAGCCAGAGCAGCTGTAACTGGTGGTTATGTGTCTTCAGCAAATATGTTCTTTGGCACCGCACTGGGTGGTTTCTTCACAGCAGTTTTGATGTGCAAAAGGGGAAAGATACAAAGCGTCAGCTCCCTTGCTGTCATGTGGTTTCAGGAGCAATAACCCGCTGTCCCATCCAGCCTCACAAGCCCGCGATGGTGATGGGCAGGCTTGCAGGATTCTGGAGCATGCCGAGAGGTGTGTGTGTCTCCTTCCTCGAGCAGATCCTTCTTCCAGGCGTTGGGGAGCAGGGTCAGACCTGGACACGATGCAGGATGCAGCTCTTGAGCCCTTCTCCACACCCCATGGGTCCTCCTGGGACTTTGGCAGTGGGAACGAGGGAAATTCACGGCATTTGCCAAACATCCAGGTACCTGCGATCACAGCTGGCTGGAAGGCATTGAAGATACTGCTCTTAATAGACTTAAAATCTTAAAAGAGTTGCTTTCACCCCACTTTCTCGGCAGCAGAAATGTCCCTTCTGCCATCCCCATGGTAAGTCATCTCGGCATGGCCCCTGCGCGGTTACACAGGGATTAATCTGGCCCCATAGAGTGCCTGCCTCAAACTGAGCCGCCGCCAAAACCAAGCTCATTTGCACATATTTATCGTCAGAAAAAAAATAGCCGCTCACTGATCCAGAACATTCATCTCTAAATATTTACAAAGCATTATTTATCCGAACGAAAGAGACATTTTTCCACTCAACAAACCAGGCATATGGTAGCGGCGTGCAATAGGAGATGAATTGCACCGAGTAATTCTAAACAGACTTAACGCCAGCAATAATTATTTTTAATCAGACAGAAAGTTCCCTGGGTGATAACTGAACATCTAGCATTTGAAAGTAATTGCATCGGCCCGCATTGTTGGATACTATTTGTTCAAATATGCTTGTTGTGCCTTTTGATACTTCAGTGCAACTTCAACCCCCCTTTCCATCTCCCTTGGGGAGAAAAAAAAGAGAGAAAAAAACCCAACCAAACCCAAGCCCTCTGTCATTTATTTCAAGCATGTCTTTTAATTACAGCACTGCATTTAGATAGTGTACAAAATATTCCGGGCTGGATGCCTATTTAACAGACTCCCCGGTTGCTGCTTGAAGCTGCTCGGCAGAACACTGTGAATCATTATAAAATCTCCCACTTCAGTACGTACTGAGGAAAATGGAGAACAAAATGTACTGACAGAAAACATTTAAGAAAGAATGACACAGGAGGAGGGATTTTGCCAGGCTTGAGTTTTTCAGAGGAGTTTGATAGATGCTACAGATGAACCCAGCGGGTTCCCGGCCTCGAATCGCATTCCCCTGCGCCGCAGGTCGAGGTGTTTTGTGTAACCCGCCTGTCCTCACGCCGACATGCTGCAAAGCTCACAAATATGCTTCCAGGGGCTCCCAACTCCCAGGCTTTTTTGTAATGCTAAGAGAGCACACCTGGAGAACCTATGGAAACCTTTGGCATCTCTTGCAGTCAAATCAATAGAATCGCAGAATAGTTTGGGTTGGAAGGGACCTTTAAAGGCCATCTAGTCCAACCCCCCTGCAATTAGCAGGGGCATCTTCAACTAGATCAGGTTGCTCAGAGCCCCATCCAACCTGACCTGGAATGTTTCCAGGGATGGGGCATCTCCCACCTCTCTGGGCAACGCGGTTAATTCATTTTTAATGATGGTTATACACTCTCTCCTTGCCACCTCCCCGTTTTGGCTGCTGGAGAAGCAAGGAGGAGGCATTTGTCCCTGGACCCTGTGTCCCTGCCGGACCAGAGTCCCTCTCACCCCACAGCACATCAGCCAGGGCTGCTCACGCCCGCAGTCAAGGTCTCACGCTCCCACACTGGGACCAGTGCCCTTCCCCATTGCCTTGGGACCATGACCCGGTGGCACATTTGGGACCTCTCTCAAGCCCCAGGCAGGCTGGCATGGCCATAGCCAGGCAGTCCAAGCTCCCTCGCCACTTGTTTTTGGCTGGGGAGTTGAGGAGGGATGGCAATGCGATGCCAAGTACAGGCCGAGCTGGAAACACAATCTCTCCACCAGACGGTGGAAGGAACAAGATCTGGGGAGGTGAGCAGGGCACACAAATAAGGCTAATGGCATATTAATGCAAAACAAGATCTACTTGGGAACAGTTCGTCCATCTGGTGAATAAGCCCCTGTAACAAGCTTACCTGCTGCCCTTACCTGGGCTTTTTGTGAGGCACCAGGAAGGTGCAGCAGCCCCCGGACCCTCCCTGCCAGTCCTGGGCTCAGGGTTGGTCTCCTGCCACTGTGAGAAGAGCAAATCCCCATGCTCAGCCCTCAAAAGCAACATCTCAGAAAAGATTAAGTTATGTTTCTGGCAGGGCTCAGGGTTTTCAAGTCCCCTACAATTACAGCGACAATTACAGGGCTGCTAACTGCTGTTGGCGGAGTCAGGGAAGCAGCATAGGGTCTTTAAGGGAATTTGGATTCCTGCTTAGGGATGTAACCAACACCGGGACCTCATTGCCTAAACCTGCACAGACACACTGTGAGGAGTAGTCCTGGCCCTGAAGAACCCGCAGGTAAAGATCAAAGGTGCCGGAGAGATGAGGAAGAGCAGCACGGACAGTGTGTGGGACACCTTCTCATTTCTGATCCAGAAGAATATGAGTCCAAAAGGAAAATGGTTTGGGTCTGACATACTCACAGATGCTCAAGGTATCGGTCTCCATGTCCCAGAGAAAACTTCTCCAGGAGAACCATGAACTTCTATGTCACCTGGGGACATTTAGCTGGAGATGCATCTCAGAGCCTAATAACCCTTCCAGGAGAGCAGAGGAGTTCAGGAAACCCTTTGCAGCCTCGCTTGGGGGATCCAGCACAGATCCCATAAAGACAGATTCACTCCGTAGCTTCCCAAGGCTCTCCTGTCTGTGTACTTCTGATAAACCAAAGGAGGTGACCACTGAAGCCAGGAACGAGGCTGATGAGAAGCAGACTTTTCATCTTCAGTTGCAAGACTGGTTACAAAAAACCATCTTATTCCGCCATATCTATCCCCGGCATGTGAGAATTGCTCTAACGTGCTTCTAAATGTGATGGACACCTCTGACCGTCCAACCGTTGGCGTTCAGAAAAGGTAAATGGGATTTTGCTTACACAGAAGAGCACACAGCCGACATGCACAGGCTGTCCTGAAACACAATTGTTCCAGCAAGTAGGAAACTCAAGGGGAATCATCTTATGCCTCTGAAGTGATACCATCAAGCCAAGAAGGTCTAGGGCTTGAGGTTTAGTAGTTAAGATCAGTCAAGGCAGGAGAAAAAACAGCGGCTTCATCCTGAGGACTTAGCCAAGTGCTGGGAGATGACTCTTGACTTGTTCTCCACCTGGGCACCGGGTGCTGGGGTGCTCCAGGGGAGAATTTTGGGAGGTCCTGGAAGGAAATTCCCATGCAACCTTGGGTTTGACTGTAAGTACACCCAGGAGAGACTCACCTGCCCGTGCCAACCCCAGCAGGACACAAGGCACAAGACCTACCAAAAACCTCCACCAACTCCACATTGACCTTGACTTTCAGAAAAAACCTCAGCCCCCCTGGGGCCTGATGGTGTGTTTTGCCATGTTCCCAAGCAGCCGGGCTAAACTTTGTGACGATGCACAGATTTACTAGTGCAGAGGCGAAATGATCGCTCTTTATTGCCGGCATCAAAGCCACACTCTTCCAAGGCACAGCGTTATCAGCAGTTCATTATCCCTCCTGCCCGCCCGGCCTCCTCGTCCCGCTGTAATAAGGCGAACAGCAGAAGTCAAAGGCGTCATTCTGGGGAAAGCTCTCAGGAACCGTTCATCAAACTTGCCCTTTTATAATGAGAGCCATCTAATTTACATGCTCATTTACTGCTAAATCCTACATCCGACAGCACTTTCCAGGTACCTTCTTCCTTTATCTGAAACCCAGCCCATTTACAAAACCAGCATTTCCCTTAAATCATAATTAGGTCACTGTGACCCCACATAAGCTTTAGCAAACCCCTTTGTGTCCAAACAGCACAGCCTCCCAAACGCTTTATCCAAACACCCTCATCACGAGGTTAAGCATATTCCAGCCCAGCAAATTAACAGATCTGCAAGCTTCGTCCAATTAACAAAACTGAAATGCCTAGGGGTAAAAAATAGGGAAATCGTTCCTAGGTCTGTTCCTGCTGTGGAAGGAACACCATTCCCCCCCAGGGAAGCCTCTCCCGTTTCCCTTGCATGACCCTTTCCAAAATCCCAAGTGTGGCTGGCAGCCCACAAACCTCCCTGTGAGGGCCCATCCCAAAAAAGCACTAAGAGGACTTTACGATTCATCTGTCTGGAGGCTCTCAGCTTGCAAGAAATATTCAGACTAACTTGGGCGGGGCTAGAAGGGGGGGAAGTCAATTTTGCCCATTTCTGGGCTGCTGTTTTATAAAGCACTAGTGCAAATTGTGGTTCCCACAACAGGAGCAGTACACAGCAGCTCCGAGAGGTTTTGCTGTGCCCACACACCCCCACACATCCTTCTCTCAGGCAGAGCTGAGCATCCCCCGCCACAAGCATCCTTCATCCCGGTCCCTCCAAGCTCCCGCTGCCTCCCCTGTCCCCAGGGCAGAGCACCGCGCAGCCTGCACCCCGGCTCGTCCTACTTTTGATGATGTCCAGACCCACACCAAATCCTCCAGTCCATGCTTGCCTCACCAGTTGAAGCTGTGAAGGTTTCATCACCTTCTGCATGCTCCTAAAAACAGCCCGGGGACCTCCCAGCATCACCGGGGCACGGCTCAGCTCCCCAGCCTAGCTGAAAGGAGCTGGCTTAGGCACGGCAGCGGCTCGGACCCGACCCATCCATGGGCTCGTTAACTCTCCTGAGCACTCAGGGGACTAATAACAGCATTTCTGCTATCGCTCTGCTCATCAGCACAGGATCCACGCGAGCTCATTTGCAGGGGGCTTTGCATTGCTGCCCCTCCTTTGTACCTATAGCAGGGACCTTGCTGGGAAACCCCTGTGCTCATCCTGATATTCATCCAGCCTGGTTGCAAGGAGGCATTTTTAGATATTCCAATTTTTTAATTTTATTTTATTTTTTGCAAATAGCATGGGATAAGCACGGGGAGAAAAAAATAAAAATCATGTGGAGTTATTAATCGTCACTACTAATACCACCATGAGCTCTGGGTCACCAGGATGCTGTGGGTGCAAAGTCAGGGAGCTCATGGTAATAGGCACTGAAAGGGATTTCCCAGCTCAGCCCCCAGTTTGCTGCTGGCAGAAACGGCCCTGTCAGATCTTTCATCAATTTAACAAGCTCTGCCTCAAAATTAGTTTTGAGGTCTTTCACCCCCAACAATCCTATTAGCCCCAGTCATCCCAGGATCCTATAGCTGCACCGATCTCCTCTCAGATTTATTCCTGCCCAGCTGAGAGCGATTTGTTTTTCTGCTGACATCGCCCTTCGAGTTAAATCAGTTTGCTTCCCTCCCTGGTGTTTACATTCCCGCTGTATTTATAGACAGGCATCACGTCCTCTCCCAACCTCCTTGGCCAAACACCGAGGATATTTTTCATGGCCCTGCCTAAAATAGGCCCCTTTTCTCCTGCCCTTCCCAGTGACCACTTGCTGCACCCGCTGTGACTCAAACTCAGCCTTTTTGGGGCAAAGATCAGAACTCAATGGCACGTTCCCAAAGAGGTTTCCCCAGCATTTCACAGGGCGCTTATATATTTCCTCATAACTGTTTTGCTTATGACGCTTTAGGGTCACATTTTCCTTTTCCCCAGCAGCATCACATATAAGCTGCACGCAGCAAATGCACTGAGGTCTTTCTCCTTTTAGTTCACGCTCATGAGCCCTGAGTGCAGCGGAAAATCTGCTTCATCCCCCAAATTCATGAGCTCACCCTTTGCAATATGGCATTTTGCCCTATTTTGTATCACCTCTAACCCATCTTCTTGCTTTCCCAGCCCTTCCCTGGCCCACAACACCACCACTGACCCTTAAACTCCAGCTGTAATCTCCTCTCAGCACACAGACGGTGCTTTAGGGACAGCAGGCAGACCGCAGCCACCGTGTTTTCCTTGCCTGGAAAGTTTGCTCCCTTTCAAAGAGAGAAATCGAGTGACAGCGGGTTGGCCATGGTGAAGCCCGTGCCACTGTGCATCCCATTTTCTAGTACCTGTTTACAGCCAGCAAGAAGAAACACAAAGGAGAGCATCTTCAGACAGGGTTCTCCGGCCAGGGATTTAATTTTCATATAGCTCATTAACTCACCCAGCAGTGAGCTTGCTGCCCACACTTTATAACTCCAATTATTCCCTCCATCCCCTCTGATCCCGCAGCCTCCCAGCCTCGCAAGCTCAAGAAAACAAAATCAGCTCGATGACTAGCTCCTTTTTTCCCCCTTTTCAAGTATTTTCTGTTTTCCAGTCAGATGATACCACCTCTGACTTCTCTGTCCACAAAGGGCTACCTTAAAGTATTTGATGTAAACGCTGCAGGGAGAAATACTCACTCAATTTCAGGTTATTATCTCACCAGAATACCATATATTATCTAGCAATCTCCAGCCAAGCAGGGGTTCCACTGTATCATCGCATTATCTTGTTTGGAGCACACAGATTGCTCACTATGTGGTTTTGCCCACAAAGAAGGATACATTAAAAAAAAAAAAAATAATGCAGAAAGCATCCATTTAGGCTGCTGAGAATATCCTGGTGGAAAAAAAGAATAATGAAGCGATCACTAATGGCCCGGGATTCACCACAAACACACGGAGTCTCCCAAAGCCTGGCTCGAAACTGTAACGCTTGGTGCCTGTAATACTCTATGTGACTCTGCACACACACGTGTCAGGGAGGGATGCTGAGGGTCATGCCAAAAGGCAGAGTTTAAACATCAGATCTGTTTGAATGCACCAGGGGACACCGCCTCTGGTTGTATTTCCTCCTGGAGCTCCGACACTTCGCACAGTTTAAAAAGCATTTTAAAAATATTAAATGCATACATTAAATACCTATATTCCTTTAAAATACATGATATTAATTAACTGGCACCATGGTCTTTTGCTGCAACAAGTGTCCTATCGCCAAGTGTATCTCATTGCTTTCAGCGTGTTTAGGATTGGCAATTCCCGTGTGTTTCAGGCCGGTGGGTCACGGCAAACTGAGGATGAGTGGCACTAATGAGCTGAGATGTACCCACATCAGCCCCATCCCCAGAGAAAAACAAGCTGCCTCCATGGTCTCCACCACTATGGCTGGGGAAATGTCCTGCTGGCTGGAGCAACATGGGTCCACTTGAGACAAAAATCACAGCTCCTCTCTGAAGAGGAACCAGGCAATGGGACATCACTCCCTGGATTTGGTGTTTCTCAAGGGAAGGGACCCCATGAGCATCTCTGCTCTCCAGCAGAACACACCACGCACAACCACTTTTCAGGGATTTTGAAGTGACGCGGTGCGAGTCATTTATGGATTTAAAGAGATAAGAAATTTTTCATGCCCATGGTAATCAATTCCTCCGCTCAATTAGCCTTGCAGATCTAAGCAAAGATGGGTCTTATTGCTAGAGAAAAAAAAAAAAATCAGTATCTCTGCAGCATGGCTGTGCTTATGGAAGTTCAACACAAGATGCATCTGCAGCAGGGTGATGGGCACCAGCCTTTCACCCTGCAAAAGCAGCAGGATCCAGGCGTCAAGGAGGGCAATGAAGCGAGAGCAGGGGTAGGTGAAGGCAAGGTCCTGCCCTAAGGCTGGGGAGGCAGGGAAGCTATCCACCGAGGCGGGGGTACATGTTGGGGACCCTGTGCCTGTCCCCAGCCAACCACTCCTGGGCTTCGCCCATCGTTTGCCTTTGCCGGAGGGAACGGCTCAGAAAAATCCATATCCCATGTCCTCTGGGACCACGGCTGGGGACGGGGAAGGGGCTGCATCTCTGCCTCCGGACAGCTTAGTGCCAGGAGAAGGAGGCAAAGCGATTGAATCTGTTGAGTGTGAGCTGCTGGGGCACAGGGAGAATTTTCAAATACAAAAGAAATGCCGCAAAGTGTTTCCAGCCGCTGCCTTGCTCCCCTCCCCGAGCCGGTCAGGCTTTGTAAGGCTGTGTCCGTACTGCTGGACGAGAGGTTGGGACACTGCGGTGTCCCCGGGAGCGAGCGGCACAGCCCAGGGCACAGCCTCGGGCTTGGAGCCCGCTGTCCCCGCCGTGTCCCCAGTGCCTTTTTGGCAGGGTGTCGCGGGTCACATTGCAACCTCAGCCGCCAGCCACAAATGCAGCGTTTTCTGCCAGTTGCAGTGGTGACGAATAGCAACCCAAACACACACGCAAAAGAAGAAATAAATAAGCCCCTGAGCACCCAGAGCCCGTCCCGCAGCCCGGAGCACAGCAGCCACCGCAGTTCCCTTTGCATGGCACAGAAATAGGGCAGAGAGGCAGAGGAAAGAAATTATTGGGGGGGTTTCTGACTGCTCCCGGACTTTCTTACACCTTCCCCAGAAACATCTGGCCATGGCCAGTATCAGTGCAAGATGCTGAAGGAGATGGACTGGGGCTTAATCCGGCACGTCGGTGCTCACATTCCCGCGCAGGGCTGATCTGATCCCCGCAGACGTGTGCGCTCTTATTTGATTAATCAGAGATGATTCCTTGCTGCTTTCCCTCTCTCCTCGTCTTCGACAGCAGCTCTCTGGGAGGACAAAACCCGACGTGTGGCGCAGCAGCCAAGCCGGGTGTTTCTGCAGGAGCGGAGCATCTGTCCTCTCTCCCTTAATCTCCTGCATTAGCTGCACAGAGGTCAGGGATTAGAAAAGGTCTTGCTCTGTGGGCGCCGCACAGCCCGGAGGTTTCTATCCCTATTGCGCAGCCCGGCTTTGTCCCGTCCTAATACTCTACAACAGCTCAGAGCAGTGTTTCCCCTGGACCAAGCATATTTCACTGCATCTGCTCTGCAGCTTCTGCTTGGCTATGGCAACCCAGAGAGGTGGTGGCAACCCCAAAATTTCACCCTGTAAGAAATTTTGCTTTTCCTATATTAATCGGTATCATGTCGCCTCACCGTTGGCATCCTTTGGTCCCAGCTCGGGAAGGGAAAGACGGGGATCCCGAGTGCTGCTGGGCTGACTGGGCAAGCACGTTACTGGGTAAGGCTGGAAAAAAATCCCTGTTGCTCTAAGGGATGGAAACGGGCAGCCCTCGGGTGCTCCATCCCCGCTGCGAGGCTTCATCCTTCCGTCTAATAGTCAGAGGTTAATTAAGCTTAACCTTGAAAGCAGGAAGATTAATATCCCCACCAGCTCTCTCGTTACGAATGACCGTTGCAATTCCAGGTTCTCTCATTTTCCACGACGGGCACGCACAGCTCCAAACAGGCTAAACCTCGGCCTCGGGGAATCCTGACATCGGCCGGTTCCTGCAGTGGGTCACCTTTTAGCAGATCTGACACCTCCGCAACCCCCAAAAACCTCCCTGAAAAGCAGGCGATGCCCTGCCCATGCCCCTCTCCCAGAAGCTCCACGTCCCTGCAGCTGGGCTTGAGGGGCATCCCCGTCCCCCTGTACTGCTGGCTTCAAAATCCAGCCTTGGATTAACTAATTCTGCGTTCAGTAGAGAAATAATTGGTGCTACTCCAGTTGCGAGCTATTGCTTTCGGTAACGAAAGCCTCTGTTCCAACCCAATTAGCATGATACTCCAAAAAGGCAAAGGACGGCGCGATTGTGGCTCAGGGGAAAAAAGCAGAAAGTGTAGTTGGATTGGGGGAAAAGAAAGGAAAAAAGGTCATGTGGACATCATAACCTTAGGGTAGACCTCATCCCAACTGTGTAATTCTGGATCAGGTGGACAGCGTTTGAGCAGAGGGAGGAGTCACTGAGGACCAGAGGATGCTGCAAAAGGGCATCGCACCCCGCGGCAGGGATGCAACCCCCCTCCATCCCCGCCAGGATGTGCCCCGGGAGCCGAAACACCGCAAATGCCTCCCCCCGGGTTATGGGCACCCCTTACCGAGATGTGTCCCCGGCGGGGAGAGGGGGAGGCTCAGCTGCACGAGTTATTTGAAATGGAAAGCGAAAAACCGAGGGGCTCAAGCCTTTAAACACCTCGGTGAGCGAGCAGCCTCACATGGGTAACTCTCACTCAAGGGCTGCTAAAGGCGGCGTCGGCTTCGCAAAGCTTCGCGCTTACACGGAGTTTATCGGGCTGTAATCCGGGCGGCATTGCAAAATGGGTTGCGTTACATGTAATCCATAGGCTGATAACGGGCTGAGCGGGAGCCAGTGTGGATATTAGACTGTTTACCTCGGAAAAACAATGCTCGCCTTCCGCAGGCAGGAGGCTGGTGTGTCCCCTAAAGGCACGCTTTGGGAGCTGCCCTCGGAAAATAAACCAAACGTGGGCGATTCTAGGCAAAAAGTGCATATAACAATTACTGTATGTAGATGTACGTGGAATACCAATATATAGCTGTATAGCACAGACCACGTATAGCACACAGACCATAGATAGCAGCTAGACATTATATAGTTTATAGGCAATATATAGCACATTTCTGTCGCAGTGTGGAAGGACTCGCGAAGGGAACGAGTACGAAGACAGGAGGGCGACAGCAGATGTGGTCACTAAAGCAAACTCTGACTGTGGGTCTGAGAGGATTCAGAGCGGAGACCCCCGAAAAAAAAGCAAAAGTGGCCAATATAGCTAAAAAAAACATCCATGGCAAAATAAAGCTGGCCGAATTTACGGATAGTATTTTAAATTAAAGGCTTTGCAAAACGCACAGGGTTTGTGTTTTATTAGATTTGCAGCCAGAAGGAGGAAAAAGCCACAGCAAGAGGGAAGAAGGGGAGGACGCAGTGTGACTTCCCAGCCCCGCTCACCTCTCATCACAGGTGCGAATGTGAGCAACGCCATCCAAACCTGAAACAAACGGGCAAACGCCAGCGCTTTCCCAGAGATCACAGGGTACCGAAGAGCAGGAGAGTTAACCTGCTCTGAAAGATATGTTACAGCTGTGACAGCTTCGGGTCTGTGCCTCGGGGAGCAAAGAGCTTATCCCGACCCACCTCCTCCGCAAGCGCGACCTCAGCATCCAGGTTGACGATCCCGACCTTCCCTGGGCTGCATGCAGTCGTGTGGCTTCGTGGTGAGTGTATCTGCAGCCAAAATCCCCCCAAACAAATGGTTTTGCAATCCCAGGAGCTAATTAGCATTTTACAACCTAAATTATCTCTTCCTCTCCCCCCTCCAGTTTTCCAATACTCTTGTTTCATCTTGCTAAGATCGGCTACGTTGGCTTTTTTGGGTTTTTTTTTTCCACTTTTCCAGGACCAAATGAAAGTTTTAGATTAAAGAAAGTATTCTTAATTAAAGAGTTCATTTGAAAATAACATTCCCCATGATTTTTACTGAGTGAATGCATTTCACGTGACGTTTCACACCCCATTAAAATTGAAGAATTTTTGACCAGCCCGCCGGCGGTTTCTGTTGGGGGTACTGATGTTTTGCTTATATATGTGTGTGCTCCCATACGCCAGCTATTATCAGCTGGGAACAGCCTTTCACAACAGTAGAGTTATCACACAGAGAAATAAGCACAGTTGTCAACCTCTCTAATAAAGATGAGAGTTGCGGTACAGATCTAAGAGCAGAATACTGCCCCAGATTCCCCACGAAGCTGAATACTGTCAGGTTTCTCCCGTGTCTATAATCCCGTTCCCTTTTCCCAGCCATAACGAAAAAGAAACTGTGAGGCTGAAAAAAAAAAAAAAGGACAATGTTGCTTAATCAAGAAAGAAAAGTGATTTTCCTTTGCAAGGAAACGCTCTTGGGGAGTAGGGCAGAGATGTCACAACCACGGAGCCGCTGGTACCAGAGCTCAGCCCCCGTGGGGCTGTGCAACACCTTCTCCACAGCTGGAGGAGGATTTGGGGTCCCGCAGAGCATTTCCAGGCTGTTTCTGAGGAGCTCTTAGTGTGAACTGAGGAGCTTCTGGGCTCCGAATTCACACCTGACCACACTCCCAGTTTAAAGGCACATGAGCCCTAAAGCTTTAGGTCTGATCTTCCCATCACCCACATCTGTCATATCTGCCAACCAACGGTGAAAGCAGCATCATGCAAAGGGGTATAGTCTGCCATCAGTTTTCCTTTTCTTTTTCCTTTTCCTTTTCCTTTTCCTTTTCCTTTTCCTTTTCCTTTTCCTTGTTTCCTCTGTTTTTTTCTTCTTTTTCTTTTTCTTTCTCTTTTTCTTTTCTTTTTCTTTTTCTTTTTCTTTTTCTTTTTCTTTTTCTTTTTCTTTTTCTTTTTCTTTTTCTTTTTCTTTTTCTTTTTCTTTTTCTTTTTCTTTTTCTTTTTCTTTTTCTTTTTCTTTTTCTTTTTCTTTTTCTTTTTCTTTTTCTTTTTCTTCTTCTTTTTCTTTTTCTTCTTCTTTTTCTTTTTCTTTTTTTTCTTTTTCTTTTTCTTTCTCTTTTTCTTTCTCTTTTTCTTTTTCTTTTTGGTTTGTTGTTATTTTTTTTCCCTTTATCTTCTTATTTCTTTTTCCCTTTACTTTTTCTTTTACTTTTTAAAAAAATTTCTCCCCCTTTCCCTTTTTCTCCTTCTCTTCACCCTTGACTAAAAGCAGATCAGCATCTCGTTCCCCTTGTGCGAAGCGCTGTGAGGTCCTGGTGAGAAAAACCCTTTCCCAGGTGCTGATGTGGCTGTTAGTGCCCAGTCCCAATCTGGAAAATGCCCAACCTTAAACATATATTTAAGGCAAAGCTGTTCAGCAAAGCACTCGAGGACTGAAATCGCCAGGACTTGGGTGCGTGCTGAAATACGTGCTCTAGAGCCAGGGCTTGCACTGCCAGGGAGCCGGAGTCGTCCCTGGAAGGGGGTTTTCCTCCCCTTTGCAAAGCAACACCCGAATATTTCATAGCCCTGGAATGACGCAGTGATGGAACCTGTGTTTGAGGAAAACATCTTTAATACAGGCCAGTTTGTAGCTCGGGGCAAAAGCAGCGTGAATGCTGCCTGTGTTGGTTTCCCAGCTGTCTCTAACCATTTTGCCCAATTCCAGGCTGCTCAGAAGATGCCGATATCCCAGAAAACAAGAAAAAGAGAAATAACCTCCCTCTCGCGCTGCACTTTGCAAGACTGTGACTGTATGTTTAATGGCCATCGTGTATTTAAAAGGCTTCCAGTGGGCAGCTGTATATCTTCTGGTTTGCTGCACAAAAGTGTTATTGTTTCAACAGTGTTTGCCCTTTGTATTCCCAAAGCCATGAAATCCTCTCTCCAGCTTCCCACAGCTCTGTGCAAACAGGACGGCGGTCGCAAACATTGCATCGTTTGGGCACTTAGCACCGCCGCCAGCTCTTAAAGCTGATGGAAAAGTGCTTTGCCGGCACTTTCCTCTTCTGCTGGGCTAAAGCAGAAGAGCCGAGGGTCTGCCATGAACCCGAGTGGCAACGGGGAATATCTGCCTTCGGATAAGCAGCAGCATCCGATGGCGGCCCACATCACACCCATGTCTGCCCTTCCAGACAGCAGACCTTGCCAGAAGTGGCATTATAAATCCAATTTAATAGTTTAATCTCCTCTCTTTTTTTTCTAATTAAGAAGGCCTTGCTTAAACTCAATAATTTCGCTGTGCCCTGGCCGGTGTACCGCCCTGGTGTCTTATGCATCCTCCTGCCATTGGTTTCAGAAGTGGCATGGCTAAATGGGACGTGACATAACTCAACCTAAACCCACAGCATATGACCAGAGGCATAGCTGTTTCATTTATTTATTTTAAAGCCCTAGTTTACTGGTCCATTAGTCACTCACATGTAAAACAGGCACATTTCTTGTGACTGGTTAGCAGCACGGGCAGCACATTATCTCTCCTTGGCCAGCAGCAACAGCTCTTTCTGCCCAAATTTATGCCAAATTGGCAAATCTTCCCATGATTATTTCATTTGTTGAGCTTCTGCAGCTGAAAACACAAGAAATTTTGTGAAATGTATACTTTAGGGGCATGATATAACTCTGCCAGGAGGACTAAAAGGATGGACCACTGTTGGATTTCAGCTTGGCTTCCCTCTGAGTTAACCTTGGAGATCTCAGCAGAGGCCCAGGAGAAACCCTAACCCCAGGGACATGGTCATCAACTCCTCTTTGACTTCATTAGGGCTGGGATATCATCCCACATCCCTTAAAGATGTTTCAACCTCTTCCTGAGCCCTATATGGGCTTGATATGGGATTCCCATGGCAGCCCCAAAGCTGACCTCCTGGAGTGCCTACTATGGAAATATATTGGGAGCTTTTCCAAGGATGAGGCATCCCATTTGGCATGAGCTTTCCAAAGAGCTTCGACTCCTGCAGAAATGCAATTTAGAATCATAGAATAGTTAGAGTTGGAAGGGACCTTGAAGATCATCCAGTTGCAACCCCCCTGCCATGGGCAGGGACACCTCCCACCAGCCCAGGTTGCTCAAAGCCCCATCCAACCTGGCCTTGAACACCTCAAAGGATGGGGCAGCCACAGCTTCTGTGGGCAACCTGTGCTAGTGCCTCAGCACTCCCACAGTGAAAAATTTCTTTCTAATATCTAATCTAAATCACCCCTCTTCCAGTTTGAAGCCATTCCCCCTCATCCTAACACAATAATGAAGTTTTGCAAAGTGAAAATGGTGGGGTGCCCTTATCCCTTATCAGAGCTGCTCTGGGACCCCCCGAGCTGGAGGCAGCACTGCAGGGGGGTCTCCCCAGAGCGCAGCAGAGGGGCAGAATCCCCTCCCTCGCCCTGCTGGCCACGCTGCTGGGGATGCAGCCCAGGGTGTGGGGGGCTTTCCGAGGAGGGCTCAGCAGCAGTGATGCTGAACTCAGCTCTGGTTATTTGGGGATGGCTGGAAAACATCTCACCTCCCCTAAAGCTCAGAAAGGCCACCAAAGGCAGAGCTCAGGCTGCTGGGGCTGCGTTTGGAGCTGACTCCCCAGGCAGAGGGGAGAAAAATGCTCGCTGGTGCGTGCGGCCGGCTTGCCAACTGAGCTCATCCATGGCAGCAAACGGACAGAGATTTGCAGTAATTGAATGGAATAATATACTGTACAGTAATTTTAAATATTTTTCATTCAGAGATAAATTAGGCTGTAATTAAATGGTGTCATTTAATGTACTGCCCAATAGATACGGTAATTGCTTTTTTTAAGAGACAGCATGGTAATATCTACTAATTCATAAAGGGATAATGATGCTAATTTAACCTAGTGGAGGTATAAACAGCCACACTGTGTATCACACCCGTGTGACAAACCCCAAAGTTCACTTTGATCACAACAGCTCCATTTTGAGCATCCTCTAATCCCCCTCCTGCTCCCATCCAAACCAGCTGGGGATTAGCACTGGTTTCAAGGAGAGAGATGTGGCTCTTACACCTTTCCTGCCCCAAAAGCTGAGGACACCTTCTTATGGGAGTTTGTCTTTGAGGACGCAAAATGGAAAGGTGATGTGTTACCCTTAGCTGTCTTCTCTGTATCTATACAAGACCACCAGTTTAACCAGTAGAACTACTGGGAGTTTAATGCCAGAGTTTGCAAAGAGCCTGTAAGAAATGGGTTTGGATTAGTGGCTTACGTGTGGCACGGGGCTTATCTCAAATTACTGTCAGATATTTCACCCCCCTGGAAAATCCCGCTCCCTGAGTAGAAAAAGCATTTCCCAAAATTTTAAGGGCTACCTGTAAATGTCTCTTACCAACCTGCTCCTGGAGTCCCACGCGTTGGGTATTACATCCCCCTCATCTCCATCCCTCCCTGCTCCCTGCTGGGTTAATTCCCCGAGCTCTGAGCTGCCCTCTCCTTTCATCCCTGCTTTAATGAGCTACATCGTAGTTAATGATGCTCCTTTTTAAAGCCACAGTGGTAGGAAACGGGTTCATATTCAGGGCTGTTCCCTCAGGTTCGCGGCAAACTCAGTCTAAAAGTAAATTTGCCACCAGTACTGCATTAGTGAAGCAGGTAATTCATGGCATGACTTATACCTATAACAGCAAAAGGAGCTCTGGAAACATTTTGATTTTGCAGACAGCATCGCTTCACTCCAAACCACTTGAAGTTTACCCACCGTCGATGTTTCTGCGGGTTTTTTTTAGTTCACAGACTGAAAGTTTATTTTGCAAACAGAGCAGCTAGAGACTTGTAAATATATATATATATATATAAAATATATATTATGTGTATATTTATTTATGTGTGTGTATGTATATATAAATATACATTCCAGGCTGGATAGCCGGGGAGATTTTTTCAGCTAGTGGCACCCAGTGCCTCCAACACAAGAATCAGGATGCCAGGGCCGAAGCTTGCACAAGGTGAACCCAAAAATAAGCTCCCGTTTGGAGAGGAGCCATGGTGTTTACGCAGAACAGCCCTCACTGGTTAATTTTAACAAAGGGCGCATTTTTCTGGCTCTCCCATGGACTCGCATATTTTAACTCCTATCTTCTGTTCAGCGGCTAAAAAGAGACTTTGATTCCACTTTTGGCTGCAGCATCTCGTTTCCCATTCAGGGGCTGTTACACAGGCTCTATTCTTACAGCCACCCTCCCGCTGATAACAGGGGAACGACGGGGGTTCACGAGCCGCCCCAGAGCTGCTCCCTGAAACAGGTGGGGGTTTTCTGCAAACACCGGCTCTTACAAGCCCGTTACTGTTACGTCTGCAGCGAGGAAGGAATATGAATCAGTACCGAGGCTAAATTAGCTTTCTGCCCACAGTTCTTCCAAGGAATTCTTACAGAGATATATTTGTATTAAATAAAAGAGATTAGAGGAAACCGTATAAATGCAATCCATCATCCACAATTAGAAATAAATGAGGATAAAAGCAAGAGAAACTTTCTCTTTTCAAGTCCTTTCTCAGGGATATGCCTGCGTGTCTATATATATATAAAAGAAATGTGTGTGTGTATATACACACACACACACAGGTGCACATACATGTTTTCAATAATTTTTTGTTAAAGTTAAAGCTACACAGTGTACATATACATATACAGCATGTATGAATACATATTTTTTTTATATGTATGTATAGATATACAGATATATGCACACTGTACGTATACACAAGCAGCCAAAAGAAACAGAGGACCTGCCTGCCTTGCCCAAGGCCAGGCACATTGTCACCCAAAGTCAATTTTATCCCAGCTTTTCACCTCTTTTTGTCTTTTTCACCTCTAAAGACCCAGCTCCAGGAGTCAAGTGAATCTTTCATAACCACAGCCTTCTTCAAAAAGGCAACCAGAAAAAGCTATTCAACCAAAAACTACATTCTCATCATCGACATATCATCATCATCATCTCACCATCAACATCCTGGTGCCACACTGGGCTCCCACCGGGGCACAGGACCCAGGAGGACTCTCAAAGCCCCTCACTATCGCAGAGGGGAAAAATCACCCCTTAAGTTAATTGGGGATAAATCACTGCAAAACTCGAATTGCCAGGCCAATGCGCAGCCCCGGCACCCTTCTTGCCTCTGCCACCTATGCTGCAGAAGGCACTTTCAGGAGCACTAAACTTACCAAAAGCATTTTAAAAAGACCTTATTTGTTTGGAAAGTGTGGGAGGTGAAAGGTTTCTTTAAGTAGATTTAAAGCGAAAACCATTAGCACTGCATTGTTCATTCAGTTCCTTTATCCATGACATGAGAACAAAATGATCTGATCTAAGCAAAACTTCTGGTTTCATAGCAACAATGAATATATATTTTTTTGTGGGGAAATATAATGCAAATCAGCGCTTAGGTGCATAACTTGTGAGTACTTTATTTCCTGTACTAAAGTCTGTTGAAACACTATTAAAATATAATTTAACTAAATGGCTTCCTGGAAAATAATAAAAAAAAACCAAAACACCTTTCTAATTTAAAAGTCAAAAAATGTCAAAAGTGTGGTTAAGTTGTGAAAAATAATAATGTTGTTTAGCTCTTATGTAACTCGTTGCATGAGATCTCAAAATACTTTTGGAAGAAAATAGGGTGGATTAACCCTTTTCTAGTGCTGGGAATCGAGAGCCAGATCTGAGGAAATCGTCCTGCCGTAGCTCTGAGCGTTAGAGGACACGGAAGAAATATGGCCCGGGTTTCCTCAGCTCAGTGTGACCTTCTTCCATCTTCCAAGAAGAGACACGTCGGGTAAGGAAATAGTGGGAAAAACTTCTAGAAGTGCTCAAAGAGCTGAGGAAGGGGCATTGCCTTTTTAAAAGCAATTTGGCTGTCTCAGTAATTTGGATGTCATTGAAGTCATGTCCTTCCTTGAGGTCTGTGAACGTGCTATGTGTTCACCACTGGCGTCAGGTATCTTTGCTGAGAGAAGGGGGCTGAGCGATGCATCTTTTCTGCTTTTACACACGTAGGTTTCACAACGTAAGGTTTTCAACACTCGACTTCACAGACACTGTCCCCATCACACCACTACCTAATGGCCACTGCCCTTTGGAAAGCAAAAATGAGGTTCCTGCAGGATCCAAAGCCTCTTGTACGTTGAAGACTAGACATCTCCACTAAGTTTTCTAGCTCCAGGTTATTATGCAGCAGACGAATGGTAGCAGGTTCTTATGCCCTCCAAATTTGGGCTGAAAATAGCCCCGGCTCCCCTGCTGTGCCTGAGTTGGGTGCTTCACGTGTGCAGCAGATCTGCAGGACAGATGCCAGTTTTACAAGCAAAAAAAAGCAAACAGTTTCTTACGCAGAGGTTTTTAGCCTTGATCTTCAGGCACATGCCATCATCCAGCTTCGGATAAATGGTCTTTGGTCTAGGCAGGGAGATGCCAGCTGTATTTTAGGTGACTCTGGGAGCAGGAAAAAGTAGAATATGGTTTTCTGGGCAGTTCACGTATAAGCTACTTCAACAACGCCAACTTCCCAATCAAAGCAAAATTTAGCCAGTCCAGATCTTGCCGTTAATCCTCTTCGTTTTCTACAAAATAAAGAAAATTGTTCCTTTAGGGCAATCAAATCTGTGAGCTGTCAGGGATAATTCATCAGAAATCCCTCCCACAGGCTGCCGCTTCTGGAGTTTCCCTTCCCCGTGGGGAAAACAGGGACAAAAGGCACTTGAAGTGATGTCCTGATGCAGCAGCATGGGTTGGGGACATTCGGGTCACGGCAGTTCCTCACCACCCCAGCAAAATGCTCGAGCGCTTCGCTGCCCTCCCCATAAGAAAAAATGCTCCTGATGTTTAATCTAAACTCCCTTGCTGCCGTTTATTTCTTTTCCTGTCCCTGATGAACAATAACAGAGAAACATTATCACGCAATATAAAATATTAAACACCTGTTGTAAATATTAAATTATATACAAATAAAACCTGGCAAAGATAATACTCAATACATTGTTTACATTGCTACTGATTAATATTGGAGATTAAAATTAATACTCACATAATATAAACATCAACATGCTTTTAGCATGCAATTAAGCCGAACAATTTCATCAGCCCAAAATGTTCTCATCCCCGCAAAACGAGACACACTAAAACCAAAGCAGGTCTGAAAATATCACTGAAATCAAACTCCAAATGCAAAACATTTGGATCCTGAAAGATATTTTTTTTTCCAGATTGGAAAAGCTTCTTCCCAAACTGGAAGGCCATGGTTGCAGGCAGTCAGAAATCCCACCACAATGGGCAGATGCTCTTGTCTTCTCCACCGCAGTGTCTGTACCCCCCTTCACCGATACCACAGGGCCATGAGAGCCATTGGTATTTTCTTTCTTGAAAAAGCCACTTAAAATGGGATGAGGTAACACAGCTGTTGGATTTAAGGCACATGGAGTCTTCCTTTGGGGTGGCTCACCGCTGGTGAGGTCTCAGCTGGAGACTACCATCGCAGGAGGAAGCAAACAAACCGGGCAGACCTCAAAGGAGGGAAATAAAGGCAATCGGAGGTCAAAGAAACTTACCTTAAGGTCGGAAGGAAATGGGGATAGAAGGCTGAGGGAAGACCTCCCAGACATCCTAATGGTCCTCAGAGGTATAATAGCCCTTCAGAGACTGTTCTCCATGTCCACCACAGGCAGGACAAGAAATGGTGAATTAAAGTGCAGCACATTCAGGTGAGACTTGAGGAAATCTTTCTAATGACAAGGTTAATTAAGCAGAGGTATAGATTAGCTGGGGAAGCAAAGGAGTCTACATCACTGGAAATCTTTAAGAACAAGTTAGACAAGCATGTAGGAGCGATGCAGAACAGCGTGTCACCTTGGAACAAGCAGCGTGTTAAATAGACATCTATTTTCTCTGATCGGTCTTATCCTCTGCTTTTTATCTCCCCAGGAGTCAGTCCAGCTGGATTTTAGCCACATGGGAGCTAAGAGGTGCATTAGCTCCTCAACAAGCTCTCAGACACCAGCTAACACGAGTAGAGACCAAACCCAGGAGATCCCTGCAGGGAAACCTCTTCCCACTCTCCTTGTCCAGGATGTTCCACCGCTCTGATGGAGTACCACTTAGTCCTCCATCTAAAAAACCTGTGGCCGATGCCTCCGCAGGAAATAAGGCAAGATGGAAAGAAGAGAAGACAAAATGTGTGTGTGTAATTAGGTGACGGCACATGTCCTGGCAGATGATTGCAGTGATAAAGCATGCCATATGCTCCGGCTCCTATGGAAATCTTCCTCAGCTGACATCGTTATGGAGCATTTGAGAACATAGGCGGGTCCCTTATGTTTTCTCCGTCCCTCCTAAATGTTGCCAAGCGCCAAATACCTAAACAAAATTAACCTCTGACATCGCGTTGAAAGGCTCTGCTACACCCACAAAGAGCAATATCCTCAGAGTGCACGGCAGGCACATGGCCCTCCAGGGCCAGGAGAAATCTATAGGTGTTGCAGCAGTATGCACGGAGAGCAGACGTCTCTCGTCCCCCCTAGCCTTCACCAACCAAAGACCTGGTGAATCCAATGTACCAAACTGATCCCAGTTTGGGATCAGCAATACAAGACCCAAATGAAATGGTGTATCCAGGCAGCGCCCAGAGCATCCCAAGCCAAGACTTGGATGTCAGCATCCAGAAAGCTACTGGTACAGATTGTTAAGCAATTTAGAAGCATTAGATCAGAGGGAAATAAAAGGAAGAGAAATTGCCAACAGGGATTTTTTTCAAGAGCAAATTCCTGTCAATCCTTTCAACTCTTTGACAAGAAAACCAGCCCGGCTGATGGAGGGAAGCTGTAGCTGTGACAGAGCCTCACTCCAGGGAAGCTCCTGGCACCATCTTGGCTGACAACTTTGCAAACAAACAAGGGAAACCTGATCCAGGTGAGCTTATAAAGGGGAGAAGGGGGTGGGGGCGCGGGCGCAGCAGAGGGGAGAAAGCCTGTGCTTAGCAAGATGTTATCAGGCATTCCCTGCCAGGGGGTCTGAAGGGGCACCCAGTCCCCATATATTCAAAATTTGCATTAGTAACCCTGATGATATATGATAAAGGGTATGCTATATATGCATATGCATATATATATGATAAAGAGTATGCTATAAAGTGTGCGGGTAACTCTGGGCTGTGAGAACTGCAAGGTTTTTGAAAGTCAGATAGTTAGAAAAGATCTTAATAAATGCACGGCATTTATTTTGAGTGAGCTAGACAAAATTCAGTAAGAACAGAAAAGTAAAGAGCTGTGTGTTTGGATGGATAATACCCAAGCCCAAGCTGGGGAACAGCTTTTGGAGAGGTCTATAAGCCCCAAGAAATAGCTCAGGAGGTTGTGATGGGATCCAGCTTGGGGTGCTGCTCAGGAGGGAAAGGGCAGGCACAAGGGCCACCCGTGGGTGCATCCGTGGGAGGTGACACCTCTCTTTGTGCACGATGCTTCGACTCACCGTGATGCACCACAGCTTAAGGATAATACAGATGAGCTGGAGCCGGTCCAGGAAAGAGCAACCAGACATGGTCTGGAAGCAACAGCCGACGCAGAAAGGATTAAAGAATTGGGGGCTGCAGACTTTTACACCATCTGCTATTTAAAAAAAAAAAAAAAAAAAAGCTCAGGTTTTGTCTACTTTACCCAGAGACAGAGTGATAATTGGGTACATTCAGCTGCATATTTCGCAATAAGCAGCTTCACATCGGTGGCTGGATCCCCAAAGCAAGTCTCTGCCCTGCGAAGGGCTCCTGGGCTGCAGTTGCCCCGAGCAGCATCTTCCCTTCACAGCAACGCAACACAGCGCATGAAGCTTGGTCACAATTTTCCTCTGCCGTGTTGGTCACTCACAGATGCTTCTTAACTCCCAAAGCTCACAGAAATGCCAGCGACGAGATTATTTTAATTTTATAAAAGTTGTGCTATGGGTACCTATGTGTATTTTGTTGTACCTGTCCTGGAACAGCTGTAGACACTGTTCTTCATTCAGTTGCTGCTTTCCACCATGTTTTGCAAAGTTAATTTCCAAATCACTTCTTTGGAGTAGCTTTTTTCCCTTGGGTGGGTTCTCTGAATTTGTTTCATTCCCAGTGGAGGTCTGGGCATCAGCGCTAAGGAAGCAGGATAACAGTCCCCGTCACACAGGGTGGGCAGAGCAGGCATGGTACCTATTGTTCTCCGCATCCGCTGCGGCGACGACAGGAGGAAATCACCTCTATCTGCAGCAAAGAAAGACATCAATTAGAAAAATTATTAGGAAAAACTTCCTGGCAATAGTGCAGCAATGCATGGGAACAGCCACCGCAGGCAGCTGCAGAAAAAGCCATATTTGTAAGAAAGGGCCTTATGGGAGATGCTCTCCTGTACACCAGCTCCTGCAACGTTGTCACCTCATCCTCTGTGGTCCACAGCTGATCCTCTCCCATTTTGATTTACAGGGTTCCCCTCTCTTCCTGCCCCATCACATCACCTCTTCTGGGGTCCCTGCATCCCTCCTCTAACAGCACCACACTCCAGGGTCTCTTCCTGACCCTTGGGACCCACTACACTTAGAGTCCCTCTAAAGGTTAAGAAGATGGTGCCCCTTTCCAAAGGGCTGAGAGAAGGCAGCAGGGTGGATGGGGAGGTGAGGGTGGGTGTTTCACCTTCCCTCATGAGCAGCACTTACCAGGGAAGCCACGTGGTGGTATCCACTGCAAGCCCACCACCGTTGGCACTGCCTCTTTACTGGCAGCAGCAGAGGAACATGCTTGCAAGGTCTGCTCTAAAGCCCACCCAAGCATCATCCGCGTGCAGGAGGTCCATACTAAAGGAAAGCCACCTGTTATTCCCTTACAAGGACAAAAAGATCCATTTTTCTCCTGCTAGCCCTAGCAAAGCAAGCAACCAACCAACCCCAAAAGCCGTAAGCTCCCTTTAAACTAAATTACTCCCCATGAAGAATTTTCAAGGGAAGAAAATGGGATGCTGTGCTGACCCCCTCCGCCTGCCGCCGTGCCTGCTGCTGCAGACCCAGCCCCAGCAGCTGAAGGCAACTCCCATCAAGGGGATTGCAAAGGGGCCATCATGGCTCAGCACATAGCAGCGGGTGAGACGAAGAGCAGAGTAATCTGCTGGCACGCAGGTGGGTCACAAATCCCATGTCTAATAGGCTTTGCTTATGTATTTGTTGGGGGGGGTGGGCATCAAACAATGAAATACGTTGTTCACTTGTCACTTCTCAGGTGTCTCTCTGCCCCATGTTGCCCCTACTCTAGGACAAATCTGGGATGCTGAGCTGTAGGGCACATCTGAGCGTGGAAATGTGCTGTGGGATGGATGTCTCAGGAGGTTCTGCTGCTCATAATCCTGCCTGCAATGAGCACTCATTTCCTAAAAAGCCAGAGAACAGCAAAAAAAGTAGTAAAAAAAAATCCCTTCCCCTCCACCTGTGTCCTTGCTAATCATCTCAGCAGATATCTCAGCCCATCAGGCGTGATGGAGGGAACCCCACCTTGTCCCAGCAGGTCGCTGAGCCCCATGGTGTGCAGCAAAGCCTGAAAGCCATTCGGATGCCCACGGCATGGCACGAAGCCACACGGATGGGAGCCAGAGACCAGACTGGCAGACCTGGGGGCAGGAGGGTGCCACCTGGACTCTGCCAACAAGCTGTTCCTGGCATCCGCCGCTCCCCGGCATCCCTGCCCTCCCGGCAGCCTTTCTGCTTCAATATATCCATCCATTTGGTAGCAAACTCATAACTGTACTGATATCACTGCTATCACAAACACAATGTTTAAGATTGGAACTCTGCCCTGAGTCAGTGCCTGTTGGTCCCGGATTTTCCCTGTTTTGCCTCTGCATCTCTCCATTTGCAACTAAAAAAAATTACGTTGTTCATATATAACCGGCAAAGAAAAATTCAGACCCCAGGCTGAAGGTCCCCGGGGTCTTGCATGGTTGGTGCAGCTCATGTCAGGGAAAAGCCATGGCCCGCAAGCGAAGGAAGCTCCAGCAAAGAGATGTATTTTTGTTACTCTGGCTGTGTTTTAAGTTTCTATAGCTACCAGAAGCGAGCTGTCGGGAAATACTGCTGCGCCCTTCCCTGCACGCTGCTTTTGAGTGGAAAAGCAGGAAACGGGGCCCATCGGACAGGGATTTTGACTTCCCGTATTTAAGCATCTCTCCTCCTCTCATCTCCATACCCCCTTTCTGGGTGGGATGAGCACATTTGGCCGCGTGCTAGCGATGCTTCGCCGAGCTCGGTGATCATATTGCGAGGCCAGATGCAGCACAGTTTTCCTGCAGAGCTGCGAGCGATGGTGGCCAAGGACCCTGAAATCAGCTGGGAAGCAGCGTGCCAGGCCGAGTGGGGGCTGCTGCCGGAGGAGACGGTCCCTCCCCAGCCCTCAGGTCTCCTGGTCCTGGGCACCGAGTGCGCCTGCTGTGGGGCATCCTCCTCTCTGCCCTGTAAGGATCCTGCAGAAATGCAAACCCCACTCCATTTCTCCTCCTTTTCCCTGTTTCTGTCAATCCTTCGGCATTTACATACACATGTATAAATGCACACAGCACGCAATAGACAACCTTTAAATAACTTGTAATTCTGCTTTCTGGGTTTGAGGGACTCAAGCCCTCAGAACAGGAGGAAAAGGGCCAGGGGAGAGTCACAACCTCTCAAAAGCCAGAAGCACCGCTCCGAGCCCACGCCGAACCCTCAGGCCACCTTTGCATTCTGGCACTTGCATCCTCAGCTCACTGCCACAATGATAAAATCCACTTTCCCTCTTCAAACAATGAGGCAGTCTTCCATATGCTCTCAGGAATAACAGGCACGGTGTTATACACAGTGCCTAAATTGCTCTGGGGGGACAGGGATACTCAGACACAAGACGATAAATAGGGTGTAAGGACCATTTCCTTGAAGAGGCTGAGTTATTTGAGTCCTAGTGGTAACAGACCTCCTTTTGTTCAGGGACGGACATGTTTCCAGAGACATTGTCTAGATCCAAGTTGTTTCTTCTCCTTCTGCCAAGTGCTGGGACACAACAGTCTGGAGTAATGCATTCACATCCTTGCTAGTTTATGTTCTTGTAACAATCTGGTCGTCTTTCCACAATGCGCACACACATGTACGTAGATGGGTTGGTCCCTCAGTACTTATGAATTAGTAAAATGTGAGGCTCAGGAGGTCAGAGGTTGGGTTCATACAAACATCCTGAAGTTCAAATATTTTCCCAAAGCTTCCATGAACTTTATGTGACCTTCTTCAGTCTGGAAATGCGACGCAACCGGTGTTCCTCATGAGATTACCAACACGTCATGAATCTAGCAAAGTTTGCAGCATCACTAGCAGAAAAATGCTTTTCCTGGAGCAGTCGGTCCTTGGCTTCATCTTCTGACCAGGGTCAGGAGGGCTGGGGTCTGGGTCATGGTCAAACGCTAGACAATGCTTTAGACAGCTTCCAGATGGTCTCCAACAATGTGGACGTGGCCCTTAGGTGTTCTTCCACCCGCCTTTGCTCCAATCCTTGAGACCCAAGACCCAGAAATCGCTCAAAGAGCTTTTCTTATCACTCAAGAGCTCCAATTTGCCAGTTCGAAGGCAGGGATGACCATCACCCGGATGCTGGAGGAAGCCTTGAAGATGACAAACGCACACTGTTACCTGCAACACCGTTATTCTGCAATTCCTGTGATGTCCTGCCCTGATTTAAGGCCTGATCTCCTAAATGCTGGGCACACATCTAAGCAAAGGACAGTTGCACATTCTTATCTTCATTATAAAATCTGCCTCCTTCCCACAGCAGGGAGATGACTCAGATGCTGAGCCTGAACACAGTATTTTGCAGATACTCACAGAGTAACAAACTACCCAGAAATGGTAAAGAACACTGGGATCCTGGTGGATATTTGGCTGCCTGCTCATTGATATTACAAGACGTATCACGACATTAAAATCACTATTCTTTAACATAACTCACAAACAAAACAAAGTCACCTCAGGTCAGTGGCTCAGTTATAAGTTGCTTAACAGCACACCATATTTCTGCTGATGTTTCTAACAAGCAATTTGCTACTTTTTGCTGTTGTCTGAAATGTCAGAAGATTAACAATCTCTCTCCGGGGTCTGCAAAAATCTCCTTTTACCACTGAAACTAATTACACTGTTAACCACTAACGTTGCTGAAGGAGAGCTAATGACTTGCTAGACAGTGGGCGTTTTATCTCCCATGCACAAAAAGCTACAGCCATACAATATGCGGCACCAACAGAAAACCTCCATGGCAGCCGCAGTCTGCCTGGCAAAAGAGAAAAACGTGGAGGAGGAGAAGCAACTGCTCCGAAACACCTCTCCCTGTCTCCATCACCTGCGACGCTCAGAAAAACAGCCGTGGAGATGGAAATGAAAGGATGCCCCGTTGCTTTTACACCCCCAGGACATTGTCAGCCTTAATGAGTTAATATTGTGAAATCCTTCTGTGCTCATCAGCTGAAAAATCGTGTAGGAAAGGCGCTTTCGAAGACAGCCCTCCCAAGACGGCCTTTTTACATTCCCATTTCCTCCAGCCGTCTGCTGCCTTTCCACCTTCCCCCAGGAGACGTGTCCTGCATCATGCACTGCTGTCATTGCTGCTGGTTTTATCAGTATCGTCACTATCGTTTATTAATATTAATATCATAGAAGCAGCTTGGACCTCTAATCGTGGTCCCGGACCCCTTCAGGCTTTAATAGGGCCTGTTGCAATAGGACAAGGGGTAATGGTTTTAAACTAGAAGAGGGAACATTTAGACTAGATATAAGGATGATATTTTTACGCTGAGGGTGGTGAAACACTGGCCCAGGTTGCCCAGAGAGGTGGGAGATGCCCCATCCCTGGAAACATTCCAGGTCAGGTTGGACGGGGCTCTGAGCAACCTGATCTAGTTGAAGGTGTCCCTGCTAATTGCAGGGGGGGTGGACTAGATGGCCTTTAAAGGTCCCTTCCAACCTAAACTATTCTGTGATTGGTTCTATGATTCATGTTGCGCAAACACAGTTGGAGATATCCCACTATCATCCCAGTCACCCTCCAGTGCAAACTGAGTAAATTCAGGGCTCTGCTGTGCGATGTCCTACCTAAAAAACCTCTATACTCATCTCTAAACAGGCTCATGGACTGAGCAACCACAGCCCACAGCAGACCAGACCAGAAGCAGAGTCTCGAAGGAGTCAAGTGAGTCATTTCCTCGGAGAGGCTGAGACGGTGGATATTCAGGGAAAAGACTCATGATTTGGTTCACCTTCAAATGGGTACTTATAGTAGACAGATCATTTCTCCCCATCGGAGTTGCTCTTTGTGCATTAGACACCTCTGGTGGGAAGACTCCTGAATGTGCTGGAGCAGAACCAAGCAGCACGCCACAACTTGGTTTCCCTGAATTGAAGCATCTGATCCTTGATGGTACCCGGTAGCACATGGGTGAAAACTCCCAGTTTGCTTGTCTTCCTTCAGCACTGACCCACTCCTCAACAGCCTTGTCCATCAGTCTGTCTGCAGGGCTGCTGATGCTATCCATCCAGGATATCACAGGAATTAAATTAACACTGTACAGTAGAGCTCGGCAGTGAAAAATGACCACAGGTCTTGGTGATACTGCAAATTTTACGTTGGATCTTCCTTCCCAAGCAGCCAATTCAAATTATTCCCTTTCCCCACATCAGCACTGGTGAGGAAGTGGTTCCAGGAGCAGACCCAGAGCTGGGGTACATCTCCAAGGCACACAGCACAAATATTTGCTGTGGTGGACACCTAAAACTCTGCAGCCCTGTTTGTGTTCACTGAAGCAATGAAGCGTTAATGCCTATTGCTGGTCATGCCACAGTTCATGTTCATTGAATCCAAGAGAAATAAATTCTCCTGGACCTCAGCAAAGACAGGGATTGGCCCTGGAAGCAGAAGGAGGCGTGTCTGTTGTTGACCTTATGGTGGGCGAACGATAGGTGAGGGACAGACCCTGAAGTGAGCCCTAGCAGATCGGGATGCCCAGACATGCCTGTGAGATTTCCAGCTCGCTTTCCATCCTCAAGCTTGCTAAATCTGCATTCACACCTACGCTTTAGCAAGCATCTCGCCTGTCCACGCAGCAGGCGATTTCCCTGCATGTCACCAGTTTTCGACCTACATATTCATGGTGTTAATTATGCTCAGCAAAAGCAGCAGCATCACCGTCATGAAACACTCTCCACACTTGTCTGCCTTCCTGCCCGATTCATACAACTCCTCCGAGTCCTCCAACTTTCTATGCTGTGCAGCGTTTCCCAGCTCCACCAGCTGTGAGTGTATTGCATTCTTTGATGGATCATTCAAAGACTTCAATAATCACATCTCGGGTTTTGTAACCTTTCCTGAGCACTGCCTACTGCTGTTGTTTACATCTGGGACTTTCAATTGCACAACAGTTCCTTCATAAAAACATTAGTTCCTCACACTTGGGTTGAATTCATGGCTCGAAATTGTGTCTTTCCATGTCTTTGTATACATTTTCTTTGTCTGCTATGGCCAGACAGCAGCTCTCTGCTTCCTGGGGAGAAATTGCTGCTTCAAAAACATCCCCTGCATGGTTATGATGAGTTCTGAAGGAAGAGAATAAAGTGTATGGTGCCACCAAGGTAGAAAAAAGGAGGTCAAAGTGCTTCAGAGATTCATGCAAGCCTGGAAAGCTTCTGGAAGTGGAGCTGGAGTGAGGAGAGCTTGCAAGGGAGGGGGTGCTGAGGGGAAAAGTTGTTTTACGCTATTTTTGCCTTCTCTATTGCCTTCCCTGTGCCCACCATAGGTCCAAAGGGTGCTTCTGCTCAGGAAAGGGGACTGGTCCCATCACAGACCAACAAGCCAGACAGGGGAGCCAGAGGTCAGGGCATGCAGAGCCCCAGAGGGCTGGAACCCAAAGGTGAGCTCAAGTTACACAGTCAGGAGATAATTTCAAGGTAAATTCAGCATTTTATGGAGCTCAGGAATAAGTAACATTACCCATGTAGACCAACCCACCACAGATGCACCCTTGGGGCTTCACACCAGTTAAATGGGACCTTGATTTATGTCATCTACTGCTCCAAAGGTCTTGGGGCTCCCAAGTTTCAAATATGTTCTACCTAATAGGAGATCTGGGGAAGGACTCTTTACAAGGGCATGTAGTGAGAGGACGAGGAGGAATGGCTTCAAACTGGAAGAGGGCAGGTTTAGATTAAACAATAGGAAGAAATTTTTCACTTTGAGGGTGGTGAGGCACTGGAACAGGTTGCCCAGAGAAGCTATTGAGGCCCCATCCCTGGAGGTGTTCAAGGCCAGGCTGGATGTGGCCTGGGGCAACCTGGTCTGGTGGGAGGTGTCCCTGTCCATGTCCGGGGGCTTGGAAGTCGATGATCTTCAAGGTCCTTTCAACCTAAACCATTCTATGATTCTAATCTGGGGCAAAGAAAACAGCTTTCCTGTAGGAGGCAGGGGACACCCTTATGGGCTGTTGTCCACCCTGGTCTGGAGCCTCTGGGCTTCCTTCTTCTCCACAGACCATGGGGAGCCTGAGGGACTTTACCTCACTCCAGGCTCACCATCTGCATCTTTCAGGTGAGGTTTTAACCTGACTCTGGTCCTTTTGCCTTGAACCACTCTCCAGAGCCACTCACCTCAAGGCAAGAGCAGCTGAAAGGCCCTCCAGCTCCAGCAGGAAGGAGGAGAAGATGGGGGAGAGCAGGGGTTAAATGTTCAGACACTTCATCTCCAACGTCAAATCCCTTCCAGGACAAGAAGCCAAAAATCATTTCAAACCAACAGCTGTAAAGGTCACGAGGGAAATTGTAGTGTTGAAATAAAATCTTTGGCGGAGCAGAGGAGCACGCGTGGAGGCACAGGTCGACCGACACCTCTTCACGCCCTGGCTGGCCAGACACCAGCAGCCCTCACCGTGCCAGGGCCAAGCCATCAATAGTGACACCCTCACACACTTTGTACAGCCCAGCATTGTCACCAGGAGCTGCACAGCCAGAGATGCTGGGAGAGGGAACTGCCTCCCTCGCCAAGCATTCCCACGGGCGGTGGACTTCGATGGCTTCACGTAAACATCTTTGTGCTTGAGGAGCACTAGATGAAAACCAGGCTGCTTCTGGGAAAGGGGGCGGTGATATGTGAGGTGTCTCTTTGCCATCATATTCTCTGGTTTTCACAGTAAGAGCAAATACACTGGGCCAGAGATGCCTGACCATGTATCAAGAGTTTTAAGAGCATACAATGGTGAACAAACTCTCCCTACACATGGACTTAAGCAAAGCCTGATTGAACAAGGTGGAGAGAAAATCAAAACAAAACTCCTTTTTTTGCCTGGAAAGGTTGGCTTTGTTTTGTGTCTTCTCTCCAAAAAAAACCCCAAAACAAAACAGCATATTTCTAGGCAAAACAAAAAGCAAACACCTGTGTTTTCCTCTTTCTGGCTAGACCCAAGACAGTTCAGCCCAGGAGCACCACTGCTGGGCCTCCTCAGGCATGGGGCTGAGACATCCCTTGCTCCTCTTTTCTCTCCAGCTCAAGTTGTTAAGGCAAAATTCATCTCCCATGGCACGACGCCCCACACCAATGAAAAGCAGTGCATGAGGTAACAGCGTAAGGACCGGCGGGGATGCACTGATGGCCTGACATCTCCTTGCCCCAGCCCACCTCCAAACCACTTTCTCCAACACAATAGAGCCTCCCCTCTCCCCGTGCCTCTTTTCTTTCTTTCCCAAATCCCGGAGCTGAGTTTTGGCCCTTGGGCTGGGTTCCTCCCTGCTCTCGGGGACCTCCTGTCTATTTGTTTCTCATCATGTTTCGCCTTCAGCACATTCCTCCCAGCCTCAGCGGCTTGCTTGCAAGACACCGCATTTTTCAGATTGCTGCCATAAATCTGCAAATCGGCCGTTACGGCGAATATTGGGTGACCACACGCCTCCTCTGACCCCAGCCAGAGAGCATCAGGCTGCCTGGGCCTGGATCAAACATGGGGGGGTTGGTGTTTGGTGGTTTGTTTTTTTTTTCCCCCAGCATTTTATTTAACCAAGCAAAACCTGCCCTGGGGTCAGCGGGGACCCAAGTGCCACCCCGGGAGAGCCCCTCCGCAGCCTGAATGCAGCCTCTGTTGCAGCTCACACTGGCACCGCTATGCGAGATGCTCCAGGCTCCCTATTGTACGGGCACCCCTGGCCCCGGAGGGGACACACGGCCGTGCCACTCTGCCCATCTGAACCCCCTGCTGATACATGCAGCCCCCGGAGCAGATGTGCACCACTGTATGGATGGCATCGGGGCCGAAGCCCCCGCAGAGCCGGGGGAACAGTAATGCCTGATTTTTGCAAAGCCTGGGGCTGGAGTGGGGAGCCAGGGAAGCCGTGGACACTGAAACCTCCTATTTAAAAAATAATTCAGCTCATCGGTTGCTGATCATAGAATCATAGAACGGTTCAAGTTGGAAGGGACCTTAAAGATCATCTCGTTCCACCCCACCCTGCCATGGGCAGGGACACCTCCCACCAGCCCAGGTTGCCCCAAGCCCCGTCCAACCTGGCCTTGAACACCTCCAGGGATGGGGCAGCCACAGCTTCTCTGGGCAACCTGGGACAGTGCCTCACCACTGCCTTTTCTTCTCCTTGGGGTTGAACTAGATGATCTCCAGAGGTCCCTTCCAACCGTGACCATTCTGTTATTCTGTAAAATAACACTCTGGGGCCACAGCGGCTTGCAGCCAGATTTTGTGGCAGGAGCTGGGCTTGGCTGTTAAGAAGATTGTCCTTTCTGATCCGCACCTTAAAGCAGCAAAAGATGCCCTTTTCCCGGCACCCATCACCCTTTTATTCTGGCTTTCGTGGGCATAGTTCAGGGCATCTGCTGTGCTGGGCTGAGCCCCGGGTGGGAGCACAGCCAAGGGTTGGGGCTGCAGCAAGCGCAATGAAGTCCCATGCTGGTGGGCTTGCAACACGCACTGAGGTGTCGGACATTTGGCCACCACCATCATAAGGTCTATGTCCCCTCTGGGAACCCAGCCTGGAGCCAGAGAGAGAGACATTGCAGATTCCCCCTTGAGGGGAAAGACTGGGGATGTCCCTGGGCTATCAGGCATGGGTGAATACTGCCTGATGGACGAGGCAAAGCAAATCCAGCACTATAAGCCAGTGCAGTTACATGGCTTTTGCTGCTGATGTTTTAAAACCAATTGTTTAGTCAATGCACTGGAGAAACAAAATGGGGAAAAGGCTATTACAGAGGAGGCCAGCATCATATTAGGGATCACTGCTGCTATTAGTGTTATTGCTCTCTTCCCTCTGAGCCTTATTAGGTGCTTACATGAGCGCCGGACTCTCCTGAACTGTCACTGAGCACCAAGTGCTTGAAAATCCAGCCCTGTGGTGCCCTGAAAATCTTGTTGATTACTTTAGACATCGTACGAACATAGGAAACTGCAGCAAGCCTGCCCTCGGGCGAGTCCCGGCCACATACAACAGCAAGAAACAGGGAGCAGAGGCAGGCAGGGCAGAGGGGAGCTGCACTTGTCAGGCTTCTTCCTCTGAACCAGTCATTCTGGGAACACTGCACATCAGTCCTTGGTGCCAGGGGACAAATCCTGCCCCGCGCATTCGACCACCGCAACCGGGTGACAGGTCCATTGCACTCCAGCCATTTCAGCAGACGTGGCACCGCGTTCCCCAGGACCGCAGGTTTTCTGAGTACTGCAACGATGCTCTGCTGCTGTTCAACAAGGGTTGCATGCAGTGACCAAACTCATTGCCTGCTGGCAGTGGGGCATCAAGAAGGTATCCTGATACATTTCCAGAGCAAATGTCCTCAAAACCAATGTATTTCAGGGTTTGTAGTTTCATCAGTGTTGGAGTACCTCTCCAGGACAAGTGGAGAGTTGGGGTTATTCAGCCTGGAGAAGAGAAGGCTCTAGGGAGACCTTATAGCCACCTTCCAGTACCTGAAGGGTGCTTACAGGAACGATGGAGAGATACTTTTTCTAGTGATAGGATGAGCGGGAATGGCATCAAGCTGAAAGAGGGAAGATTTAGATGAGATATGAGGAAGAAATTCTTTACTGTGAGGGTAGTGAGACACTGGCGCAGGTTGCCCAGAGAAGTTGTGGCTGCCCCATCCCTGGAGGTGTCCAAGGCCAGGTTGGATGGGACTTGGAGCAACCTGGCCTGGTGGGAGGTGTCCCTGCCCATGGCAGGGGGGTTGGAACTGGATGATATTTAAGGTCCCTTCCAACCTGAACCATTCCATGATTCTATGATAAACGAATGTCCTCCCATGTAACACACCCGAGAAAATGTCCAAGTGTTTCTTCTGTTCTCCTCATTCCTGGGTCTCTCTTTGCCTCCCTCTTACCCTTGTGCTCCTATTTTCCTGTACCTTCAGAGCAAGCTCCTGTGCTCTCCATTTCTGGTAGGTGAAGGCATCTTCATCCATACCCAAAGCTCTCCATCAGCCTTACTAGAGATGATAAAAGTAATGACCTGATTCCAAAGGGAAGGGATTTTCTCCACTTTGCCACAACAGCCAAGTGGCTGCCACTGCAGGAACAGCCCTTGAAACTCTGGAGCTGAGCAGGAGCTTTCCTAGAGGTGGGTCTCATTACAGCAGGCAGAAATGGCTGGGTATGGTTTTTATATTATAAGTGTGTGGAGGTATGTTCAGAGAGCCAGTGCCTGTCCAGGAGAGCTTTTGGTTCAAACAGCCAAAGAGCAGGACAGGGAGCAGACATGCTGGAAGGGAACTGGGCTTGTTCCCAGTCACCCCACAGCTCTGCTCGGCCAGGACTGGAGAAGCAGTGTCAGATCTCCTGGTTCCCAGCACAGAGACCTCTTCATGGTTAATGCTGCTTTTGAACTTTCCCACTTTGTAGTCTGCACGGCCGTAGATAGTTGTTGACATCTCCCCTCCGCAGGATGTCGGTGGTTTGAGTTTTACAGACGTCCAAAGCACAGGTCCTTGCCGAGGCAGACACAGTGGGCTTGCTGTCTCCTGGGGAGTTATATTTGCTCTTCCTTTCCTTGCTGTTTTCCTTAACCTAAAATAAGATGCTCCGGACTGAAAAAAAAAAAAAAAAAGAAAAAAAAAAGTGAGCATGTTTTGCTCCCAGTGTCTGGATAAACTTATCACTTCCCAACCCTTAAATAGAGCTAATGGGATGAGCCGTGGGGTGCTCATTGAGATGCGGCAGCTTCAGAGGCTAATGAGAAATGCAGAGGTGATGGGGCCCCATTTTCTTCCTCTGTCTGCCCGGCCAGACCCACAAGAGAGTTCTGCTTGGCCATACCCCACGCTACAAGGCTTGAGAAATCAGCCCCCATCCGCCTTGCTCTTCTCTCCCACAGTGCTTCTCGTTATGAATACGCGGCTGTAATTAGCACAGCCCATGGCCGCTCAGAGCCGCTCCTCGGGGACAGCTGCTGGCTGGAGCTGTCTATTTTTTCCCACCACAAAACAGCATTTCTGTGTGAACGTGTCGTTTGCTGGGAGCTGAGCTCCTCCGCAGTGAGAGGGCTCGCTGCTCCTCATCCCCCATGAGCCAGGAGGAGGTCTGGGAAGGTTGGGTTTGCCTCAGAGGAAAGGCAATGATCTTTTTTGGCCTTCTGGCAGTGGAGGAGTTAGTATTTTTTTGCTTGGATTGGTTTTTTTTTCCACCTCAGACCACCTCTCCCCGGACTAAATGAAATGTTTAAATGTTATCAAGAGCAGATAGCGCTGAAACGACATCCTCCATCAGTTGCAGACAGGGCTGGCTGATTAGCTTTTCACATTTTGCATCAATTTAAGAACCAAAGATAGTGATAGCAAGCTTGATATCTCTCAGAGACCCTCTGATGGTCTTCCATCAGCTCTCAGAGGTGGGCCAGGCAGAGAAGAAGCCCATTCGGCCTGGCTCAGGATCTCAGAGAATACCAAGAGAAGCCACCTGCACCATCCTCTGCTGGAAACTCCTGGAGTGCAGGCAAGCCCCATACCCCAGATCCTCCTGTGCATCACCAGCCCTTTTTGCGTGTGCCAGGGAATGCCAGCAAAAGCACATTTCACTAGGTCAGGAGAGGGTGGCACATAAAGAGTCTGCGGAAATTTTGGCATAAGTCATTCCTCAGCAGTGGGCATCTCCAGGCATCTGAGCAGCAAGGGGCCATTTGCTCACGGTGCTTGTTCTCAGCTGGGGAGGGCAGGGAAGATGCTCTCCTTGGGTCACAGCCACTGCAGAAAATGGGGAAGCTGGTTTCTGTGAAATCCTGCATCCAGGTTTGCTGTTCCTTCCTTCTCCCACCTCCAAAACATGACACGGGAATAGGTCCCCCTCCTCACCTGCGGTGGTCTGGATGCAGAGACTTGGCTAAAACTACTACCTCTCACCACCAAAACCATATATGTTCTAGTACATGATTAGAGCTTGAAGTTACCTGTGCTCAGCAGCAACAGCAGCCCACTACTTCATTTCCTCTACGATTTTGCTCCTACCATTGAAGATACCCACATAGGAATCACAGCTCCACCACCACGAGTGATGTAGGGACAGAGCAGAAGGAAACCCTCCTCTGTGCACCAACACCAGGCATTGTTCAGCCATTAAACCAGCCCTGCAACATCTTTCTGTTCTTTCTAGGTAACTTAATTTTGGTTGCCTTCTTATATCTTTTGAACTGATCCCCTTCAAAGCTGGCCTTGCAGAAATAACCTTGCCTCTGGAAAAAGTGCCCATCACCTTCTGCCCTCATGAGCCCGACTTGAATGCTGCTTGGGAGGTGTCCTGGTATGAGGACATGCCAGATGGGGGGGGGGGACCTCTGGCTGCCACCTGCCCACTTGGCCTCTGCACTTCTCGTTCACCCCAAGCCAATTTCCTGGAGATGTTGCAGAGAAAAGCGCGTTCAGCCCTTTGAAACTCCCTTCTCAGCCTCTCTCGGAAACCAGATGTCACTAGAGCCAGAAACTGCCAGCCCGAAACATCTCAGTTGACAACTAAAAGATGTTTATGCTGCTGATGGGAAATGACCCACTGAGCGAAGGAAGCTGCTCGGCAAGGGAGGGAGATTCAGCAAAAACAACTTGAGTCAGCAGCCAAAATGGGAAGTGATGACAATGACGGTGGGCAGGGGAGATGCGAACAGCTGATCCAGGCGAAGCACCGCCGGACCGGAGAGCGGCTGCAGGGATGCAGGAGCCGCTCACCCCACGAGCTGGGCTCTATCTGGCTGAAGAGGAGAGGATTTTCTCTCCAGCTCAATGATGAAAAAAACCATTGTGGACGGAATGGGGCATGGCTTAAGCAGCCTACCACGCTGCTTTGAATTTACCATTTATTTACCACTGGGATTTAAATAACCTGTTCGGGGCTGAACACGAAGAATGCCAGACTCTGGCTGACTTAGCTCAGTGGGTGAAAGCCTGGGAAGAACAAGCATCATTTCCTCCAGCCCCAGGGCAAAAGTATTTAAGGACAAAGATTTATCCAAGGAGAGTTCCACAGTGATCTCCAAACTGTCCTTGCAGCCAGTTGGCTGGAAAAGAAACCACTCCATGCACTACTTGGGATTGGGGGCCTTCGGTCCCTGGTTCACTCTGTTTTTCAAGGCAGAAGCCCCAGGGCTGTCCACCCCATTTCCTCCCCTCCCTCCCATACACATCTCTGCTGGTGGAGCCGTGTGAAACCCAGAGCCATCACTACATCTGTTGCAAAAACATCTGCAGTACAACATCTGCAACATCTGCACTGTGTGCTAAACCAGATCTCTGAGCTGTTCATTGCAGGTTTGTGTACCACAGTAACATCTAGAGGCCCAGAAAATGGTATCCAGCCATGCTGGACAAGACTTGCCCCTGCACTGATGACCATGCTGCAGGCAAGGAGGAGAGAAGGACTATAACCTCAATTTTCCAGAGAGAAACCACAGGGGCTGCAAAAATATGTGACCTCAGCCGCTTTATAGCAGAGCCCTCTTCCACGTGGCCCAATAAGCTCTTGTTGATTTGATAGACCTTCATGATGTTGTCTTAAAATAAAATAATCTTTTATTGGACATTTTGTTTGTGCAGCAGCAGGCTGAAACTCTTGTCATTGCGTAGTTTAAAAGCCAGGCTGGAAAAGCAGAGCGGTACGTCCCTGATCATGAATGTGTTTCCAAAAGGCGTTCTCACTTCTTTGCTTTGCTTTTCACAGCCCGGATGAGAAAAAGGCTTATGTGAGCAAATCTAAAATTAATCACCTGAGTGTCTTACAGCTTTCCAGGTAACACGGGCAACTGTGAATCGCTGTCTTTGCAAGATGCACAGACCTCAAAGACTGTACATCTCCTCTCTCCTCCTGGCTTTGCTGCTCCGAGACTAAAGCAAACCTCACAGAATCACAGAATGGTCAGGGTTGGAAGGGACCTCTGGAGATCATCTAGTCCAACCCCCTATCCTTACCGTCTAGTCATCTAGTCCAACCTCGCATCCTTACATGCGGTCGTTAGAGACAGAACCTGGGCAGCCTCACATGGGTGGGCAGAAACTTGCAAATATTAATACAATTCATCCTCAGAAGCAGGCTGTGGATGGCAGTTCCCTTCCCATCGCTCTGCCCCATCCCCATTCCTCCTTGTCTGCTGGGCTGCCAGAAAGCAACGATCCTTCCAGAGCACCCAGGATGCTCTGGAAATGGTCCCAAAGCCAATGTGATAAACAGGAGCTAAGAACTTAGATTACCACCAGCACTACTAGCATCATTTCAGCCACCAAGTAAGAGATTTAGGCATGCTAGACCTTGTTTTTAAGGGTGCACAAAGCTGGAACCTAGCACAGAGCGCAGACACACGTTCACAAGTGCCGCCCACATTCTGGCTGAGTCAAAGAGCTGAGCTAGGGTGGCAAGGAAAGTGAGAGATCGAAAAATCAAGCAGGCATTAAATGTTGAGCAGGCTGGATGTCAGACTGCTCTGCCAGCAGGCTCCAAGTCAACAATTTCACCTGTGGAAAAGAAACACCCCTGGTGAGATGTTTCCCTGGTGGAAAACATGCCTGGTGAGAGAGACCTGCCTTAGACCCAGCTGATAAAGAATTACCATCAATGTACACTTCACCACCAATTCCTTTGGGAATGGGCGAGGGATAAAAGGGCATTTATCGTGTGAGCATGAGCATTGGGGTGGACTTGATCCAAATGCGAGTCCAGAGGCACTTCCATTGACTCAAACCGGACCCCAGCCATCCTTACTGGATTGCAAAGTCCTTAGGGTTACGGGGCAAACTTTGAGCTGGTAGGAAAGGCTTTGCAAGCGGGGATTCATTTGTAAGAAGAAGCAAGAGCTGTAGTTGTAAGACAGGGCCCTGACCCAGCATGGCAGGTTCCTTTCATTGCTCGAGTTCAATAATTATTTGAGCAATGGCTACATTTCGCTTTGAAAAACTGCAGAAAACTCGATCTACAGCTTGGCAAAGGGTGCATCTGCTGCCTACCTGCAGCAAAGACAGCATCTGCCTGCCAAAAGCATGGTCTGAATTCCCTGGGCTTCAGGCTGGGATTCGCAATATCCTGCCTGCCAAGCTGCCGAGCACATATCCAGCTTTGTGTGTGCTTTGATGAAAGAGGGAGGTGATCCCTCTGCCACATCTGATGTCTTTTGTTGCTCTGAGAACACCTTTTTTGGAGGCTTTTTTTGCCATTTTGTCCATCCCCTTCATCTTGGTGCCATGTTTTCCACCCTACCGGCTTTCCCAGAGGTGTAAAACTATGGAGAGTGTTAGCAGATCTCCCAGATCCATCACGCCCACTTTCTCCCATGCCACTGGAAGCAATTAGAGTTCATCTTTTGCAGCCCATTCAAAGAAACATTTGCAGGGCAAGGACAACCACCTTGCCACACCTGGAGCTTCTTCCACCCATCCTGGAAGCACGACAGAGTGTTCAGCCCACTTTGCAAACTTTTCCTCACCTTTCTTGTTCTGCTGCCGCAAAACAGGCAAATCGCTATTACTCTGACTTCTCAGAGCAACTCAAGTCCAGGCTGAGAAAAACATGAATCAAATCAGAGCTCAAAAGTGAAGGAGGTGATAAAGTTATAAGCAAAAGGGGAGCATTTCTGCAAGGTCAGCGATGTGCGCCTATACTCTGCATAACGGCAACCCACTGCCCAGCTTCCAGCCCATCTAGCCTGGCCAGGTCCCAGTCTGAACATCACCTGCAGTCTCCACTGTTGGGAGATGAAGCAGCATACTCACAACCACCAAGGAAGCATTGTCCAAAACCCGCCATCTCCAGTGTGCCAGCCTTGTGCCGTAACCACTTTGCAGTCCTGGGTTTGAAAAATGAGGGCCTGTAATAGCCCAGTAAGCCAGCTGCATTCTGGGCTGCAGCCCCAGCAGTGTGGGCAGCAGGTCAAGGGAGGTGATGTCTGCCCCTCTGCTCCACTCTGGTAAGACCGTACCTGGAGTTCCGCATCCAGCTCTGGGGCCCTCAGCACAGGAAAGACATGGACATGTTGGAGCGGGTCCAGAGGAGGCCACAAAAATGATCCGAGGGCTGGAGCCCCTCTGCTGTGGGGACAGGCTGATAGAGTTGGGGGTATTCAGCCTGGAGAAGAGAAGGCTTCGGGGATACCTTAGAGCTCCTTCCAGTATTTGAAGGGGCTGCAGGAGAGCTGGGAGGGACTTTTTACAAGGGCATGTAGTGATAGGACAAGGGGTAAGGGTTTTAAACTGGAAGAGGGGAGATTTAGAATAGATATTAGGAAAAAATTCTTCACTTTGAGGTGGTGAGACACTGGCTCAAACTGCCCAGAGAAGCTGTGGCTGCCCCATCCCTGGAGGTGATCAAGGCCAGGCTGGATGAGGCTTTGGGCAACCTGGTCTGGTGGGACGTGTCCCTGCCCATGGCAGGGGGTTGGAACGAGATGATCTTGAAGGTCCCTTCCAACCTAGACCATTTTATGATTCTATGATTCTATAGTAGGTGCAGCAGTGCATGTGTAAAGCCGATGATTGCAAATGTATGGTCACATTACAGGATACGACTCTTCATTTATTCAACATACATCTTCAGCACAGGGGTGAGCCTCCCTGGCCCCAGGACCACTCAGTCCCTCTGCAAGGATATCTCTACTCACCATCCAGCAGCCGCTGGGAGTGACAGTGCAAGGTTTTAAACCAAGTCCCAGAAGGATTCCCTTGCACACAGGGTGCTGCAGAGAGCATGGGTTCAGGGCCAGCAGGGGCAGCGATCCCTTCCATTTGGCGTCCCCCTTTTTTGCAGAGTTGAACAGAGGTCAACTTTCAATCAATGCCTCAAGTGTCTTCTTGAGGGGCTACTTGAAGGCCCTGGGCTGGGAATGCACAGCCTCGCCAGCTCCATGGGACACATTTGCAGGCTCAGGTTATTTTATCTCAACTCATCAGTCTGGGAGCGAGGAGATCAGCTTAAAGTGTTCCAGTTTGGAGGCCTATTTCTCATAAACTGCTAAAGCCTCTTTTCTTCCAGCCTAACCCAGTCCAACACGTTTGTTACTAGGCTAAGATCCAGCAAAGAGTTTTATTTTGAATGCCAACAGCAAATTTTTATGACCACAAAATAAACCTTGAAATATGATATGTTTAGATAAGCGATGGGAATGCTAAGACACTCTCAGCGAATTGAATTGAGAGGTGTGAACAGTTCTGCTTAAAGGACATGAAAAAATAATGGCACCGGGGCTGTGCTGCAACTTCCAGGAGGAAACATGCTGGAGGCAACAGTCAGCAGACCATAATAATGCTGGTTTGAATTATGGCTCTGCAAAGACGAGCTATGCAGAAGCAAGAGGAGATGGATTATAATCAGTCCTGAAGCAAGGGCGAAGTCCCAGGGAGTTCAGACCCTGAAGACATGCCCCAAACCCACCTCCTGAGGGCTTCTTCCAAAGCTACCGAACAGCACAAATGGTTGCATCATGGCTGCCTCCTGTCCAGTAGGTAGAGAAATCTTCTTCCGCTGCACATCCATGTCAAAGTAGCCTCAGGTATCCCAGTGCATTTTTTTTCTCTAAGCATTGCACTGAAGGGATTTCCATGCTTCCAGATGAAATGCTCAACCTACTCCAGTGCTTGACCTGATCACCGTCACTGCTGCCAAGGTAGCCAGTGTTGAATGAGATCAGCTCCTGGGTGAAGAACAGCTATCTGAAGGTAAAAGAGAAGCAGAGGTAGTTTCAGTCCCTGGATATCCACAGAGCGGGTGAGCCATGTAGCAAGCTTGGAAGGGATATGATATACCTCAAACAGGGCACGTGGATAGTGCATATGAACTATATCCACAGCGGTCCTGCCCAGGGGTCCTCAAAATTCTGGGGTGGCCACAGCATCAGTCTTCATCTCTAAGTGCTACGTAGCCCGAGCATACTGGATATACAGTGGCTCTCAACAAAACTGCAGCGCTACTGTGGGTTCTCACTAGTAATGCAAAAGTCCACAAATACTAAAGATTATGGCTGAATATTTAAAAATGCTCAAAATCTGCCCAGAAAAGATTTCCTGATAGAAATGGAAGACATTTGCACCGTGTAGCCCCAGATGGAGCAATTCCTGGGGAGGAAGACCCTGTAGCTGTTTGCACAGTTAGGACATCACAGGCTCCTGATTTCCCATCGATGATGAACTCAGCCACCACGGCAGCACCCTGTGATGGTGCCCATCATCCTGATGGGCAACCACCCTGCCCAGGCAGGCAGACAATGACCTGCCCTCAGGCAGACTTCTTGCCAGCTCAGGGCTGAATTGCAGCTGCAGCACAGACCCAAGCCCAAGTCATCATCAATTTGGAAGCCCCAGGGAGCTGGGGGTGTTGCAGCTCATGTCCTCAATCCTGTCCTGTCCTCCCCTCTCAGTGCTTTCTTCCCCCGGGGAATCAGAGTCACCATCCTAATCGTCAAGGCACCACATGGTGAGGCTCCAGACCAGCTGAACACACCAGTAACAAGCTAAATTGGTTGCCAGTGGTGTTGCTGCAAGAGGGGCAGAGCTCAGCTGTGCATTAGCAGTGCTTTCTCATGGGGGTCGTTGGCGATGGGGATGAACTCCTCCAGGAACCATCACAGACCTCCCCATCGCGTGCAAAAGGCATTTTGCTTACCTCAGGAAGGCAAAACAACACATTCTCAAATTAGCAGAGACAAAACAGCACAAGTAGCTGCTCATCTCACTCCCAGAGGAGAGGATAACACAACAAACGCCCAGCAGATGCTGGCCACCTGGCTGCAGGACCGACTCAGAGATGCTCCGACGTGGTACACAAGCCTGCGAAACAAAACCTGGGTCCTACAGCCCAATGCTTTCCCTTCACATTGGCATCGCCAAATGTGTTGGGGGAATGGGACTCAGTGTTGCCCATTCTCAAACTGAGGTGCTGGTCGCATCATGGTTAATATTTTAATTAAAGCCCCAGGTTCTGGAGTCAACATGATGATGGAGGGGACTCTGCTCTTCCTATTTCAACCAAATTTAGCCCCTGAAGCCTGCACTGAAGCTGGAGACACAGCTTCTTAAATATTTTAACATCCATATTTTCCAGCTCATGCCCAAGGGTGAGCTGGAAGCCACCCTAACGCAACGTATTCGATCACCCAGGCCCCATGGATGGCTCCAAGCCATACCAGGTATCCTGCTCTGGCAATGAGACCCTGCCTGGGTGTCCTGAGCCTTGTGTTAGCTTGCACTGCGAACTTTTCAAAAGAATGAACCTAAGCCTAGATAGAGAGGGACTCCTCTCTATTTTTATCATGTTCCATCACTCCCAGCAAGAACCAGACAAACAACCCCAAGAAATGCCTCGCAAAGTCTGGAGGACAAAAATACATGCCCAGAATGTGGTTAGAGGGGCTGAGCTTGGCCGAGCCAACTTGGGCTGGAAAACAAGCAAGCTGTTTTCTTTTAAAATAACTCCAGTGCCCAGAGAGGCAGAAACGCCATCCCGTGGGATGAGGGCAGCACAGATCCACAAGGCAGGAGAGAATGACAGGTCTGGACAGCCCCAGCCTCAACATGCCCAGAGAGTGAAACTCCTGTAATCCCAGTGTTACATTGAACAGCTTCTTTCTCTCCCTTTCTGCCGCCTCCTTTCCCCTTGCTTCTCAGCCAAGCCTACATCTGGACGCACCAAAAATAGTCTCGGAAATCCTATTTTCACCCAACTTGAGCCACCCATGGGCAGGGCTGGAGAGCAGATGTGGGACATGGTGGCTTTGCAGTAACACAACCTAGAGGAGACCTGGGTTTAGCCTTCTGCTTCACTACAGAGTTTCTGTGCTACCCTGGGCAGGTGGACACGACGCCTCTCACTTTGGAGCTCCTCTTCCCTGCCATGGAGATGGCATCACCATCTCTTTGTCCACCTTATCACCCCAGTTGCTGAAATTTTGCAGGTTGAAATTAATAAAATGGATATGAAAAAAGCCAATAAAGTCAAACTTGTGATTTCTCCAGAGCCAATGGAGGCAAAGAATCACCCCACCGATGCACTACAAGCCAATACACTGAATTAAGTGGTCCATGGCCAGAGCTGGGCTCAGAGAAGGAGAGACCCACAGACCTGTGCAGGCCATAGGGAGCTTTCCAGAAATAGCTGGATCCTTTTAGGGTGAGAAACCCAAGAATGTGGATGGGATATAACTCAGGAAGAGATGTTTTAGAAACCGAGATCAAAAAACAGAGGAGAGAGGAAGCACCAACATCTCTTTAGCAAGGAAAAAAGGAGATGTAAGTCAGTAGGTACTAAAGTTCCTGC
>NW_009661375.1:5137602-5144284 GCF_000708025.1 Charadrius vociferus | reverse complement strand
GCTGAATCCTTTGCTGAGCACAGGTTTGATCTAGAGCTGTTCTTGTGAGCATGGAAAGTACCTTGAACAGGGATGGGGATGGCTGTACCAAGCAAGTGTCTACCTACCCCTAAATACTGTCTTGTCCAGCACCCTGGATCATGTGGAGATCTTAGTAAAGGATCCGAGATGAAGGCTGTGGGTCCAAGCTACACCTCCAGCTGGCCTTGCTGGCAAAGCAAAACCCTCCTGCTCTTTGCCCACTCTCAATAAAGACGCAGCCTACCTCAAGTCTTTTGTATTCTTGGTGGGTCTTAAGAAATTCATGCAATCCTTAGTAGTCAAAATAATGAGATTGTCTCCTAATGTGAGAATTTCCTTTGCAGGATAAAGTACACCTAAGGGCTGCTGATGTAATTCTCTCATACTAAGCTGATTAAATGCTGAGGAGTTAGAGCTTTTTATAATTTTATTACATTAGATTCCAGAGATGAAATGAATAGAAATGACCAGACACTGAAGGAGGCAGAAATCTGTGTCCGCAGATTTTAGAGACTATAAATTACATTCGGCCAATATAGCTAGGTGTCTGCAAGAACAAATCTAATAATAGAGTATCCGTCTGTTCGACAATATGGATAAACTTGGGCTATCGGTATTGTACAATATTAAAAGGAGAATTACAAGCAGGACCACAGAGAACAAGTAAAGGTCATCGTGTCCCAAGGATTCATGGCATCCCTTTGAGGAAGATCAGCAGCCATTAGTACTGCTTAGCAACTGACTGCAGGATATTATTACCACCGCTAATTATTTGTAGTGAGAGATGAAGGTTTGCTGGGCTGGGCAGAGGATGCGACATGATAAATCCATCATCCCTTCCCAAAAGGTCTGAGCTGGACCCAGCTGGACCACACCTGTATATGGAACCTAGAAAAGTCCCAGATTTGGCAGAGTTTGGAGAGAAACAAGGATTGCAGACTCCCCAGAAAAAGCCCAGCTAACTCTCAAAATCAAGGCAGAAGCAGCAAAATGGTTCAAGGTGCAAATCTAAATGTGGCGTTGGCTTTGGGTGATTTGACTCGTTTCAGCCACCCTGGCACAAACCCCTTAATTTGACTAGTCTCTGGCTTAGACAAGTCAGCTGGGGACAGAGGTTACAAATGAGGTGTCTGCTTTTTCAGCTCCTTCCCCTTTTCCTTCACAAGGAAAGCTGGATTTATAAGTAGCTTTCAACCAGGTCTTTGTGCACGCTTTTGGGTCATATTGGCCATATTGGCCACACGACCTGGTTTGCAGTTGCCCAACTGGGTGATTTATGCAACTCATCAACAAAGCAGCCAGTGTGAGTCGGACGACCTCGTGCACAATGTGAAATTCAAGGGATATTCATGCACCGATGCTTTACATTTTTCTCCAGGCACCGCCATCAGCAAAATGCTCCCGTATTCAGATGAGGGTCCTATGAAAGGTCAAATTGAAATTTGCTTGCATATCTGAACAAATATTTGTGAACAATTTTCCCCATTATCGTCTAAGCTTTACGTATGGCCCGTTCAGTGGAGAAGCGTGGTCCTTTTTAAATATATTGGTAGGGACTGCAATGACTTAAAAACTGCCTGAAAGCAATTAAGAGGCTGACTATTCAAATGTATTTTCTGCAAACAAAAGTTTATTTGCTATGTATAGATAAATGCTGTCAGTGGGCTAATTTGGAAGCATTGTTGATTACCCATTGTAATGAGGCCTATTACATAATTAAAAGAGTTTTCTCCTAACTGCATTTTCCTGCTAATTAACATTTTATGCCATCTACAATGGACACTTTGGGCTGCATCAAAGACATTATTATGCAATTTTATCCTAAGAGCAGTCTATGAATTATTAATTAATATCAAATCTGTTGATTAAAGGGTAATTTGTAAGTAAGCCAGTCATAGCTAGGAACATGCTTTGCCCATAAGTATTCCCCTGAAACACGGTCCAAAATAATATGGACTAAACAAAAGGTAGAAGACTGGGAGCGTGAAACATGGGAGACCAGGATAATTTATGAGAACCTCTGATGTTTTTCCAGAAATTCCAGTTGTTGGTGTGTTAATTAAGTAGCGTCTTCTAAAACACTCTGTCATGTCCCGGCAGGATTCCCGAAGTGAAAACGTAGAGCCCTTGTTCTTTGTGCAAGTCGAACAACAACAGAAACCTCTTGTAAAAATTCACCTCAACCTGGAAGTTCAGATCAAAAAATACCCAGGCTGGGGGTGGGAGCAGCAGATGTCGGCACTGGAGAACATCTACAGAAATGCTTTTGCTGCAGCATCACCTTAAAAAATGAAATGTGGGCCAGACCAAGGCTGCAGGATGAACATGAGGAGGGTTGCCTTCCCGCTGGTCACTTATAGTAGTGCATTTATCATAGAATCATAGAATGGTATAGGTTGGAAAGGACCTTGAAGATCATCGAGTTCCAACCCCCCTGCCATGGGCAGGGACACCTCCCACTAGACCAGGTTGCCCAAGGCCACGTCTAGCCTGGCCTTGAACACCTCCAGGGATGGGGCCTCAACAACCTCTCTCGGCAACCTGTTCCAGTGCCTCACCACCCTTAAAGTCAAAAACTTCTTCCTAATGTTTAGTCTAAACCTGCCCTCTTCCAGTTTATAGCCATTCCCCCTGGTCCTATCACTACATGCCGTAGTAAAAAGTCCTTCCCCAGCTCTCCTGTAGGCCCCCTTTAGGTACTGGAAGGCCGCAATGGGTCTCCCCGGAGCCTTCTCTTCTCCAGGCTGAACAGCCCCAACTCTCAGCCTCTCCTCATAGGAGAGGTGCTCCAGCCCTTGGATCATCCTCGTGGCTCTCCTCTGGATGCGCTCCAGCAGGTCCATGTCTTTCTTATGTTGGGGACTCCAGAGCTGGATGCAGTACTCCAGGTGGGGTCTCACAAGAGTGGAATATAGGTTCATTTGGTCAAACCAAGCTATCGAATGGTTGCTGGGCAAAGTCCTGGCTCACTGGGGTTGAGAGCAGACTCCTTTCACTGTGAGCCAATTCATCATCTGAATTGCCCACCACACGCAATAATCAATGCACATCAGGTTCCGTACCATCGCATCCAGCCCAGCTACAAGCCCTGCGCCTCACCCATGATGAATGGGGGCTGTGGAGAGCAGCGTGACCCGCTGGGCTTGCCGAGCTGCCGGCTGGGAGCCACAGTCACCCTGAGAAGTCAAACCTTGGGACTTCATCGAAGACCAGGCATCCCACGGGACCATAGTGGGAGGCTGAGGAGCACCCACCCTGTGCTGCTCGGCCATCGTGGAGTCAGAGCTCATTAATCACACACACTGGGACATGGCACCATCCCAGGCTTCAAAGATGAAGCCCGATGTGCCCTCCCCCAGCCCAGCATCTGCTCACTGCTGCTGCAGCCCAGTTCTCCACTGCGCTCAGGCTTAAATCAGCTGCAGCTCGTCCCGAGGTCAGGAGTGGTGGTAGTAGAATAATAATAGTAACAGTAATAATAATAGTAATAGTAGTAATAACAATAATGATAATAATAAATGTAATAATGGCAATTATAATAGCAACAACAAATATTTAATAATAATAATAATAATAATAATAATAATAATAAAGAAGCAGCAGCAGCCGCCTGGTGATGTACATGCTATAGCATTGCTGGAGACACCTGAAATGCACTCCACAGATTGCTTCTGGTCAAGGAGAGGCAACCAGGCTGCTTTTTCTCTGGCAAATGCCTGTTTGGGAAGATCGACTTGTAGCAGTCTTGTTTACCAAGAGCAGCAGGCTGCAGGAGTGCTGCGTGTTACCACAATGGGCACGCCGCAATCAGGCTTTGTGCTTTAATTATAATAGGGGGGCAGGGGAGAGGGAAGCACTGGGGGGGATGGTGGTGATTGCAGCGCGGTATAGCCCTGACTCGGTGCAGTCGCTCGTGACGCCTCTCACACCCAATGTGATCAGAGTGGCATGTGACTCAGGTGAGAAAAATAGAAGAATAGGTCATAAATCGAAAAATAGGTCAAGTAAACAGCCACCCTTCAGATCTTGGACATGGAAAAAGAAATGGAAAGGGCATTTCTGAAAGCTAAAGAGGGATCCATGATGTCTCTCCCTCAAGATCAGCTCCAGCGTGTTCCCACGCCAAAAAAGGTGCAAATCTCCAGATGCCGGGTACAAGCACATCCCCAACCCCAAAGATGAAGCTTCTCTCCCTTCTCATCACAACAGTTGCTTGTATGGACTCACCCTTTGCAAGCCTGTGCCCGTACACAGCCTGGCCAGAGGCACGTAGTTAACTTCTGCGGTACCCAGGAGCAGTAACGGAGCCCAGGACCAATTAGTCGTTGTCCTCCTCCCAAGAAAAATACACAGAGAAAATAATTGTTGGAATTCATAAGCCCTTGGATACAGCAGTGATTAATGAGAACAGCTAACTATAGAGACCTGTAGGAATATACAGCTATGTTTACATCAGCCGTTTTCATTATGTTTTTCTCATTTTGACTTGTCCCATTATTTTGGAAGATGTAATGAAGAGCTCCTTCAGTCATGCAAAAATGAAGCCAGACAGTTCCTGAGGTTTATGGCTTGCAGAAAGGATCTGGAAGGTGTTTCTTTACAAGGCTGGGTAATTTTGAAGGCAGACTAAAGGAAAGGGGTGATCACATCATTTCTTTACACTGTATGTAGTCATCTCTCTTTTAGCAAGAAGTTTTGCTCTTTGGATTGACTGACAGGTCCTAGCTCAAGTGAAAATCCCAGTGCCGAAGGTATCAGGGATAGCAGGTCTCCCAGGTTTGGGTGCTTTTCTTTGGTCCCCAGCAGCAACAGCCCTGCTGGACCACAAAAATAAGGAGGTGCTCCCCAAAACTGAAGGGACATTCATCTGTATCCCCAGTGCCACACTGAGACACTGAGACTCATGATTTCGTTGTGGGCACAGCACTATTTGGGGCTGTGTAAAGAAGACATCTTCTTTTCTAACACATTTCTGGCCATCAGCACTACGGAGGGAAGCTGGAAAACGTTAATTGGATGCAAACAAAAGCTCAAAGCGTGGAAAAAGAGCCCCTTCTTTGCTGTTTCTCTAGGATTTTAAAAGTGGTGTCTCACTTGACTAATTTCTGCTCTTTAACGACAAGAAGGTGGAGAGTATCAGGGTCCCTCATTCACCACCTGACGTAACTCCAGCCTCAGCATTTCCACTCCTCGCCAATCGTTCTCCCAGTGAAACCAACCCATTCGTTTTTAAAGCCATGAAAACACAGATGACAGCCGCCTCTCCCATCCTGGTAAGCTCTGCAGGAGGTTAAAGCCATGCCATATTTTCTGCTTCTACCAGACTAGGCTGTGAACTTTTTGACCCTGGCCATTGGCAGAAAGCCAGGCCATCCAAGGGACTACAGCGTTTATTTATTTATTTATGTATTAAAAAATAAATGTTTCACATGTGAGAGCCTATAAATATCCAAGCAATTTACTGCAGATTTACCACTCTCCATTTTTCTGATCTCAGCACGGGTGCTCCAAGTTCAACCCCAATCCAAATTAATACACAGCGGTAGATTTGCATGTCAATTAGAGGGAGAAGGTTATTTTCTGGCCCGACCTCTGAGATCAAGTGCTAATGCACTACAGAAAAACGCAGTGATCTATCATCCAAACTCCAGCAAGGGCCACTTTTTCCTACAAGGAGGGTTTGCAATAACTTACTCGACACCATCAGTCATTGCTGGGCCGTCCTCTTGGGGCCATTCATGGCATTATGTCCAAGTGCTGCAGGACCAGGAGCATTCAGCCCCAGACACTGATTGAACACAGCACCTTATTATTCATTTTATGGTAGTAGCTTGGTACCCGGGTCATGGAGCAAGACCCAGACATGGAGAAGAGCAGACCTCGTGCCCGGAGACTTTGCGGTTTGAGGATGTGCTGTGTTTTGATGGTAGGGCAATAAACGCTCCTCCTTACGGAAGGGTTGCTGGAAAGGGCAGCGGTAAAGGAAGGAGGAGTGAACTGGTCACGAATTATGTCTGGAAGCAGCCAAAAAGCAATGTTTTTAAGCCATTCCAATGCCTTGTGTCATCTGTATTGGAAACCACAGTCTAATCTCTTTTCCTGCACAGACCAAGTGGGGAAGCAGCATCAAATGATCCCTGGGGCCCAAGAGATGAAGCTGTGTCCCCAGAGAATGAGCTACCCATGAGGACACAAGAAGAAGGGAGGGGGCCTCCATCACTGCCATCTCCTCCTCTTCCTCCTGCTCTCCTCCTCTTCCTCCCAAAGCCCCAAACCCTTTGCTGGCCCCATGGCTTAGCAAGGGACTGTGACTCTGCTCTCCTGTGTTATTGCAACACTTTGTCTCCCTGGTGAAGCCCAAGCCCGTGCCCGTGTGTGGTCAGGACAGACAGCAGCTATCACACACAGCAAGAGATGCTGCCGTCAGCCTCCCCTGAGACATAAAACAATCCCTGCCCTGGTCCCCAGGGTGCCATAGCAGCACGTGTGATGGATTTGTCCCTGCCTTCACAGGTCAGGAGCTGGCTTGCTGGTGAGCTATGGCTGAGCTCAGTAGAGGCCAGGACGAGCACGGCTGGGCTGGTGTCCCATAGCTGCAAGGAACAGCTCAGATATTCTTTCAAAGGGAATATTCGAGGGGAAAAAGGAAAAGGAAAAAAAA
>NW_009661375.1:5099121-5137529 GCF_000708025.1 Charadrius vociferus | reverse complement strand
GGAACAGGTGAAAAGCTAGAAAGTCTTCCCCATGGCACACAGCACCCAACACGGCAAACTGATGGCGTCCTGTCACTGTGGGTAACGTGAGCTGGGAAGGATGCCAAAAGCCTGGGAAATATTTCCAAATACCTGCCACACCGTGCGATCTGTGCATCCACAAAGTAAAACAAATCTGCTCATCGGAAATATTCCTGTGAAAGCGGAGGCGGGAGATAGTTTACAGGGGAGGAAGGACCTCTCTGGACAGAATAGTCCCTATCACCACTGCAGCTGGGGAAAGACAGCACGTGCCCCTTCGCTTTCAGGAGCAAAGCATTGTCCCAGGTGCCCTTCAGGGTGGCTCAGAGCCTTGTTTGCCTTTTTTCCCCGATTGCATATTCATCTGATTAGTTTGTAAATCCCTGGAGCCTCATTTGTCCAATTAGTGCTTGCTGAGTCTCTTGCTACTGGCAAATAATAGGCTCTTCCATGCGCTATTGCATTACCCAAAGGAAAATCACTTGTCAGCTAAGAACCGAGGCGTCTTAGTGCCACGAGGAATTGAAGGGAGGAGATGCAGCTCCTGCACCTTAACTGGCCCTGACATAAGCCCTGCGCGGACGGGAGGGCTCAGCCTCAGCCCTTGCAGGGACATGAGGTCGTTTCGGTGCTGTTGTGGTGGTCTGGGAACTGGGATTTGAGAAAAACCTGCCAGATCCATCCATACCCAACAGCTTTGTGAACAAACCACTTTGTCACACCTCTCAGCCTTCCCGTTACAGGCGCTGTAGCATCCCACAGCCCCTTAACGGCACTGCTTGCTTTGCTTCCCCTTAGAGCTTACTGTTGGTGAAAATTAATCTGGGACCTTCCCCTCCAGTCAGACCTTTTGCAGAAGAATACATCTTTCGAGTGGGTTAAAAAAGATTCCTAAGCATTGGAAGAATGAGAATACATTTTTAGAGGGGAAAAAAAAGCCCTCTTCCCCCCGCCTCCTCTTTCTACCGGTGCAGTTAATCGCTCAGTGAGAGGGCTGTTAACACCACCAGCACCCAGTCCCCTCCAGACCACCAGACAGGCTGCTGTCCCCAGTCCACCAAGCGTAACGTTAACGTGAGACCAGTGAAAATCAAATTCAACCCTAACAGACTGCCCCATCTCACCTTGAGCGGATCATCCCACTTTACCTACCTGAATCTCTCCAAATCTGGTCCAGGTATCTCTGGGCACCCCTCGAGGCAGAACTAAATGTACCAACATCAGTGTTGGAAACACTCATGGAAATTAAGCAGCAGACCTTGACAATTTAGGCCTGGAGCACCTAACGTGGCAGCAGGACATCTTGCTAGAGACCCATCGCTTGGGGGAGAAAAAAAGGGGGCAAAGATGCAGCATCCAGACACAAGAGCAAAGAGTGATATAACTAATGAAATCACCCACGCTGGGCTCTAGCAGGACCACAGAGATCAGGTTTTCTTTCCTCTAGCCTGACGTTTAGGCTAAACATATATATTCCTTGACAGAGGTTTGTGAGCAATTTGACCTGCGCTAATTCTTCACCCCCAGCTGGGAAAGTGCTGCACACCAGAAATCAATCTGCCTTGCCTCCATTTCTTGTCTGGCTGCGTGCAGTTCCTTAGGAAGAGGCAAGCGTGTCCTTCTCTGATTTATCATACAACTTTAATAAGTGCACTTTATAGTTTAGGTCATATCCTTTCACGAGTCTCATTATTTTAGACTGGGTTTATAGCAACAAAAATGTGCCGTAAAAGTGTCTACCTCCAGTGGAGTCAACTAGCCCTTCTGTTTAAGCCCCCCTCATGACTTGGAAAGAAGGAATTTTGTCTGTCAGTGTTGAATAAGACGCCAAGATGACAATTTAAGTGCATAAAAAGGTGTGTAAAGTAATGTGGCTGCAGTTGGAGTCTATTGAGTGTGGCTGTAACACTGCTCATTCGCCCAGGAGGGGTTTGGATGCACTTGATGTCTTAACAAATCCTACCCCTGGAGAAGGCTCTACGCCCGCAGGTCTGCTCTTCCCTTGGTTCACTTTTGGCTTTAGAGAGAGGTAAAGGGGATCAGAATTAGGCTTGGATCTGCTGGAAGACCGTCCGTCCACAGGCCAGCTTGGTATCAAGCGAATTCAAGGCTCCATCAGACTTCAGTGTGCATGGGTCAATGTCTTAGTTCTTCTCCAATTAAAACCAACATTAGAACTGGAAATAAGCCCAAACCAGAAATACTTGCCCAAATTGCAGAATAAGATGAGTCTGAAGCAAGTTCCTAACACCCGGAGTTCAAACTAAAGCAGGGATTGATTTGAGTATAAATTCTGGATCAAAACCACCTAGGTTTTAGGGACAGCTGGGCACAAGAGCTAACCCCACCATGTGGCCTCCTTGCTAGAAAAAAAATGAGACCGAAAGTCAATCCATCCTTACTTGGCTTTTACAGAAGGCCGGTGACTTTCTTTTCCCCACATCACTGTTTTAGCCGTCCTTCTCCAAACAGAACAAGCACTGCAGGCTGAAACCGAAACCAAACCAAACCGAAATTCACTTCCCCGCAGACCTAAGGGAGAAATCAGCCCATCCTTGGCCAGTGGTGTTTGACAAAGTCCGGATATTCAGACTCAGCCTTCCACCTTTACTTATTCCTGCTAAAATCTGCGTATCCCCAGTGTTTCTCTACCTGTATGACCATGCTTTGTGCTGTCCAGGTGAGTTTAGCAGGCTCTGCTGCCTAACCTTAAACTAAGTAAGTTTAAATCTGGGCTTCCAAGTTTGGGGGTTCTCATTAAAAGATGATTTTGATTTGGGACAGCAAAGTTTGGATAAGGCAGAGGTGTTCTCCCCATGCCTCTTTGCTCTCCATCAAAGCAGGGGATCAGTCCTGAGCACTGTTTAGCACTGGTGGAAGAAACACATCATTGCACAAGAGGTATCTGATCTACATCTCTTAAAATGGATGGGACGCTAATGAAGGGAAGCAGGAAAAAAATGCATACCACCTTGAGTGGAGCTGGACTAGGAAGGTGCAGAGGACTGGAGGACACAGAGGAACGAGCCAAAGCCTCCAGAAGAGCACACCTGGGGGATGTCCACGCGTGCAGCCCCCAAGCTCCCACCCCAGCACCAAGCCCTGTCCTCCTCCATCCAGGACATCACCACAGCTCACCAGCATGGTCAGGAGACCTTCCTGCCACCATGCAGGACTGCACCAAGGAGAGATGTGGGACCTTTCAAGGAGGACACCACAGGGCAAGATGGGGACAACCCCATCCTCTGGCTTTTGAAACTGTGTTTCCAGCTGAACAGACAGAGAAGGAACAACTCTAAATGTAAAAAGACATCCCAAATTAGCAAACCTGAACCGAGCCAGACTGAAGGATTAAATAAAGGCTGACAGTGTCTGTTAACCTACTTAGGGCAGGGTAAATATTTGCACACTGGGTCTATTTTGCTCTTCCACAGCACACATCCCACTGTCAGCACATTAGCCAGGAGATTTCTCCACTGAGACGTGCTCAGATCCATGAGGACTTCACATGGATCCTGTCTCCCTCTTTTCTTTGCCTTACTCCAGAAAGAAATGGAGACCCACCTGCCAAGGACACACTTCCTCAATTTTCTGCGCTCCAGACTGAGGTGGGGTGCAGGGATCAGCATGGGCAGGACGAGCTACATGCCACCCCTGTCGGCACAGCTAATGGGTCCCTCCCCAGCCTGGAAATATTTGGTGTTTTCCATTTCACTCATTCAAAGATCCCTTCGCAAGTGGGAGATGAAACCCACAGGAAGCTGTATTTCTCCATCATGTTTTAAGGTTCACATCTTCTCTCTTCCTCACAAGAACAAAAGCTGGAAAGCTGCATTTCTACTCAACCACCACCCAAAACTCTCCGGCAAGTGGCTGAGGACATGAGGTCCCCTTTAATTAAAAAGCAGCCAAGCTTGTAAAAGACATCACTTTTACTCAGCTCTATATGACTTTCTTCACCAGGACTAGAGCCACTGGTCCTGGGCTGCACCTACCTGGGAGAGGTTGCAGATGTTGTCCTCATTCCTGGTTGATCTTCCTCCATCTTCTGCAAGGGGAACTGTAGAGCAGAAGTTGGAGAGGAGTTGAACAGGGATTTATGGACTGAATTTGCCTACCAAAGAGGCAGCTGGAGGAGTATTTGGCATTAATGCACTTCTAAAAGCACTGGCTGTTTTTATTTGGGATCTTGCTATGTTTGCTCTATCTCCAGGAGTGGCAGGGGTTGACCAAGCTGGCACTGACCCCTTTTGGGGGGGCTCAGTTGGCCACGCAACGAACACCCTGGGATGACACCATGAACACAGCAAACAGGAGCGAACTCCAGCAAAGGGGAACAGAAATGTACCCTTGGGCGGTGGCTGGTTCTGGAGCTGGTTTTGAAGATGCTGGTTGAAACATCATCCTTGATCTGACCCAGATAAAGCTGTCAGAGATGGCCACTCACCTGTATTAAAAAGATGCTGCCTGTGACAAGTGGTATTTAGGGGTCCCTGTTCCACAACAGGACTAAGATAACCTTTCCCAGGCAGTGGGAAATGCCCCGCTATTGCTTTTGCCAACAGAAAGGAGATACTCTGTGTTATTTCTATAGTCGCATAGTAGGGAAAACAGGCGCTAAAAATTTCCCATATGAACTAATGGAGTATACATACATTCACTCCCAAATACTCTCCCTTCAGCAAAAAACCAAGACATCTGCCTTTGAACTGCAGACTCAGCATCGCATGGCAATTATTCCTTATGAGCCTAAAGAGGAACCGAGTGAGTCACGGCTCCGTTGTAGAGTCGGTTTTGCTCTATTTTGCAAATATTTGCTCTTGAGCAATACCGTTGCTATTGTCGTGCCTGCAGATCGGCTTCTTTGTGGAAGGTGTCTCACTGCGTGGAAGGAGATATCTGCTAAACTGAGAGATACAGAAGACCTCAACAAGCAGGTGCACGCGTATGGAGAGTGGTTGGGGCCGTGCTGCGCCGGCTGCTCTGCACTTGCACATCACGCGCTGCATCCCAGCATGAAACAACAACAAGCAAAACTCCTGAGAGCCACTGCTCTCCCTCCACAGGGCTTCTTCCAGCTCAAGCTTTTAATTAAGTGGGTTAAACACTATTGTCTCCGCAGCCATCGTTGCTATCAGTATCTGTTTTGGCAGCAGAGAAGGAGGGGAAGCTGAGTCCACCTGAGTTGGATCTAATTGTCAGTTGATGTCATGAGCCCGTAATATATTCTAGATGCAGATCCCAAGGTGTCAGACACTGGTTTAGGCACTAAAACACTTGGGGCTGTAACTGCTCCATGAAATCAGAAGCTTCCAGTCTGTGCACAATGGGCATTTTCCCACCATGGTCTCAACTCTGAGCATTCGGGAGGATGAGCTGAAGCCGTGATTCATGGCTGGATCCGCTCTTGGCTCCGTGGGAAAGGCTGCATCTTGGATGCTGCACCTTCATCCCATGATGTCATATTGTCCCTTCACACGCAGCTGTACCACTCCATGCCCGAAAAATAGCATTTCCCCTTTCCTTCCCAGCTATGTTCAGACCTGCAAAGTGCCCCGATCCAAAATATGAACCACATGGAGCTGGTGAAGGACCCGCACAGGACCCCGCTGCTGCCATCACGGACTTTCTGGCAGGGTTGGCCCAGATCCACCGTGCACTGGCACATCCCCTGCCTGTGGCAAAGTGCTTTAAGGAATAAAAAAAAAAAGAAATCCTTCTGTTTGTGCTAAGAACAGAGAGAGCCTGTTCCTAACACTGCATTAAAACGCTTAGCTTAGTGTTGTAACAGGTTTTTCAAACATTTCTGGCTCCGGTATAATATTTTAATAACACTGATAATATTTATCACGTGGTTAGGGATGTTTGGGCTAGAACAAGCTGTAACTCCAGCTGGTGGAAACCCCAGGAGCCAAATAACTCCTCTCTCTCGATTGTGAGCTGCCATCCCTCGCTCGCACGCTCCCTCGACCATCCCAGGTGATGGGAAGCAGCACTAAGCCCTTTGGGAAAAGCTTTTTTTAAATGGCCTAAATGACTTAGGCACATAATGCCACATAAAGCCAAGGAGGCTTAAAGCCAGATGTTTTAAAGTAATTCCAGCACGTACTAAAGCAAACAGGTTCCTGTGTGGGTTTCCACAGAGCCCTGAGGGATTATCCATTAGGAAAAGGTGCGACAGCTCCCGGGGCATCACCTGGAGCAGACACTGAGCAGGACGGAGAGGAGGCGCTGGGTTCAGAGAAGCCATCACGACCACTGGATGCCACCACCAAGAGCGGGTGCTCCTGCTCCAGGGGCTGCAGTGATTTCCCAGACCTCTTATCCTGCCAGTAACTTGCATAAAAAAAAACCCAAAAAACCAAAAAAAAACCCTTATATTAATCAATTCTTTATTAAGACAACTATTTCTACCCCCTAGGAGACATCACTCAAACGGTAGCAGCGCTTGTTGGAACGTGCGGCTTGCCGGTGGGAAGCGGGGGTTTAGGTAAACAGGATATTCCCTGCGGGGAGCACTTGCATCTACATCCCCCAGCAGGCAGGAAAGAGGCGGATTCCTGGAGTGGAGCATTTTCCACTCGCTGATGGAAAGAGGTGGACAGGACCCCAGGCTACTCTTTTCCTGTTATGTGAGCAAAGCTTTAGGTCGGTTTCTTCCCCGCCCCCCCCCATTTCTCTCAGACATTCCAGATTTATTTGGTTGATTTAGTCCAACATCCGAGCGCACCACACCTATCTATTGGAGTTTTCACCCTGGCTTCAGGATGTGTGCTGTGTATATGTCTGCCTGTGCACATGCATCAGCCCAGGATGATTTTTTTATACTGCTTGAAAAGTGCTCACCGGTTAAAAAGGCCTCCCACCAAAGACATCAGCATAGGTGAGGTGGTGGAGGAAAAAAAACACCAAATAGAAAACCATAAGAAGAAATCCCAGGTCACGTAAACAACTACGCATACATCCTCCTTGTTTGCTACACCGTTAGTTAGGGATTCACTCACGGGGCATAAGCGGCACCAGGTAGCTCTGTGCAAATCCGATCGCTTGCTGCCTTCTCCTGTATTTTTAACTGCTGCCAGGACACTAAAACAGAAAGCTTGATACAAGCCCAGAGCATCGCCCAGGTTCCTGCTAGCACCGTCCCACCTGCCCCATCACCAGCTCTCGGGGGCAATCAAGGCTGGTGGTGCCACTCCTGATACTCAGGGGGTTGAAGGAGATAAGCCAAGGGGAGAGGTCAGGTCTCTGATCAGGTCTCCTGCAAGGTGCCGCAGAGTCTTAACCATATCACACTGCTCAGGAGACCGTGCACGGTGCTGCAGCTTTGAAGCAAAGGCCCATGGTGGCATCTCCTTCCCTGGGGGCTTTCAGAGCTTTGCTTGACAACAGGAACCAACAAAATTCCATTTTGAGGAGCAGGTCAGATTGGAGATCCCCCAGATGTCCCTCCCCAACAGCATTGGCGTGATCCCTGATTGAGTGTGTGTCATTCACTCTTGAAGGACACAACACAGTGTGACTTCTTCCCTGTCAGCTTGTCTCCAGCCATCCCACAGCACCAACCCAACATGGTGGCACGTTCCTGTTGCACATGCAAAAATCCTTACCAAGAATGGTCTGTTCACACATCCAGGCCAGCAACCCATCCTGGGTCTCCTCTTTGCCAGGTCCAACCATGTCAGCTGTCCCCTTGTCAAGGCAGGGACCCCCTGTGGTCCTTCAGCAAGCCCTGGTGTGACCACTGACCCTTCAATCTGCTGCAACATAAATTATTAGCGATAACAAACCCAACAACAAGCTGATGGGTGGTGCAAAGATCACTGAGGGGCTTTCATCACACTTACAGCGGTGCAAGGAGTGGGGCTGGGGTCCCGTGGGCTGGGCATGGAAAAATCCAGGCGTAGCTGGGGTTTGCAGGCACTTGGCTTCTGCAAACTGGGGAGTAGCTTCAGAAAAGCTCGTGGCTCAGGGGACACGCTCCGGCTGTGCTGGCTGCTCTGCAGCAGCACTCCTACCCTCTGGGCTGAGCTTTTTTGGAAGGCGCAGCTCCCCAGCCAGCGCCCGAGGCTGCAATATTGAAAGGAATCTGAAGCAGCGTTGAACTTAACTGGGATCTGAGCCCCAGCTCCTTCAGGTGCCTTTCCAAACCTCCAGCCAGCAGAAGCGAACGCAGCCCCGGGAGAGCAGCATCGCTCTATCACCAGCAACACCTCTTCTAGATTGGTGCTGGCCTTCCAGCTCCACGCACCTCGAAATACTCTGCTCCCAGGGCAGCCAGCTCCAGCAGGACACCTCTCCACCGTGGGTCCATGTATCAACCAACCTGCTGCTGCTAATTACCCTTGATATTAGTGCTGTCAAGAGCTCCTAAGCCTGTAATTAGAAGCAGAAAGAGGAGATGGATAGGTGGCAGGGGGGAGACTGGAAAGCATGAGAGTTGCAGGTCAGCGGGCAGGCTGGAGAACATGTGCAACAAGAGACCTCCGTGGGCATCGTTAATCTGGATCCTTTAATTGGGAGTTTGGAAGAAGCCTTTTCCATCTGTCTTCAAAGAGGGAGGGCCAGAGCTGCCCCGAGGAGGCTGGAGCGGGACAAGTCCCTGCCCCTGCGAGGCTGGCATCAGCTCTCTTGCAATGATTTCCATCTTCCCTCGCTGCGAGCAGCCTCCTGGACGAGGGACGCACGTCACAACATGTCCCTGGCCCCTTCCTTCTCCCGCGTTTGCTCAGCCCAGCAGCCCCAGGGGAGGATGAATTTCCATTACGGCTTTCAAGTCTCGCTGCCGGTTATTGCTTACCGCTATATCAGCCATCAAAGTTCCCATGAAAACAGTGAATAGGACACAAATTGCAAATTAGGCTTTAATTAGAAGCTGGCACCTGCTTTCTGACCAAGAAATACAATGAAGACGTCTATATGTTGCTATGGCAGTCCAGAAACATAGATTTCTGTTTCAGGACCCTTTGAAGACAAATTTACTCAGCACTATAAACTTGTATGCCAAAGTGATTAACACTTTAATGCTAATATCAAGCTGGACCAGTTACACACATTTTATTCATTAGAAGGCATCATTTTTCAACTGTGTCTTATCAGTATGTAAATGAGATTTTGACTCGGTCGTTGTCTGCTCCCAAAAGCACAGCCAAAGTGAATTCAATTAATGCGATTTACATCCCAATGTGACACGCGAGGCTGTGCAGGGCTTGATAAGACAGCCAGATGGGAGCTGGGCTCCCTGCACAGCCGTGCCATCGCCCTCCGCCTCCTCCCGGCTCCCCATCTTCACTGGGCACCCTCAAAACAAAGACCCCAACCCAAACCTGACTCCACCCCCCCGCCTTGATGCTCCTACCAGCATGGGACATCCCATCTCTTGCCACTGCCCCTATCGCTGGAGCCATTGAGATGGCACTGAAGCCACCGGCACCAGCACAGAGTCACAATGGGGTGGATGAGGACAACCTCCAGCCTTCCTTTACAGTTGGACCCTGTGATCTTAAAGGTCTTTTCCAACCTAAATAATTCTATGGTTCTAAATGACTCTACGATTCTTCTCAGCTCAGGCAAGCCCTGCAGATGTGCAAAAGAGCTGGTTAAGCAGCTTCCTCAGCAAAGACAGACCCTCAGGAGATCCTGGCTCCCCCCATAAAAATCCCTCTAGCTTTTCCTTGATTTGGGCCAAAACCTTAATCCTGCTTACGCCAGGTCCAGCCTGGACGAAACCTGCTGCTTTCAGCACTATGTCAGGCACCAGCCACAGATCTCGGTGTGAACACCAACGTAGGATGTTGTAGTTGGGTTCAGGCACCGCTCAGGTGGGTTAAAGGGAAGAAGGACACTTATTGTCCCCCGCTCAAGCTGTGCAGCATCTCTGCACACAGTCATTTTAGCCAAAAAAAACCTGAGTTTTGTCTCATAGCTCAGAATTTTTCTATTCTTTTTGGAGTCAAGAGCCCCACAGCTCTTGACACCTCTTTGGCCAGAGCTGGCTCAGAAGCAGGAAAAGCCCAGGCAATCCCCTTCAGGGAATGGCCTCATGGACATTTTTCCGGTGCCTGGTCGAAAAGGGGTGTGGTTCAGTAGAAGAGTCATCCCAAAAATCCCTAAAAACAAGGCTCAGTGCCTGCTCTTAATGCAAAACACAGTAATTTGCCCAAAAGATCTACTGATGCATATGGTGCATGCAAGAACATGTACCCAAGAGCCTGGGAAGGGGGAAATAAAAAAGAACCTTTTCCTAAAGTGACTGAGCTTCATCTGAAAATTCAATAGGTGTTTCTGGCCCTGCTCGTGCCAGGACACTGCCCAGACGTTGCGTGGAGGCACCTCCTCGCCTGGAGGTTCGGAGGGCCGGGTGCGAGGCTCAGAGCCGTCATCGCATTACTCGCCAGGCCAATCTGTGTACCGAGTAATAAATTTTCTTTGGAAGGAATGAACCTTTGCTAACGCTTCCACAGCAGTCAGTATTTATTGCTTTGTTTATGCAATGCTGCTCGGATCCAGGTAAATCACTGATGTCTCTCCTCACCCCAAGGTTTGCACTGAGCCTGATCTGAGCTTTGCCCACCCGGTGCAGATGCTCGTGTTGGAGCACAAGGTGGGTCCGCAAGGTAAATGCAACACGTGGCTCTGAGCGGGCACCTGTCCCGAGCCAGCAGCTCCGGCGTGGCTGGGAAACACAGCGGTCGAGCAAAGCCCACACATCCGTGATAGCTAATTAATCCAGGGAACGTGCAGCCCGGCTGCCGGGGAAAATGGATCGCCTCGCTGCATGGGAAGAGCCAGCAGAGCAAAGTGGTGCTTGGTGATGCTGCAACCAAGAGCTGTCCACCCTCAGCTCATTTTTATGATTGCATAGCTCAAGGGGGCAAAGCTTCTCCAGGCGCTTCCATGTCCTGCCAGCTCCCCATCAGCTCCCACCCGAGCACAGATGCGGGTCCCCTGCCTCCCAATTCTCCCTGGCCCATCTCCACCTCTCAGACTCCCATAGCCTCATCCCCACCACCACCCCTATCCCACCAGCTCCCCACAGCGTTCCTCCCACCAGCAGGGATCCACCCCAGCTCAGTTTGATTTCCAGGCATGGATTTTTGTTGGGCAGACCCGTTGCGCTGAGCTCCCAGGCAGGGAGCTACCATTAATTCAGTGCATGCCACTCCGCAGCCAGCCAGCAGTCTGTTATCTCACCTGAGCGCGAGGTTAACCGCTTTCCACAAATAAAACTTTCCACAATGATCATTCACCTCAACAGAGCGATTGTGGAGGGAAGCAAAGAGGAAAAGACGTTTTTGGAGGGGGCGAATTCCTTCTGGGGGGGCTGGAGCCGTTCCCGCGACCCCAAACACAAAGTCAATTGTTGCTCAAAATCTTCCTTTGCGGGGTTCAAAGGACAGGCAATAAGCAAGCTCAAATTATCGCCGGGCCTTAATGAAGTTGCATTCAGCCTGAACAGAATTGCCTGTTTATTCATGCAAATTCACTGTAACCAGCTTACGCACATTATCCAGCGCGGGGACCTGTGGGAGATCCCGGTTGCCTGGGGGAGATTAGCAGAGGAAACTCAGGACCTTGTATCAGCACGAGCAGCTAAGGTGCTTCCAAATATCCCGATTAATTCCCAGATTGGCCCCGCATTAAGACAATATAATAGACCCTTATTGTCTGAGTGCATATGACTGTTAATGATGGGGAAAGTCTCCAAGCGCTTGGGACAGCCTCCAGCCAAGCAGCCCTATGTGTCCAACCAGGGAAAAACAACATCGCATCGATCAGCCGGTTCCCAGCCCTTAATCAATACTTGCTTCGACTACGTGGAAATGCTCATTTATCTGTCGCGTGCGGATAATAATGAGATTGTCGAGGTGGCCGGCTGAAATAAATGCCTCCTCCTGGGAGGATGCTAACAACCCCCACGGTGCCAGCATCAGCGGGAATTCTCATTTCTCATTCCTGCACAGTTGCAAATTTCACATACCAAACCCCGTCGGCTTTTGCTGTCTCGTGGAGGCATCCATAAGCCACCGCTTACCAGAGCACACAGGGGCAGGCCCGTGTTTTGCACAAACCAGACAGGCTCCCAGGGGTTTTCTCTGGAGAAATTTGGGCTGTTGACGCCAATGATCCTCACCCAAGTGTCCTCACAAGCACAGCTTCAGCTCTGCCTTTGGGAGGAAACCTGCGTGAATCTCGACAATCTCATATCAGTGAGTCCAGAGCCCTCCCTGAAGTTATCCAGGTGGGACTGGCCTCATCCAAGGTGGACTTCTGCCCCAGCATTGGCCACCACGGCCATGCCTAGCCTGGAGGAAACGGGTGTTGGCAGGACACAGCTCACCTCATCCTGAGATAAAGGTGCAAAATGGGTCAGTGAACCAATCCAGGGTTCATCTTTCATCAATGGGATGAGCCGAACATGGAGATTTACATGCAGGTACCCAGGGTGGGTCCTCCTCTGGTGGTTGGTGGCCAGGGGTCCAGAGACACCTGCAAGAGCAAAGGGAGTTACTCCGAGTGCATGGGACACAGTTTAGCGTCAGTTTTCAGCTACTGTGGGGTAAATCCAGAGTGATCAGTCATGTGTATCTGCAGCCCTGCAAGTGATGGCAGAGTTTGGCCTTGCTTATGAAGCCCTGTAGGAAGAAGCAGCTGGAGGAGATGCCCAGGACTTGAGGGTTGGAGGGAAAAGTGAACAACATTGGGCTGGGAACCCCACGAATCTCATTAAACTTTAGATCTGGTCTAAAAAAAAGCCAACAACAACAAAAAAAAAAAAGATTAAATGCATTTAGCTTAAGGCTGGGGCTTGAAGAATAGGAAGAGGTGAGGCCAAGGAAACCATGGAGCACAGCACAGAGGGCAACAGCCAGCACACACCGTGTACTCTCCAAATAGACCCATGGGACCCCCAATTTTTTACAGCAGATAGCACCAGTCTCCAAGCGGTGTCAGGCTATTCCCGGGGTGCATGGTGAGCCCATTCACCAAGGAAAAGTCACGTTCCCACAAAATAGGTGAGCAACATTTGCTCTTGTGTGGCAGCCCAAGGGATTATTTTGTAGCTTCAGGAAAGAGGAGTACCTTTGGAAATGTGTTATTTTTCCGTCTGTTTTTTTTCCCATTTAACAAGGCTGTTGCAGGGACACAAAAATCAACTTCCTTTTCCTTATCAGCTGGTGGGGGAAAAAAAAGAAATAACAGGCTGCTGACCCCGATTAACTCCTTCCCGCAGCCATCAGCGACAGGGCGCTTCACGCACATTAGCTGCATCCCCTTGAAGTCAACGGATTATGACTCTTCCCAAGGGTATCTATTTCAAACCCAAAAACATCCCCCACTGCCACCAAACAACAGCTGAAGGGGAAAAGGGGGCTCGTTTTTAATTGAGCCTGTTAAAACTATTGGGTGCCAGGAAAGCAAGTAAGACCTGTATTTTTTCCGGGAGCAGCTTTGTGGCCCTAACACAGCCCACCCAAAATCCACGACCTTCCACCAGACACTTTCAAAAACCCTGAAGACTGCAGGGCTAAGGCACTGAAATGTCTAAAACCAGGAAGGACTAAGGGTGAAGGTGATTTAGCAGAGGCTGGACAGAAGATAGGCAGGACAGCCAGGGCTCAAACCGAGACCTTCCTTCACTACAGCACTGGTCTAGGCCGTCCAAGGGGACGGTGGGATCACCATCCTTGGTGGTTTATGGTTTTCAAGACCCTAAAATACTCCACCCCCATTGCATGCGCCTTTCCCTCATGGAAATGCTTCAGTCACATGGTTTCTATCTCTCCCACCAGCCCAGAACCACCAGCCAAGCGAAATGCTGCCGTGACCCAAGCAAGTCCCACAAGGAGTTTCTTGCAGCCGGGGCCAAACTCCAGCTAATCTAACAGAAGGACCCAGCTGCAAAACATACACGTGTGGGTATAACCCTTGAAAGCCAAAGTTAATTAAGCCTCTCACTGGCAAAAGCTTTTAATTGCTTAGCAGCAGCCTGGCCAGAGGCTGGGTGATTCGTGGAGGAAGACTTTCCATGCTCAGGCTGCCATGGCACGAGAAGCCCGTCCTCCACACTGGAGAGCCCAAAGCAGCAGAGGAGGCAGTTGCCGCATGGACGCAGACCGAGAACCAGGGATCTGGTCCTGTTCCCCAGCCGAACCCTCATCTCCAGCCACCAGTTCAGGTGAAACCCTGGTAGGGTTTGCAACCCTGACTTCTCCAACGGATCTTCAGCAACCCCTCTCTGGCCCCACAGGCTGTTCTGAGGAGGGGTTAGAGACCTCCTCTGCCCCTTCTCACCCCAAAATACTGCTCTGGGGATCACTCCTGAATGGTTGGTATCAAACTCATGCTCTTCGCTCCTTGGGTATTTAGGGATGGACACAAAAAACTTTAGTCCACTCAGGATGGAAGTGCTGGTTGAGACCAAAGGTCCATGTGGGCATAGATCCAATCTCTGCCAGTGCCCAAAAAATTCAGCCCCAAAGGAAGACCATGATAGCAGTGTTCCTGCCAGTGCCATAAATCACTGCCCCACACTGCCGTGCCTATATTCCCTGTATGCCAGCATCCCAAAGCCGGGAGCTGCTCTCGCTTCATTCCCTGGCCAGGATGCCCCATCTGCGGGTTTGCACAAGTGAGATGCACTGAATCCTCACACTCTTACGCTAAAAGGAAATGCGCACTCCATGTCCCTTTGCCCTCTCATTTTCAAGTTCCAGCTTGAAAATTAAGCCGTGTTAACCCCCAGGCAGGGCTGGCTGCCGTGACCTCCCTGGCTCGTTCCCACCTTCCTAATTGCCTCCCAATGCCCGGACTTGCTCGGCCCAGCCCTCGCCGTGGATTGTGGCTATGATTATCTGTGGCTCTTTTAAATCCCTGCATAGCTGCCAGGCTGGTCCCTACCCAGGGAGGGGAGAGGGGAGCAGCTCCTGGAGCCCCATCCGGCAATTCCAGCCTTGGGGTAGCACAATGCGGGTTATTAAGAAACGAGATGCTGGGAACAGGGAAAGGGAGATGTTCCAGTGGTGGAGTTGAGGGAGAAGCAAGATGTTGCTGTACCACCTAAAACCCCAGGGTTCTCAGAGCCAGTGGTCACCGGCTACAGGCTCAGGTACTGGCTGACCCTGTGCCGCGAGCCCTGCCCTTTGGCTACCAAGTCCAAAGCTACATCTGCGCTGCTGTTGCCAAGACCCCATGGCTCCTGAAACACAGACGATAGAGCAAACTCTGCTTTGCAGAGCCCGCGCAGAGGAAGAGGAGGAGTTGGTTTGTCTGGGTGCTCTCCTCCCCGTGAGGAGGGATGGGAGAGATGGAGACATGGGGTCGCATCTCCAGGAGACTGGGACCACCACCTACACCCAGGACCCCTCTCTGGGTACCAGTAGGGTCACCCCAGGACACTATTCCCAGCCAGTAGATGTGTATGGAGATCCCAACCTGCTCAGCCAAAATGAGCCACCAGCACCTTGTCCCCACATCTCTTTTTGCCACACAGTTTTGGGTCCCTCCCCCAGCCCTGATGCTACAGGATGAGATTCAATCCATGCCTGCCTCCGAGCTCCGGGAAGATTTCCAAATGGCACGATAGCATCACATTCGGAGCCAGCACCGGTGCACAGCAGCCTCTCGCCCGAGACCCCGCTCACTGCCCGGCTCCTCCAGGATAACGATAGCAGCCTCCATCCTCCAAAACAAATGCAATCACATCCCATGCCTGCTGCACTCTCCTCTCCCCAGTAACCAGTGCTGTGGCCAGTGGGGACGGTGCTGCTCCCCTGGGGCTGCCACCACCTCTCTGCACCACCCTGGCTACATCACACATGGGCCAAAAAGGGGCAACACAAGTTTGGCATCAATCTGCAGTAGCAAAGCCTTCCCAGGGTCACCCTCAATTAGTGCATTGGCAAAACAGGGAGATGGTGGGAGCAAAGCTCTTTCTGTTCTGGTTTCTGCAAATAAGCAGAAATACCATCATTTATGGGCAACACCAAACTGGAGAGGAACATGGTTTTGTCCATGGGCTGACCCTGCCTGCTGAGAAAGCCATCGCTGCATGGCAAGCTGCCTTTTCCACAAGATCCAATGGCAAATCCAATGGGAAATTGGGCCAGGCTGCCAGGGGCTGGGACACCACCCTGGCCCATCCACCCAGCCCAAGGGCAGATGCTACCCAGATCCCTTTGCAGAGGTTAAATTTGAGCATCCCTTGGGCAGGCAGCACTGTCATCCCTCTCTTCCTCAGCTCTGAAGATCCTCCCCTCCTGCCCCCCTCCCCAGACACCCCCCTCCAGCACATCCAGATCTCCATCCCTCTGCAAATCCCATGAGGATTTTACACCTACAGGGACAAAATACCTCTATTTTAGGGGGGGAAAAAAAAAAAAAAAGTTAAAAACTTGGTGCTTACGTGGCAGACGAGCACACCAAGCATGGAGTGCCAGCGCTTTCTCCAGCATCGTTCCCTTCCAGTGGCAGTGGCTGGACCTGATGCTCCATTGAGGCTCCATCACAGCTTAAAGCTAAGACAACTCGATGCCCCTCTGCACATGGAAAACAAAACCCAGGAGAAACACAGGGTCCAGCACGGTGAGAAAGGCAACGCTGAGCCCTGCAAACACCAAACGTGCGGGGCTCAGGCTCACATCAGCTCCTCTGTCCTGGGCGGCAGCAGCCCAGCAGCACCATGCCAACCCCACAGAAACCCACTCCTCCAGGGAAATAAGCCGGCCAGAGAGATAAGGTCCAGCAGGCAGCATCCTCAGGGACGGTGAACCGGCCGTGGTCCCACCGACCCACCGCTCACGGCAGAGGACTCGGAGGGTTTGCTCCCGTCTAAAATGTCTGTTGCAAGGAGGTTGTTTTGGCTTTTTTTGGTTTAGGTTTTGGGGTTTTTTTCTCCTTATTTCCTTCTATGCTTTCCATTCAAAAATGAAAGCAACAGCAGATCTTTTTAGGAGCAGAGAACAAAAGAGCTGTAAAATTAGGCAACTGCATCTGAAAAGCTGCTGTCTGTGTTGTCTGGGTGTTCAGCAGTGCCCCTGCTTCCCTTTTAAGTGCTCTTGTAAAACCCCATTATTCCTCACTCAAACACACAAAACAACTGCAGCCGGGCCCCTGTTGAAGGAATAATATCTTTGCTTCCATGCCAGCACTTTGCCACTAGTGTTTTATTGCTTTTAAAGCACTTTACAGCCTCCCTCTCCCCAGGTCCCGTCCGTCCCCCCCCTTTCCATGAACTGAGATGTTTTGCAACTTCCAGACATGGGTTAGGCAAACCTGCCGTCCAGCCCTCAATCCCTCTGGGCTGGCGCGTTGAGCCTTCTCGGGGAATGAAGTGAAACTGGTCAGCCCGTCACAGGAGTAGGGCTTTAAGAGATTAAACACCAAAAAGGCAGCTCCTGGGGAAATCATTCCTCTGCTTTTCCATCATCTCCTGGGTCGAATTCAGCTCTGCTGCTCTACGCATCCGGCAGTAACAGAGCGAGCCCCAGCCTCGCCCTCCACATCGCTCTGGATCGATTTCCCTGCCCTTAATTTATTCCCCATCTATATTCTGGGGTTTTCCAAAGGCGAGGAAATCCCTTTTTTTCTCCAGGGGAAAGACTGGGAGAAGATTTCCCAGGGAGACCTTGTGGCAGTTGCAGGCAGGGTCCCACAGCGGGATAGGGCAGGATGCCCACCCCCAGCGACACCCGGCCCAGCATCACCCATCCAGCTGAAGGCTCACCAGGGTTTCCCTTCTAAAGGCAAAACAATATACAAATATGTCTTAATCGAGCCATAGCATTAACCAAAAAAAGACCATTGTCATGGGATAACGCTGTTCCTGACTCCCCGTCAGGGACATGCAGGGAGGAGCAGGTATTTATTTCCAAAAGCAGAAGAAATGAATCCTCCAAACACTTCTATCACAATGACATAATTTCCATTATACGCTGCAACTGGCAGAGATGTAATCATGTCACTTGATGGATGGCGGCGTACGAGGGTGCCAATTGCGTTATTGACCCGCTGAGTCCGGGCTGCTCCTGAGCATCACTTGCCTTGGCCAAGGAGGGACTGGAATGTCATATCCACGCAAGTGCATTTTGAAGGTGCACGAGGCTTTTTCAAGCCTATTTTTGGTGGAGGAAGGTTTCTTTTCACGGCAGCAGTCCTGCCGGCTGGGCCCCATCGATTTTAACGCCCTGTTAAAACGTGCCATCTCTTGAAAGGACATGTGGCAGGCCCAGGGACTGCAAATGAGGTTGTTGCCACCTGCTCCTGCAAAATGCAAATTATATGACTGCAGGACAAAGGGGCACCTCCACCGCAGCCAGCTGCTGCCTGCCTGCCAGCCACGCTGCCAGGAGCCCATCGGCTGAACCAGCGCAGCACCGATGCTCCCAGCAAGCCACGGTTGTTTGGGGAAAAGCACCGTACCCGAGCACGCTCGGGTCCTGCTGGGATCATCCCACAGGTGGTCCTTCCATGGGCTGCAAAATGCCTGTCCCCTTGCCTGGGCTATACAAACTCATTAGCCAAAAAAAAACCAAAAAAACAACCCACCCAAAACAACCCTCAAACAAGATATTTATATGTCAAGGAAATTTCTCTTGTTGGTGTCGGAGCAGCTGGTGTTGCCATCACAGGGCTGGCTCTTCCTGGCATCAAGTAGCATCCTCAGCACCCAACTGTCCTCCACCGAGCCCTACAAGTTGGCAAAGCATTAGGATGTATTTTAAACCCCTCGTTTATGGTTGCTGCACGGTCAAGGAAGCGTGGCAGGGGGTTGGCTATTTCCAGGGAAGGAAAGAAAGTCCCCCTCATTACGTGGGCACGCTGGCAGAGCTCGCCTCGGAGCAGGGCTCAGCCTCCCCTCCTGCAAACCATCCACCCCTTAGCACGCGGGGCCGCTGCCCAAATTTTTAAGGCCGGCCAAAGTCCATCACCAACTTCTCTCATCCACCTCCTCAAAGAGGAGAAAGAGCTAACAGCGACCTGCGTCCCCGGGACCGCGCCGGTCACGTGTGGGGCAGAAAAATGCAAAGCACAGTAATTATCTGTTGCAGAGCCCTGTTAATGATTAAGTTTGGGAGAGCTAACAATCAAGCCTATTGAAAAGACTACAAGGGTTTCAAAGTGTTTCCTCCAAACCATGTGACAGCAAATTGTTCGGAGTAGACGGCTCTTAATTCAAATGCTCGTTGTCATGGGGACGGGATAACACCCCTCCTATTCAAGGATGCCACACAAGAAGCCTACTATTTGCTACAATAGGCTTTTTACTTCAATCTACACTTTATAAATAGCCAAAAAAAAAAAAAAAAAAAGAAAATCAAGAGATTAATATCGGCTCTGACCAGAATTATATCGGCTCTGACCTTCATTAGCACAGCAGAGCTGAAGGGCCAGTGGGTACCAGAGCCAGAGAAGAGCTACAAGCGCATGGATGGATGGACAGACCCAGGAAGCGGGTCGCTGTGGCCCGTGCTCTCGCAGCGTTGATGGGGTTCAGCCACGCGTGCATGGGCGGGGAGTTTCTTTTTAATCCCAAAATGTCACCAGCAAGGTCGCCTCCTCCTTGCACTGGAGCCGGAAAGCAGCCTTGACGCTGCCAGGCACCAGCAGACACCAGCTCCTGCAGAACTCCATGAGGGCAGCAGCTCAGCCCCAGCACCGGCCAGGAAACCCAGTTGTCACCAAGGACCCTGGATTTGGAGCAAAATCCCATAAGGGTGTTCGTACCAGCACAGCCCGTTTCATGCATTAAGAGGCACAGGTCCTGCTGATAAAACCTCTGCTCTCACCAGTGTTATGGATGTGGGCAGAGGCCTCAAGATGGAAAAAGGCATCTCCATGGCGCAAGAGGAGGAGGAAGAGACAGACTGGGTGTCCCCAGCATCACCCACCTTGATGCACCGAAGCAGACACCCGCCCCAGACATTGCTCCAGCCTCTCCCCAGCCACAGCATTTGTCTCCACCCTCTGTGCCAACCACACCGCAGCAGGACCAAGACCCCCTACGCCCACCCTCTGCTGATTCCCCTTAATCCCACCTCACCCCATCCTTTGGCCCCACAGAACAGCGGGGAGACTCTGGCTCCCGCTACCACACACCACGTGTGGAGCCCTGGAGGCCCCAGCAGCATCCATGGGAAGAAGAGGCACATACCACTGCCCAAAACTAGGGCCATGAGGATAAAGGTGGGAGACACCAGCTCATGTCCTGGGGCAGTTTAGGCCTAAACTGAGTGAGAGGCGCCATCGCTGAAAGTAGAAATATTGTCTTCACGTGGAACTGGGGTTGCACCAAAGAAGATCTTGGGAAAATCAAAGAACAACAGCAGCCAAGAGCATCTCTTACAGTATCCTGAGCAGTATCCTGGTCTTGCTGGAGCTGTGTGTGACTCATGCTTCTGTGAAGTCACCTTGCAGCCCCAGTTCCCCCCACAGAACCCACCATACCCATCCACCTACCCCTTCTTTCTCACACGGATGACATCTGTGCCATGAGTCACAGCCAGGCACCAACCACAAAGTGCTACCAAATTTCAGGATGGGGCCAAGGAAAACTATTGCCGGTCAACATTGGAAGGAAAGGCAATGTTGCACGGGAGGACAGAGACCCACTGTATTTCCCTTCCCCGAGTCCAAACCAGACTACTGCACCACCTGAACCTGCTGTCAGCCTCCCCTTCTAGCCCCTGCCCTCTTCTGCGCTCCCCCAACCTCTGAAAGACTTCTCTCTCCAAAACCCTCGTGTGTCAACCACCTGTCCTGAAGACATGAAGGAACTGGCTCAGCTTCTTCCAAAGCCAAGGACCATCAGACCAGCTGCAGCATCACCCATCCCGCTGCATCTCTTCCCCGACGTGTAGCCCTTTGGAGGGTTCTCCAATAGCTTACGAAAAGCCACCAGGCTCTGCTGCTTCACCCAACACCTGCAATCGCTGGGACAACTGATTGAAGCAGCACACATGAGCACCAGGAAGATGGTAAATCTGATTTCTCAGTGTCTGCTAATGACAACCTGCTTCAAACTCCTTAGGACCCAGAGCGGTGTCTGAACCCAGCTCCCACCAGGGAAAAGAGCAGCACTCACTCCCCCAAAGCAAACCCTGCCATGAGGAAACTGCAAAGCTGAAGCCTTCAGGCAGGCTCTGCTCGTTTGCTCAGAGCCGCCGAATTTAAGGCTAAAATCAGCTGTGGCATCAGCAGCTGCCGCATCAGCCATTCGCTCGCCTTCTGCTCACAGGGACCGGGGAAACATTTGTACTAAATATGAAATCAGTTCCCAGGAGCTGCTAAAACAGGCTAGGAATTTCTGGAACAAATCCAGCAGGCTTTAAGAGCTTTGTTCACGTTTGGGGTTGCAAACATAGGACCGACAGTTGTACAGGATTTAATGACGGATCCCTACAAGTGCACGTGTTTAATCAGTGCATCTCCTTGCCCCGGGACACCAAAGTTAAGTAGCCTCCAGGAGGGACTGGATAAGCTCATGGATGGTTAATAAATACGCAGAAACCACATGTGGTTCCGGACAATCCCATGCTGCAGATCGCCAGCAGCTGGGAGACCGTTGCTACACCCCTGCCCAGCCCCTGGGCTCTGCCCTGCGCTGGTGGCTGCTGGAGGTGGCACAAGGGGCTTGGTGGGCTTTTGGTTCTCACACCACCTGAAAAGCCATTTTTTCCCCCCTTAGGTGAAACAAAATCACAAATCTCCCCAGGGCTGGGAGGTGTGCGATGGCACTGGAGGGCCACGGTGTCCCCACCGAAGGGTCCCAACCTTCTCTCGCTGAAAGCATCTCTGGAAGCAATCTTCACGCTGCAGGAGACCACCAGCTACGACAGCTTTATTGTTTCCCCTGATGAGGAAGGAGGAAAACCACCACCTTCTTGCGTGGGAGCAGTGCTGAAGGGGGGAGAAGCGACCTGCCAGACGGATGACTCATTTCCATCCCCACCTCCTCCTCCAGTGCTAAGCGCCCTCGGAAAAGCAGAACAGGAGGCAATCCTTCCCCTTCAGGCTCCCACTTTGCCTGGGGGGGGGGAGAAAAAAAGAAAAAACAAAAAACCACAGAAATGCAGCCAAAACTCCATCCCTGCAGCCACAAAGGGCACATGCTGCTCCCCAGATTGAGCAGCGGTGGGGCAAAAGCTCTCAGAGCATCACCCGCACCCATCAACATCCCCCTCAGGTGCTGGCTCGGACCACATCGGTGGCCATGTAGCACCCCCATGAGCTTGATTTGCCAGCCTTAGGTTTCCCCCACAGCAGCATCCCAAACCAAGAGGATGGGAGGGAAACCCCTGCTCATGAGCAGCACCTCAGCCCCCCCAAAACGAGCTCCGTGGAGGCATGTGCTATATGCCAGCCTCCAATGCAGGCTCCATGCCTTGATGCATCTCCAGATGTTCCAGGTTGGCTCTTGATGAGGAAAATCTCTATCCTCATTATTGAAATTATTAGAAAAAGCAACAGGGATGGTCCCACATCTCCCAGGGGCTCTACCGCTCACTCCCACTTTGGGAGAGCAGCGAGGGACAGCTCACACCTCTCCCAAATTCCCTTCCAGGCTGCTGCAGATCAGCCAGGCTGATGCTTGCCTCACTTTGCAGCTCCAAGCCACCACGAGCAGAAGGCTTCTGCAAAGCCAAGGCTGCCTTCGCCGCTTGCTCCCATGTCTGGTAACCAAGCAACTTAAAGCCAAGTAGGAAGAGATGCGAATCATCCAAACCTGCTTAAAACTGGCAGGACACACACCACCGGCCCTACCCTGGCTCTGTGCAATGCATAAATACTTCAGATGCATGATATTAATTAAGATGCCCTTCATTAAGTGTCTACGCTGCAGCTCTGGGAGACAGAGATAAGAAATTCATAGGATCATAGAATGGTTTGGGTTGGAAGGGACCTTAAAGATCATCTGGTTCCATCCCCCCTGCCCTGGGAAGGGACACCTCCCACCAGCCCAGGTTGCTCCAAGCCCCGTCCAACCTGGCCTTGAACACCTCCAGGGATGGGGCAGCCACAGCTTCTCTGGGCAACCTGGGACAGGGGCTCACCACCCTCACCATGAAGAATTTCTTCCTCATATCTCATCTAAATCTCCCCTCTTCCAGTTTGAAGCCATTCCCCCCCATCCGATCACTACATGCCCTCGTATTGTGCAATTGAGGTGAGGTTTTTTCCTCAACCAGCACACAGGATCCATCGTGAGCCATCGTGGAAAGAAGAACCACACGTACTTAGTCGGGAACGTTTTCTTCTGTCAAGTTTCAACCCATTTTAAAAGTTTTCCTACATACAGGATACCTCATTCTCCCCAGTCAGCAGCAACAAGAAAAGACTCAAGGATTTCACATAAAAGAGGGTTTTTTTTGTGAGAGAAAAAACAATGAAAGTGTGAAAAAATAAATGAGAGGAAAAGACTGATTTAAGTCAGAATGCAGCAGTTCAAAGCCTGCGTGGTTGCTGGTCTGTGTAAGCTTAGCTGCTTTAATCTGAGCTGTCTTCTCCGTTTCATAAGATGCCCATCACTCTGCTCACAATGTACACAGTGTGTTTATTATGCAGCCGGTGAGCAAATGGTAACGGAATATTTTAATCAGATTTTAACAAAATTAAAGTCCATGCGGCCCAAGTGGGAGAGCAAGGTAAACACCAGAAAGGAAGGTTTAACGTGCCTTTCCAGCCCACTGACTTCAGGTTTGCTCCATGAACAAGCAGAACTTGCTCTGCTCCAGCTTAGACCGCAAAACAATGCGGCCCCACGTCCTCACCGCGGCATCCGTCCCAGCACGGCACGACGGAAGGGTTTCTGCTCAGAAGGAGCCCTGGCAGGGTGCTCCCCCTCATCACCCCGCTCCCAAATTCAACTGCCGCGGATCGCCCCCAACACTTGATCCCCCTTTCTCGCACTATTATTCCATCCTAACGAAGCCGTTTGGCAATGGGGGACAGTGGGAAGCGGAGGACGCGCTTCCCATTTCCAGAGGGAGTGATTAGGGAAAGGTTTTTCTATTACCAGGTTATCGCTCCCCCATTTTTCTTAATTGAGGCGGTGCACCTCCATCCTCTAAACTTCAAGGATGACAATAATTAGCACAGCTAGTCTTGATTACCCTCATCATCTCTCCCCTTCAGGAAGTACAAGATCTAACGCACCAGCGATGAATACCAAAACGGGCTTCGCCAGGCACAGGCTTATGGACCTCGCGAGCCGCCCCGTAATCTTGTAATGAGAGGATTAGCACAGAATATATACGTGGCCCTTTAAAAGAGAATATTTATTAAAAATACATCAATATCTCACTGCTGTGGCACACATGCCGCTCATTAACAAGAGAGAGAGACACACACACACCCCCGAGCTGGCTTTTGTCCGCAGCAAACAGCTGTGGAGATAAACAGCAGCTCCTGTAATTAAGAGTAGCCCTCGCGTTAATGCCAGTTGCTGTTCCAGCAGCCTATTGCTGGCCGCGGGGCCAGGAGAGCCGAGGCAACGGCGAAGGCTGATCCTGAAATGTGGATTTAGGTAATAAAAGGTGAGCCTGTAACACGGATCTGAAGCAAAAGGTAAGAAAAAAATAAACGTGCTCGGATTTAGCCATCCTTGGGCAGTGTTAATTACAAATTAGGAACTAGCGCTCGTAGCCGTAAGGGTTAAACACATACGTATATCATAGAATGGTTTGGGTTGGAAGGGACCTTTAAAGGCCATCTAGTCCCCCCCCCTGCCATGAGCAGGGACACCTTCAACTAGATCAGGTTGCTCAGAGCCCCGTCCAACCTGACCTGGAATGTTTCCAGGGATGGGGCATCTCCCACCTCTCTGGGCAACCCGGGCCAGGGTCTCACCACCCTCAGCATAAAAAATTTCCTCCTTATATACAGTCTGATAGTTTAAAGCCCTTCCCCCTTGTCCTATCACAACAGGCTCTGCTAAAAATCTGTCCCCAGCTTTCCTGTAGGCCCTTCAGGGACTGGAAGGCCGCAATAAGGTCTCCCCGGAGCCTTCTCTTCTCCAGGCTGAACCCCCCCAACTCTCTCAGCCTCTCCTCATAGGAGAGGTGCTCCAGCCCTCGGATCATTTTTGTGGCCTCCTCTGGACCCGCTCCAACAGGTCCATGTCCCTCTTGTGCTGAGGGCTCCAGAGCTGGATGCGGTACTGCAGGTGGGATCTCATAGATGATGCAGTTGTATGTATATAATGTCTATGTGTGTATACATCAGATCAGAGCCCCAGTTCACGCAAGATGTGCTTAACACGCAGTCATGGTGGGACCCTCTCCTGATCTCAGTCCCGTGGGATTTGCCCCTTTACCCTGCTATAAAGGATGACACTCCTTCAGCTTCCAAAAGGAGCCGAGACACTGGTTACACAACCCTGCAAACGGAGACCTGCCAAAAAACCATCAAATACCGCAAGATTTACGATAAACTCGCCCCAACTGGCAACAACAGGAATCTAAGAGCAAAGAAAACTTGGGGACGGTTTGTCTTTCTGGCTGCGCAGCCCCTCCAGCCCCCGAGCGCCTGGCAGCAACACGCGTATGCGTGTTTAAAATACACCTGCGTGCTGCGAAACTCTTCGCGAGACACCTCTCATCGAGCCGGCAGAGAGCCAGACCGAGAGCATGCTGCCACACATAGCTTGGGGACACAGCGGCAAAGCCACGCACCGGCCCCGTGTCCACCCAAAAAAAATCAGCACAGAACCCAGCTGCCCTCCCCAGCAAAGTAGGGGGAAAGAGGAGGTGGGATAAGTGCATATATATATATAAAATATATACATAATAAATCAAATATATGTATTATACACATATATAGATGTTTACCTTCCCCAGAAGTCACATTTTCAGGCTTTTTCCCTACTTTTTCAAACAGTTATTAAAGAGTGGCACAGGGGGAGACCCCAGCTCCTACGACAGGTTTCTCTTGCTGCTTTTTCCTCATCAGGTATCAAAAGCGCTTTGAGAGGAGAGAAGTATCAGTTTCTCCTTATTTCAGCTGGAGAAACGTGACACTTAACGGTAACGAAATGCCTTGCTGGGTTGGGAACGGGGACAGATCCCGCTGCTGTCAGTGCAGCCACCAGGTTGCACAGTCTCCTTAATCAAAGATCATCCTTCCACCGCAGGAACAAGTTGGACATTTAGGAAAAACATCCTATAGGAGACAACTTACTGTTCAGGAGTCAAAGTCCTGCTGTTTGTGCTGAGGGCTCCAGGCCATAAACTGGGGACAAAGGCCATAAACCGGGCAACTCACAAAACAACTATTTTTTGCCATGTCTAACAACTGGTTGAAGGCTGGTGGTCCCATTCAGACTTGCTGAAGATCCAGCAAAACATCTCAGCCAGGCTGCCAGGGAAGCAGCACTTGAAATTTGGGCTGTTGTGCTTCCTCAGCCGATTTACAACTGCATCCATTGAATTAATAATGACCAGCCAGGGCCAGCGATGCTGACATGAACCCGCTCCCGCTGCTCCTGAAATATTTATTGATTTTGAAGAATTATATCCCAACACCTGATGCAGCCCAGGTTGTTTTCAATAGGGTTGGATTAGGACAAGCCCACTTACTTAAGCAAAAGATCAGGTCCTCAAGGATGACCCCAGGCACCATCAATGTATCATAGAAACATGTCTGGCTCTAAATATAAGCTTGGAAATGGTCTCAGGCTACTCCTCCTCTGTGCTTTAAACCTGGTTGAGGAGGCGATGGGTGTTTTACCCAAATAGGTCCTGCAAGACCATCGTAAGAGTAAAGCCCATGAACCTCCCCGGACCTCCATACATCTCATGTCTTTTGGTCCCACAGCGATATCAACGAGACCCACAGCTGTATTTCACAGAATTATAGACCGCCAGGTTGGAAAGGACCTCAAGGATCATCAGGTCCAAACTTTCTTGGCAAAAGCACAGCGTAGACAAGATGGCCCAACACCCCATCCGGCTGAATCTTAAAAGCGTCCAATGACGCTTTTGTGACGTTTCACACACAGAATTCACACAGAATTGTTAGGGTTGGAAGGGACCTTTGGAGATCATCTAGTCCAACCCCCCTGCCAGAGCAGGGTCACCTACAGCACGTTGCACAGGACGGTGTCCAGGCGGGTTTGGAATGTCTCCAGAGTGGGAGACTCCACCACCTCTCTGGGCAGCCTGTGCCAGTGCTCCACTACCCTCAAAGTAAAGAAGTTCCTTCTCATGTTAAGATGGAACTTCCTATGTTCAAGTTTATGCCCATTACCCCTCGTCCTATCATTTGATGGAGACTTTGGGAATAGAAAGAATTGCTGATGGCCAGCCTGGACAGCAAAAGCCCACCTGGACCCCTCAGCGCATCTGAGCTGGATACTAACCCATGATCTCTAGAAATTAATAGCATGAAATTTATCACAGCCTAAGCTGTTTGCCCGGCCCCCATCCCATGTCCAGCCCCGCATGGAAGGGGGCTGCGGCCAGCGCTGCTCATGGGGTTGTACAATGGTTGCAGTGGGGCTGAGGCTGATGTCTAGGGGTTTTTGGGGGGCACAGCTGCAGAAAAGCTAGCATTCATGCCCAAGCACCCGGCGTGTGAACCTGCCCTTTCTGCAGAGGAAGGAGAAACATCTGGCCTTTGCCCTTGCCATGCAAGAAGAACATGGATCATTGCAAAAAAAAAAAAAAAGGGGGGGGGAAACCCCCACCACATCTTCAGCGACATGGAACAGGCCCTGCTCAAAGGCCTGCATTTCCCCCTGGTTTAATTAGCTCCTCAACCAAGCACAGCCAGCTTCCCCAGGCGCCTAAAGATGTATTTTTAGGTGCAACCGCTCCAAAAATAGAAGCATCCCCGCAGGAAGCTGCACACAGCCGTCGAGGAGCCGCGCGCAGGTTGCGCTGTGGATGCACCAGCCAAAAGCACAACCCGTGGCCATCCCAAGCACAGGGGAGATCCAAACAGGCTCCCTTCGAGCAGGGGTCTCGGGACCTCCCCAAACCCATGCTTGCCAAAACATATATAAAAATGTAAAAATAGTCTGTTGTACAGATCCGGGTCACATCCCACTTGATCCACCCCAAAAGGACCACGGTTCCTCCTGGACGTGTGCTGAGGCAGAGGTGAAGCGCCCCAACGCCGCAGGCCAGCGCCGACACCTGACAGGCAGGAGGTGGTCGGCCAAGGCTGTGGGCAGCAGGACATCTCTCATGTCCGTGAACGACGGAGATTGGGCTGAAAGAGGAAAAGGCTGTCGGGTTCAGGTTGTTTGGCAAAACTGTTCCCAAGCTGTTATAAATCGTCATTGCAGGTATTTCAGAAGGAAGGTAAGGTGTTTTCTTTCCTAGAAAGAACATCAGACAAGAAGGGGGAAAACAAAAAAAAAAGAAACAAGTTTTTTCCTCCTCTTCCAACTGAAAAAGGGGAATTCAATTTTTTTTGAAGGGTTCTGGACGGTTTGGGTGTTTTGGCAGAGTCATTTTTCATTTACAATGTTTTCATTTGACTTTTCTTTAAGAGTCTCACCCTGAGTAAAAAAACACAACGGCAAGTTTTTTGGTCCTGACTCTGGCTTTTGTTACTTCCATGAAAAAAAAAAAAAAAAAAAAGAAAATTGTTTTGGGGGAGATAGAATTTCGGGGTAAAAAGCCATTCCATCAGGCTGGCATGATTTCTTTCCTGGCTGCAGAGCCCAGGGATGCCTCTGACACCTGCCCCTCGCACAGGTTTTGTTGCTGGTTTGGTGACATACGCTCAGTTTTGGGGAACGGCTGGTGGCTGGGAACGAGGAGCGACGGTTTTGGAAGGGGACACACCATGGACAACCTCCTCCAGCAATCACCTGAGCAAGTCCTGGCATTCCCATGGTTTGTCCCTGTACTCCTGGTCGTTCATGTAGACTTAGGAAACTCCTCATGGCCTTTACTGACCCATTTGCTTTGGTGGAGTCTTACAGAGGACAACATCCAGATGAAGCTCTGGCTGAGGCCACCTCTTGGGTCTCTAGTCCCATCCCTGCAATAGGCAGAGCTCTCAGCAAAACCAGCATCATTTGTACCTTCAAGAAGTTAGTCCAGGCTTATTTTAAGCAAGACTGGGAGAGAAGATGCCCTCCATGAAGACACTTGGCTGAACCTCCCTCCAAGGAGGGCACCTCGCCCATCACTCCCTCCCCCAGCCACCCCAGGACACTGCGGCAGGGGACCCCAGGCAGGGCTGACATGGGATCCACAGGGATTTGTGCAAGCAAGGTAGGTCTCCAAAAGGAGGTGAAAAAAATACTACTTTTACAGAATTCTAACTATATCTCTCTTTTTTTTTTTTTTTTTTTTTTAAAAAAAGCTTTTGGAGACTTCACATCCCACAGCATTGTCAGAGGCTCTTTCTCCCCTCTCCAGCCAGGGCACAGGCATGCTCTGGACCCCTGGAGAAGAGTTTACTGGAAGACTGATGCTCAACCAAACAAATCTGGTATATCAAAGGGTCCAGGCAATGAAGGGAAACTCCTGCATGGTGCTGTCCTCACTTACCTCGGAGTTGGATTGCCTCCTGACTTTGCATCCCAGCTAAGTTTAGCCAACAGATCAGGCAGAAATGCTGTTTCTCCCCTTCTGGATGCTCCCTTAGGAACTCCCACCTGGTCAGCAGCAGCTCCGCCCCCTCACAGCTTCCACCAAGATCTGCAGAAGACCCCCCAGTATAACCCCACCGTCCAACACCAAAGGCAGAGCCCTGCCAAAACCAGCCCAGAAAGAGCCTCAGTGCCCGGCAAATGGTTCCCAGCTGACTGCGAAGGGCACTGCGAGTGCTGCAGAAGGCGGCCAAGGTCACGTACCGAGCAAGGGGGACACGGGGACCACGGTGGCACGGACCACCAGCAGCCCCACGGCACCAGCAGCCCCAGGGAGAAAAACACAGCTGCATCATTGCAAAGGGGTTTTATGGCAAAAATCATTTGAATTATTCGGGGGTGAATTAAAGTTGCACGAGATTTCTTTTTTAATCACAATAATAAATAGCTGAGTGAGTCATCGCCCGAGAAAACCCAGCAGCAGCTACCAGATGAACAACTCACTGCTCACGGCTGCTGGATACAGCTGGGAAAGGGTGGGAGGTTCGTGCTGAGGGACGAAGGAGAGGCAGCGCAACTTCAGCGAGAGTAAACAGACAGCTCAGAGCCTTCCCCTGCATTTCTCATTTCCATTTTGAAGGGGGCCGATAAAGAACAGAAAGCAGGAGAAGGCAGCCGCGGACGCAACTGGGGCTCAGCAACACTCGATAGCCAGCACGGCGTCGCAGGCAGCTTACGGGGCACAGCACCTCCCGGCGCAAATCACCCCAGCCTCGCAATTAAATAAAAAATAAATAAATAAAAAATATCCATTGCCAGCATCTGAACATCCCCTTTTGGGCTTTTTCCAAGAAAAGCATCTCCGTATCCATTAGCTATTGTCTCCCTCTAGCGCGGGCAGAGACGGAGCCGCCTCCCGCCGCGGCTCCCGGTCTGGCTGGAAACTAAAGGCTGAAGCTCTGCGGAGAACCAGGGGCTGGTGGCGGGCTGGGAAAACACGCCAAGTGCCAGCTCTACCTTTGCATTGATGAATCAGCTTCCCACGCACACTTTTTTTTTTCCCTCCTCCCCCCAGTCTTTACACTTCATCTCAGCAGATGCTCAGCGCAGGAGGGATTTCTTGGTGACCGTATCGGCAAGCTAAAGCCTTCCAAATTTGAGAGACGACTCCCAGCAGCCGCGTTTTATCAAGGGCTGGAGAGAACGCCGAGATGAAACGGCATCCATCCCCCTTCCCGCTGCTCCTGGGGAACCATCCTAACCTCTCTTCACCCTTCAGAGCGGGGATTAGGGTTTGCTCAGCCGGGCTTTTCAGGGGATCTTCTCACAGCTGCCTTTAACACCTCCACACATCTCCTAAAGCGAAATAAAAACCTGCACTTAAATTTCAAAATGAAAGGTCTCGCATCCTCTCCTGCGAGGATTCCTGCCAAGAGAGAAAGGGAACGATGCTGCAAATCTCTCCCCTTTTAAACTAAGCACTGCAGCAGCACCTTCACCCCCTGCTCTGCAGCTTAACCCAACAGAAAATCAAGAGCCTGGAGACACGGACAGGTTTCCATCCCCACGCTTGCACCACCTTCACTCTTCTGAAGGCTGCACCCAGAGGCTCTCCAGGCACTGCCGTCCCTTCCAGAAGCGTTTTTTTTTTTTTTTCTTTTTCTTTGAACAAGGCACCATCAGCATTTGAAAAAACATTTGTTGAGGAAAAAGGGACAGCACTTCACCTGGAAACCCCAGTTTTCATTGGGACATTGTGCCAAGCTCCAGCCGAGCAGCTGGATGAACACAGCAGCTCCCCAACCTGCTCTGCCTTCGTGGCACCATATCGGGGGTAGATGCAGGTGAATCAACCCTGCTTCACCTGGTACCTGCCCAACCTGTGCCTCACCACCAGCTTTTTCAGGGTCTTGCAAAGCAACCGTCCCACCTGAACACAGGGAAGGAGACCCACTGTGGAGGGAATTCACCCGTGCCCATCCACATGCTCTCCAACCAGCAACCCACACGGCAAGACACACGCAGGAAGGTCCCGAGCACCCCTAGACCCACAGACACTGGGAGAATTGTCATCTGCTGAGCCCAAGAAGGATGGGAAACAGCTCCTTGTGAGGATTCCCTGATGCCCATTGCCCTCATCCGTAAGGAGCAAATAACACAGCTGAGACCCAGATGCGCAGAGGAGCCAAAGGAGAGCATCTGATCCAGGAGAAGGCTGAGCTCCCACCCAACCACACAGCAGAACGCAGATACAATAGCAGAAACTCAGGTCTGCTCTCCCACACCACCACCTGCCTCCACCGCCACGTATTTTACTAAGCAACAGAGCTTCAAAGAAGAGGAGCCTCCCAGCTGGGGTGGCCACGAGGGCTCTCCAGATGGGCAGGACTGCAATCAGAGCAACACCACAGCACCCCCAGGCCAAACTACCATCATCAAAGCTCGTGGGTTATGTTCCTAAGTACTTTCAAAACAGCCAAACCTGCACAAATCCATGAAGCTGCTACTTACCCAAAATATAAGGGTCTAGACATCTGCCAAAGGGAGCAGCCTCCAACCATAACCTGCGCAAGTGTGGAGATCCTCCAGGGTTCAGGTTTTCCACAGATCTAGTTGCAGGGGATGTCCCTGGCACTAGAAATGCTTTCTACTCCAAACCACCTATAAACCAGTTAGACTAACGGCATTTGAGTTTTGACCCAATGAAATAACATCTCCAAGGAACATGACAGTTTCATGGCTACTGTTGAAACCCAAGGGTAGCTTTTGTGAAGAAACACGGGTTTTTCAGTTTTCCCTCCCTCTTCTGAGCCATTTCATAGCTCTCAACAGGATTTGCATCATCCAGGAAACCACTGGGTCCATGCAAGGAAGAAAATTCTTCACTTCATCTCCTGGCTGGTCAAGGAGGGGTGGGTCACAAAGGACAAAAAAATCCCACAAAGGCAAGAGTGTGAAAAGCTCAGAGCGAGCAGTTTGAACCATTTGACCTCTACAATTAATTCACTTTTTCCCCTAACTGTTCTGTTGCCTTCCCTCATATACTGTCCTCAAGTGTTATCAAGAACTCAGCAACATCTCACCTTGCTTATTGGAGAATCTTGCGCAGAACTGAAGTGGTCCTCTAAGACACACTTAAAAACCCAAAGCTGAGGGGTGCCACCTGATCTCCCCACACCCCCAGAAGAATCCCCATCCCACTGAAGACCGTCCCCAGATTTGTTCCCAATGAAGCACCCAGTAACAGAGCATCCAACCCCCCCAAACCTCCTCCCACCACAGACTCCCATCCAGGAGGCAGGTCCGGGGCAAACAGAGAGAACTCTGCGTACCGAGGCAGCCAGGTAGGCTGGTCCAACACTCCCACAAAAGCTGGATTTGCCATACAAGCCAACGTTTCTAACCATTCCTCTCCCTTGTACTCCCTGATTTTTTCCCCAAAGATGATACATGACACGGAACCACAGTTCGCGTGACGGTTCGCTGGGGATTTCTTGTGGGTTTTGTTTTTTTTTTTTTTAAAAAAAACTTAGTGCCTTTTCTTTAAAAGGAAGACTTGCTCTGAAGTTTGCAAACGTCCAAGTTTGCCTCTTCTCAAGCTTGTGCCTCCTCCTCTGCCCAAAACCAAGTACACCGCGTACAGCCCGATGCCCATTTCAGGGAGGGGAGAGGTGGAAACCTCACCTGAGTCATTCACATTCAGTTAAAGGAAGAGAGCACGAACACCTTGAATAATAGCATCCCTTTATTTGCTGACACCATTACAAAAACTGATTACATTAGCAACCAAAAAAAAAAAAAAAAAGGAGTGTTTACTTGAGGTTGAAGTCAGAGGCAGCTAATCCCAAAAATGTAATTAAGTAAAACAGTGTACAACATCAGTATTAAAATGTTATATCCCATTGGTGACTTTACCACGTTGGAGTTTTCTGAACAAGTTTTATTGAGCAAAATAAGATAAAAGATTATGTGTTTACTGTCTCTCCAGGAATGTAAAGGTCTAATTATCCAAACAGGTTTGTTTTTATTATAAAACTAAACTCTGGAGGTGTCTACAGAGTTGGGTTTTTTCTTTAAATCAGTAGTCTAACAAGGATTAGAAAAGACAAAACTCTGTTCAGTGTTTCTGACGAAGTAGAAAGGGTGAAAACATAAATAAGGCTTTAATTTGGCAAAATATAATACAATGCCTTCTGCTATCCTCAAATTAACGATTCCCCCGTGACTTCATTCTGCAAGAGAAACACAAAACGCCACATCAGCCAAGCATCTTCCAAAGGTATCAAGCAAACCTGCACCTCGCCAGCGCTTCAGCGGCTCACGCCAGCCACTTCGTTAGCATCGGCCCGCGACGAAGCCCAGGGGAAAGAGACACCGTGGCGGAGGCTGATCAAGAACAGCCTCCCAGAGGCCAAGGCAGAGCCAACACCTTCCTCCCATGTGCGCCGAGCCCGTCTTACGAGACTGGGCTCGCCCCACCACGAACAGCCTGTTACCGGCCATGCTGTATTACAGAGGCAGGAGCAGAAAAAGAAAACCACCCTAAATTAGTAAAAAAAACAAGTCCCCATCCTCCGTAGATGAGGGGGAGTTCTGACACTTCTCGTAGCAGCTCGTTCAGTGCCAAGGCTTTGCTGCCTCCCAAACCCAACAGTTCGCAACCCGCCTTCGCGCCCAGCTCCCCAGCTGCATCAGCTCCCCGAGAACATTTAGCGTCTCGAGTTCATCCAACCATTAGCTAACTTTGGGTCATTTAAGAAGTTTATCAGAATGATGCAGTCAACCACAAAGGCGCAGGTTTCCAAGTTGGCTAGATATTAAAATAAAAGCCTTGTTTGTGTGTCTATAATTGGATGAAGAGTTCATGCCAGACTGATGCTGCAGATACTCGTATCCCCGTGACCACAGCAAACCATTGCTGTTAACTCAGGGAAAGCCCAGTGGGTTACTTTATATCCTCCATCCCAAAGCAAGCGGAGCATGGAAGCGCAGACATTTTGCTCGTGTAGCTGGGACAAAGGAAACAAGGCACAGGCACTGGGAGAACAAAACTCTAGGAAACCTGCTGCGTGAAGCAGCGGGCAGTGGAAGGGGGGGATAAAGAGTTACATGCCTAGAGAAGAACATGGGGACGTGAAATTAGTCCCAGCTAACCAAAGTATGGATCCAGAGAGGAACAAATCCAGTGCCTACTAGAAGCTTTTGATGATTTGCACACGGAAAGTCTCAGATTTTGACACCCAACTTGTTAAATCTGAACAGGGTCCCACCATCACAGACCAGTGTCCTTCCTGACAGCCGCCCAGTTCAACTAGACAGCCACCAGCCACACCTACCTACTAGCTGGTAGTGTTCTCGTCCCTTTGACAGCATTTGGCTTACTGACACAAGCAGCTTCTTGAGATGACCTACATCCTGGTTAAGATTCACCGCCACATTTAGTCTTTTATCAGTCAATTCCTGGAAGAAGGAAAAAAAAAAAAATCATTAAAAACTCATTTACAATCTAATTACCAAGACAGCCTAGAATTAGATCCTCCGTATAAAATTACAACTCCTTGCGCAGATGGGAACAATTCTTGTAAGTCAGAGGGTTATGGCCACATTTAAAGAGAACATGGTTCAAAGTCAAGAAGCTCTTTCCTGTTCCCGGGAATTACCTGCACACGCTGAATGCTGGCAAGAGCATCGCTGACCTCCAGCTCCCCCCCCGCCTGCCTGGGACTCCGCTTACTCGCTGCTTCCAGGAATTCTGCTGGTAACCACAGCCGACCCGGCCTCAGAAGTTATTACCCCAGGTCCCCACAAGCCCGGCTGAAAACCCCGCGCAGACGAGCGCACGTGCTTTATTACGCAGACCGCTAAGCACAGCGACGGTGCGCCCAGCGGGAGGGATGGCTTCTGATCCCCACAGCTGTAACAACAAGACTGCTGGACCACCAAGGACTCTGTCTGTGGGATGTCATCCTCAGCAGTACGTAATGCCCTAGCACGAGGTAGGTCCAGCTGTGAAGCCATCTGAAACAGCTGGCGGGAGACACACACCTTTCCCCACCCGCACCGCAGCACCCGTGGCTCCCGTTCAGGCTCAGGACGTGGGCTGCTGCCCACCAGCTATCCCATGGGTTCACCCCTCTGCTCCCAGCCCTTGCGCAACTCCTGCTTGCCAGCGACACCCAGACTTGGATGAGGACTTCACAAAGCAGTCTAAGCACCAGTCAACACTGGTGGAAAGGAAAAAAGAAAGCTACCAAGAGCTAGAAAACTGGTTTCCTGTGCTGAAATGAAAATGCTGAGCTTGCTTTTTTAAATAAAAACAAGTGGCTTTTTTTTTTTTAAAGGAGTTCAACAGTTTATGAACAGGGAAGTGTCACAACTCAAAATGGACTCTTCCCCTCTTGCCTGCCCTCCTCCCCAAAGTCAGTCTTGCTGAGCTAACAGTGACATAATCCCTGTTTTATTACCTTTATTGATTAGCTCCTCCAGAGACGTACAAAGAACTCCACATCTAAACCACACATTACTACTCCTTATTCAGCTCACAATACAGACAAGCAGATAAACCTGTAGGAGAGCTTTCCCTTGCAATTTGCTAAAAATACGCAAATCTGCCTTGGTCTCAGCGATACAGAAGTACCCGATTCTCAACATGAGCCCAGAGGTGTTTGCAAGCGCTCAGCATCGGCCAACTCTGCTCCATCTAAAAGCGGGTTTACCAACAGACTGAGACTGATGCATAACGCTGTTGCAAATCTCTCCCCAGAGTCTCAGGGAAATTAGAGCGAGTTCAGAGAGGGCCACTTTCCCACCTCCCATTCGGATGGAAACGCCGCTAGACTTGCTGTAACGCAGAGCGGGCAGTAAATCACACTCAACCACCTGCACCATTACAGAAACTACTTTGGGCTCAGGCAAGAGAGCAAAGCAATATATTGCAAAGCTCTTACTTAAGTGCAACTGGTAAACATTTTTCTACTGTAAAAAAATCATTGGGAATCTATATTAGGGTAGCCTTAACCTATTTTACCCTTATTAAAGTAGAAAATCAGGTCTGTCAAGGCTGAGACTTGGCTTAGCAATCTCATACAGATTGATGAAAGCAGAAAGGCAAATGCAATTAGCATCCCAGCGAGTGAATGAATCGCAGCACTGACCAACAGCGCTGGATATGAAAGTGTGTGTGCATTAGCGCAGAAACCATCACGAGCAGAAGCAATGAAGGAGCCTTTCAATTCACTCTCTGCCCTCATCTCTGGCAAGAGCTTCTCTCTCCCTTATTTGCTTCCTCTCCCTTCTGTTTTGTGGTTTCACTAATATCAGGCGGTGTTTATTCATGAATTATAGACATCTCCAGCCCTCTTGGGGCCAATCCTGACCAGCTACCATTGGGTTTGGGCTCAACACAGCCATACAGCGGCTTCGGCGATCCCAGGAGCACAAGACCGCCTTATGCAGTCGGTGCTGTGCCCCAGCGCCACGCTCTCCGTGACTCGGGGGAAAGCGTGTCTTTGGGATACGGGGATGAAGAGAGGAAGAGGATGGCAGCGGGGAACCCCTTGCCATCACAGACTAGGTGGCCAAGACAGGCGCTGAACAGACAGATTTCCCCCCCGCCATGCTTTACACGTATGGCATTTCCAGTTTTCAATGACACACTGCACAATGATGCACACACGGTTTTACACTGAGATCTTGGGGGGGAGAAAAAAAAAAACACATTCGATTTCACGTAAGCCTCAGAATAAGTTTACCGCCTAAGCAAGCCGCTGAATATAAATGACTTCCTTAAAGCATACTAAAAGGCACCCGTTAGTCATCATCTAGTCCCATAAGTGACAAGGAAGCTGATTAGAAAAACCAAATGGTCTATTTTTAAATAGAAAGAAAAGGAGTCTAAAGAAAACACACAGAATGTGTTTGAGGGTTTACGCAAGCATTTCGAGGGTTGGTTCCAGTACCCAGAAGGAACAAATATGCTCATTTTCGAGCATGTGTTTTCAGGTCCTTCTTAAAAAAAGAGACACTGTTGCTAGGTGGAAGTGGCTGGAAGACTTTCTTTTTTTAATCCAAGAGCTATTTTAAGCTGGGGTTTTAGGCTTCTGGGGAGACAGCTTCTTTTTTTTTTTCCCCTTAAAAAAAAAAAACACACCAGCAAAAAGGGCTTGGGGAAGAAGATAAAGAAAATGTTCTAATTCCAGCCTCTGCCAATGGCTACCTGTCAAGAGCGCTATTTAGACAATTAACGTATTTTTACTAATGAAGGCTTAATTACAGGTTTATTAGGACTGTTTTTCCACACGCCTCTTCAGAATAAAGCGATGGATATTCTAGAGAAAACCTGGTTAGGGTTCCACAACGCGCCCACGCAGCAGCACAATGCATGAGCCAGAGGGGTTATGCAAGTTAAGGCTAAAGCAATTAAATCAAACTAGCATACTCGGGCCACCGCAGGGCAGGTCCAGTGACACCTGGCTCAGGGGGGACTCACCAGTGTCACCAGCCACAAAATGCCATGGCTGCTGGCATCGCTGCTCTGCTGTACCACTTGGATGAGCCATAAAGCAGCGAGCAAGCAGCTTGGCACTGGTCTGAGGAGGGCTCTTCTCCTCCAGCCTGCTGCCGACGGGGGCACAAGGCACCTGACGGTCATGGTCAGGGGCTGGTCTCCTGCTCGCAACCCAACAGAGGGCTCGGCATCCCTTCCAGGAAACCAGCTTACAGGGTTGGGACATCCATGGTCTCAAAGGCCCAGCTGCATCTCTGGCTCAGACACGCTGAGCCCACAACGCGAGGGTCGATCAGCATCCACGACTGATCACTCCAGAAAAGCCATTTCATTCCT
>NW_009661375.1:5095532-5099103 GCF_000708025.1 Charadrius vociferus | reverse complement strand
TCTACAGTACTCCTTAGAGGACTCCAAGCTTCCTCTCGCAGCTGATGAAGCTACTTATTTTCAGCAGCTAGAAGGAGTCGATATAAATTATTTGTCCTACCAGCAAGTGCTCCTCTCCCCCACAAATGACAGTGTTTCCTTCCACTCTATCCATCAGAAGAAAATGGGTAATGAGTTCCATTGACACCACTTAGCTGTGTAAAATGTGCTAGGAAGGCATCTGCTTTAGCATTCCCCCTTCCTAACTGCCTTCTGGAAAGCTGTTCTGAAGCTATTTTGAAGCTGGTGTGAAAGCTCTCGTTTCCAGAGATGGGGAAGCCCAGTTATGAAGCCATAACTCAGCCACTTGTATGGGTGGTGTCTTTTTAGGGCCAGCACTCAGAGTACCAGCTACACAAGCAGCTCAGCAATCGTCCCCGCAAACAGTAACCCACGGGCTCAGGTCAGTTACCTGCAAGCGTGAAAACAGACAGAGTCCACCCAATTTCAGACCCTGCAACTGCAATGCCATTACTAGAACACCATCAGTCTGGAGTTGCCCGTCCACAGCACAAGGCAGCGCTCAACGCTTGCTTACCGAAGCTCAGGCTAGCAAGATTTGCCTGCTGGACCACACCAAGGTCAACACAAATTCCCAGAAGCTAGGACCAGTTGAAGGTGAATTCTGGCACCTACCAGTGGCTAAGGACAGGCTCTTGCCCCCAGCTACAGAGGACCAGAAGAGTCAACGCTCTGGCAAGAGATATTCTCTGCCTTGGTGTTACAGGGCATGCAAGACAGCCTCCTTTCTTTGCCCTTACAGATGTCAGCAAGCGCCAACCCAACAGTTAGTATTTTAAGCTCATTTAGTTATCAGCAGATTTACTTTTAGCTTCCCTTTTTGGAGGAACAAGCCTGGGGATCTTCCCACTTTTGGCCAAACCAAACCAACAACCCACTGGAAGGCCAGATCTCGTGTCCAGAGTATCTCCCCTTCCTCCTTGCAAATTTGAGCCACAGGAAAGAGGTCACCATCCAGCTGAGACAGCAGAACTCCCAATGCATCCTTGGGGTTCAGCTCCAGGACACCACCCTGACGAGTTGTAGGACAGAAAAGTTTCACCAAGCCTTAGTTCACCACCAGCAGCATATGTCCTGTTCCTTTGCTGAACCTCACTTCCCAAAGTTCATACTTGGCATGAAATTTGCGTTTCCCCTGTGCATGGGCTCAAAAGAAACACTCACCGACTCCGTGCAAACATCGCTGTTTTCAATAACATTGGCATCCCCAACAACTTTTCCAATTTCTCTCTCAAGAGATGCCAAAGACTCCTGGGCCTGTAGGAAAGGAAAAAAAAAAAGAAAAAAAAAAAAAAACCCCACCAAACAAAACACAAAAGGCACAACAATTAGCAAAGGCTGAGTGAGAAATAAATCCCGATCTCTCCAAGAGCACTAGAGACACAGGAAATCGTTGTTCGAGAGGAAATCTGTTTCGTGCCAGATTTGCTCAGGGGACCAACACATCTGCCAAGATTGACATGTCTCCTTACAATCAGGATGTTGCATGTCAGCCTGCCTGCATTTGAAAGCAATTCTACAGGGAAGCTTTAATAGTGTCATGTCAAGTTATCAGGTAAAAATTGTGCAGCAAATTTTCTATGCAAGAAACAGCGCAGGGGCAGGTCACCAAAAGCCTCATCATAGATCTGCCTTTATACAGAATGCACCATCAACCAGGGACATCAGCACAGCTCACTTCATATGTGAACATCCGATATAATTGTCCTGAGCAAAATGTTTTAAACACCTTATTGCAGCAGGTCTCCTTTGTCTTCTCACCTCCTAGAAGGGCTTTTGTGATCATCTGTCCCTGGTTCCAGGACAAGACCCGCCCCACCGACAGCTCTCCCCACTCCATATCTACGTGTAACTCAAATGGAGACGTCCAGCTATGCATCTCCCGCAGAAGGAACACGGTATTATAGAGTCTGGAGCCAGAGCTCAGCCACTCTGCAGGCTATTCTTGTCTCCATTTATCAATCCTCCCACGAGAGGTTCATTTCTGGGGTGACAGACAGCACCGAGACCTCTTACAGTTAAAGACTTCCCCACTCCAATCCATCTTGCAAGAGCGGCCACTGCGGAAGAGCAGAGGTAAGCCACCTGCTTGTCTCATCAAGCTTGCGTAGAGCTAACTTTATAAAGATTTGCAGTCTCCTGGGTTATAGGCAATTCGTAACCACGTGCAAATGGGCAGATGGCTTGTAAACCAACTTCTAACCACTACCATCTGAGACTGGATTTAAAAGATTCGGTCTGTGGGGTGAGTGTAGGGTTATGGGGTGGGCGTAGGGCTGCGGGGTGGGCTTTTTGTTAGGCTGAGTTTCTTTAAATAAAGAAGTATTTGTCAGCCTCATATCCCCACTTGTTCCCATTCACATAAAATTACCATGGACAAGTGACCCTGTCAAAAAGGCTTATTAAACAGAGCTGTTTGTTGCATTTTGCTTTTCACAGACATGCAGGTATCTTGCATGAGATCTTACACCCACAGTCCCAGTCACCTGGGGAACCAGCAAGTGGAGTAAGACACCCCACCGGGCAGGCAGTCTGCTCAAGCCGCTCAAATCACCATGTTTTCCAGCAGTGCAAAATTACAGATCTTGAGGGTTTCGATGACATTTAGATCTGCAACCGATAAGAGTCTCTTCTTACCTTGGGCAAGTCACCAGCTACCTTCTGTCTCTCATTTTGATCAACTTTGAGTTTTGATAGTGTTTCATTTAGCTGCGTTTTCAGCTGCAAAATAGTAACAAAGAAAATCAGTTTCCCCTCAGACACACACAGATTTCATCTGTCTGTCCCACGGATTAACCCAGTGCACACCAACTGGAAAGGGAGTAAGATTACTAAGAATTATTGCACACACTGGATTAGTCAACATTTATGACGAGGTTTACAAGGACAGTCAAGGAAGAGAGACTCCATCTGTAAAGATAAATGTAAAGAATGGAAACCACAGAAGAAAAGACATGGTTGGCATCAGCTTGATTACCAGTGGTTTTGACTTTTAAATTATATTGCCAGTAGGAATATTAGCAATACCGAAAGTACGTAAGCCTCTCCAGCACTCTTGTCACCAGTCAGCCCAGACTTCAACTTAATTCACGCCAAATATGCGAAAACGTAGATTGTCATCTTCCTAATTCAGGCTAAACAGTCACTTCACTGCTGAATAAACTAAAAAGCTCTACTTGTCATCTTAATAAAGCACCACTTACTACAACTATGTTGACTTAACCAGTCTGTTAATGTCACATCAAGGCATGAATCACTGACAGGGGTATATTAAGTTGTCGATTGTGTTTAGATTCAATCCGAAAAAGCGAAACTATTTCAAGTCAAGAGGGATAAATACTTTGTACTGGCTGCCCTTAAACTACAGCCTTCCAAAGGATATAAACATTTTTTAAAGAATATTTTGATTGCTCTTCAACACAGCATACAGAACCAGCCACAGCACTTAAGGCTTGAGCCTCAAAGAGAAGTGCTAACAAGAAGCTCGAGTGCCAATTTTGTTGGATTTGTG
>NW_009661375.1:5060085-5095473 GCF_000708025.1 Charadrius vociferus | reverse complement strand
CCAGCAGGGGATTAAAGTAGTGAACAATAGGCTAGTCAGAGCCCTGAATTCTCACTGATTCCAAACCTACGCATTACAGTTCTCACCCTTGCAAGGTTCCCCGCTTTGGAGCGCCTGGACTGGTGGACGCTGGTTTTCTACATTTTAGGGAAGCGCTGTTGAGCTCCTCTGCAGTTTCAGCTTCTCTCCTTGCTCACCTTGTAAATTAGCGGGAAGTGCATTTTGAAATCCCATTGTTTCTACTCCTCAGCCTCCTGCGAAACACACTCACATACACTGGACAGCATTCCTGAGCCATTTGCGTGAAGGTAGTTGTTTGCCACCTCCTCATGCTCCTACCAGCACAGCACCATCAGATTGCAGAGTCCAGCTCCCCTAGCAGGGAGCTCAGCTATTTAAGCTTTTGTTGTTACAGACATAATAGATTGTTGCCTCTTATATTCAAGAGGTTGGCGTTTACTGATTAACTCTAAGATATGCATTCAATTCCCATTTCCCTCGCTTTCAAAACGAGAGGCTTTGGTTGCTGAGGCAAGATGCTAATCAATGCTGTATTAGGCTTGCAAAGCATACTATTAACTTAAACAGACTGTTATTGTGGTGGGTTTTGGGTTTGGTTTGGTGGTTTTTTTTTTTAAATCAACTATTTTGACCCAGTTACATTAGTGGCAGTACCCTGGTGAGATGAGCAGCTCGGAGCCTGCAGTGACAGGTTGTCCCATCAACTACTCTAAAGGCCAACAAAGCCATGGTGACAGAGACAACCTTCCCCGATTCTGGCGTAAAAGCAAGAAAGCACCGTTCAAACACAAGCGGAGGAAGGATCTGACTGGTCCTGCAGCCTTCAAAAAACCACATCACTGAAACAAGTGAGAAGTAAAAGGGCTCAAACTGGAAACCCGTGCATCTTTGGGTCTTTAGGGGCAATCTCAGTTAATCCAACTCCCCCTTGAGAACACCCGGTATAGGAGCATTACTGGCTGGAGAGCATTTCTAGCCAAACAGGCTGTAACACAGTGCACACCCCAAGCCAGCACAGCTATTCAGCCACATCAGGATGCCAGCTGCTGAACAGCTGGATACTCAGAATTAATCTAACACTGGTTTTGGCCAATTTCTGTTCATACAGAGGAGGATGGAAAAGGCTCTGCACAGTCAAAGCGCAGACACCACAGCTGCATCCTTAAAAGCTTTGGTAAAAAACACCCAGACAGTAATCCTCAAGTTAAACCAATGAGAACAACTTTTTTTGCTCCAAGGACATTACATTTGCTGTTGCGTACATCTACACTGTACGTTGATTCTCAAGAAGTTTCAGGAATGCAAGTCTTGCAGACTTTGGAAAAAGTCTTAAGAACCAGACATGCTATTGTTAGGAGCAGAGAAAGAGACAAATTGTAAAAGTCAGACTACATAAATGATTGCAATGGACAAAAATATCAAGCTGAAGAGGTTAGCAGAACAGACAGGATTTGAAATAAGTCTCCACTTCATAAGTATGCTGGGAACCTAGTGCGTGCCCAGCGGAGAACAAGCTTCTTACCAAATTTAACTCTTCATTCTGTCTTACTGCTTCAGAATATGAATCATCAAGTTTTTTCTGCAATTCAGTCAACAGATCTTTGAGCTGAAATGAAGTTTAGAGTTTTAGGATTTGTCTCCTTAGGATGCCCACTTTTCTTCTGCTCAGTTATTAGTGTGTGTCGCTAAGGTCACAAGCATATAAACTCCTCAGCCACAGGGGCTAAGCATTAAATTAGTTTGCCAGCCAACTGGTAACCAAACAAAAGCAAAAGAACAGTTTGGTCGATTATGTTTACCTCTCTGACTTCTGAAACATAAGTAGATCGTTCTATTTCTGCCTTTTCTAGTTCACTTTCCAAGTGTTCTCTCTCTTTCTTAAGCTAGAAACAGAAAAACAGAGTTAAAACAGATGTGTTCAGCGTTTTCTTGCAGTATCATTTTCTTGATTTATTATTAGCTATAAATTTCTATCAAATACTCCATGACATTTAGAGAGCATTTCAAATCCAGTGATCGCACAGCACAGATTTAAACTGTTACACTTCAAAAAGATAAAAGGAAAAAGAATCAAGCTCAAGATTGTCAACAAGCAGTAAACTGCTCAGTCTCACAAGGAAAGAGCCCCAGCGGGTGAGTACAGAAGTGAAAAACCGGACAATTGCCAGTACCCAGCTTCTCCGCTTCATTAAAAACACTGGCCAGAAGATTCAGTTTGAACTGCAGCACAGGCTGCACTGCTTGGAGGGAAGAAGTCCTAGGAAGTTCAGTTTTAAAACATAGTTTAGGCTTATGCTGTAAGTAACAGAAAGCTTTAAAGAGAAAAAAAAAAACCACCCGCACGTACAGTTTCAACTTCTTTGATTTCTTCCTTTAACCTCTCTACTTCGTGCTCCAGAGAAACAACTGAAGAACGCATCTGCAGTTTTCAAGACATAAATACATCATTTAGTTCGGTTGGTCTAAGACAAACTCCCCACATACACACACGCTTGCTTCTACGATTTAAAAATATTAAGGATGAAATCACAGTGACTGAATAAGATAAAGATGCTCACGCAGATAATTCAATACACTGAGTCTCCACTAGAACACCTTTCCTGCCTTCTCCCAACGTAAGAAGTTCTTTGACATATTTAGAGCCTAGATGCCTGAAAGATTAGGAATATAAGGACTAAGCCAGTTGTCCATTAACCACGGTAAGGAAAATATCCTTCCTGGATGGAGACAGTCTTCCCTGTCTATGTACTATACGTACCCAAACCCAGCATATTTGGCCATATTAGAGGCTGCGTACATGCAGCAGATGGTAGCACATCTACAGTTCAAGGTCTGACAGTCTTTTATAAGTCCCTCAAACAAGATGTTTATAAAGCATCTATCTGTTTCCTCCAGGCTCATACCCCGGCATTCAAATTTACTAAGCAGAAGTACTTTAGAAATAATTTCTTCCGAAAAAGCAGTGTGACCTACTTTAATTCTAGATTAGGAAAGAAACATAAAAGGCTTTTTTCTTACCACTTCTGCTAGCAACAGAGCCTTCCTAAAAAGGAAAGCTTTGTAGGCAATTTCAAATATAATTAGTTGACCATAATGAATTAAGCACTACTTTAACAGCTCCCAAAAAATTGTTACGATTATACAATACTTAAATTTTAGCACCAAGAGTCTGTATCTGTTCACAAATGGACTTCAAAAGAAACAGGTGCTCAACAGAAACACGGCCTGAGTTGCCAGGATCGGAAAAAGATATATTCCTGGGCACACTAATGGGACACCTGTACATTCCTTTGGCTTCCTACCCTGTCAGCATTAGGATTACTACACGCTCTTTGGCTGCCTCCTGCATCACCTGCAAAGGACTGTGATAATGATCAAAGACCTTATACCTGTGCCGTTCTTTTGTTCTTGCCACTCTAAAGGAATAGCCAGACAAATCTGAAGACACCAATTCCTTCACTTTTTAGGTTTTTAAATGGAAATACCTTCCTCAAAAGAATAAAGGTCACTCTTAGCATAAAACTGAGTATCAGAGCACCAAAAATCCTTTTGTTATATGGAGGGATTATTCCTGTTATACTGGTTGCAGACTTCACCTTTTTCCATCCACTGGTCAGGCACACATCAAACCAGGCAGCCAGGGCTGTTCTACACTCGCCTTCACAGCGCTCAAACACCCTCTGCGACTTCAAGCAGAAATTGCCTGGCTACCGCAGAAAGCAGATCTTCAGAAATACCTGTTTAAGTTCCTTCTGTGATTCTTCAACTTTTATCTTCCATTTGCTTTCTTCCTCTTCCACACTCCTCTGTAGCCTTTGTAAAATCCCCTCCTAAGAAGAGAGCGAGGTTTGAAAGCTTACAGGAGAAAAAAGGCAGCTTGCAATATCACAAGGAACAGGCAGCCAGGCATCCTGCTTACCGTCTCCGCCAGAACCGATTTGTATTTCTCACACTCCAGTTGCAACAGTATGTGCATTTCCTCGGCCTCCTTCAACTTCTGCTCCAGAGCCTGGCAGAGGAGAAAAGGGACCAGAAGAGTCACGTCTCAGCTGAGGGATTTGAGTTCTATTATTTATCTTATTTCAACAAGCAAGCAGGTATCATTCACGCCAACAGGTCTGTCTTTCCATACCACGCAAAGGCAAGAGCCAGCGCAATGTTCACCTACAACTCTCACAAACTTTTTGCAAGTTACTGCAGTAATCCGGAGTCGCCTGAAAAATACAATTACTTGAAAAAGGCAAAAGGGATTTTTGAATTTCATGAATGTCTTCACAACTCTGCAAGGTGCTTTTCAAAGACGCAAATGCATTTCTGATTTACAAGATGCAAATATCTATAAAACAACTTTCTTGTCGCCTGTTTGCCAATTTGAACTTCACAAACCAGAGCACAATTTGCAAGATTTATACCGGAGAAATACGCCACGCCACACACAAGGAAGCTATCCACCATTTGTGCCTACCTTGACGTCTTCAGATCCTGAAGCCTCTCTCAAGTATTCTTTAGCCATCTTTTCAAACCCACATATCCATTCACTATGACTCTGTTGGGAAATGCATTCGGTTAAAGCTAAGAATAACCTCAACAAATCTATCTTCAAGACATTTGCCTCCCAACCGCAGGCTTACGAGGCAGTTGCTTCAGTCCCCAAATTCCTGGGAGCTAACACACAGCCCGGCAGCAGTCGCTGTGCCACAGGCAGCCCAGCCGAGCTGGCAGTCGGAGGGCAGCAATCCAGGAGGACGAGGTTACGAGAGAGACACAGGTCACAGTGGCTTAGAAGTGCCAAATACAACTGGGTGACAGAGGTCTCCCCGCAAGTGTCGGGGCTCTACAAGAAGTATTTGAAGATTTAAGGCAATCTTTTCCAAAAATCCCTCTGCGGTTAAAGAAGACACATGCCATGTAATTCCAGGGATCTCACTAGGAAGACTCAAACCGTTCAGAAACAGTCTTTTTAAATATTTCTAGGTCAACAGGAGACTAACTTTAGTACATTTGAGGATACTTTTCATATGAATATTCAAAACCTCTAGATGTAACAGATCAAATGCAGACCCCGCTTTTCCAGCCTCACTTCGCATCATTCACATAATCTATACCACACGATGAACCCAGCACACTTCCCTCACAAACGACCGAAAGCCACCGAGAATACAAAATTAGAAATCGGTGGTTTTCAAAAGGAACTCTGGGAACAAAACAAAGCCTCCTGAATCGTGTTAACCGGCAGCGAGGCAGCGCAGCCTCTCTGGAAAGGGCGGCCAGCCGTTATCTGCACAGCAGCCAGGGAAGATGGATCCCCGTCATGCCAGACAGCGAGGAAACACGCAGCAGACCTTATCCGCCCCTGAAAATTTACTATCTCAGTTAGGCACAAGATAACACAGGCAGATGAAACAGATGCTGGGGCGGTGAAAGGAAAAACAAGATAACGATGATTTCTTTTTTGTTTTAGCGCTTTTCTTGAAGTAACCGTCTGCAGCTTTGCCTCTTTACTGCTGGCAAGCACAGGTATGACACTCACGTCCCACTGCAAAAACCTTGGGGCAGAGGGGACTGCGGGGAAATACTCCAGACTGCCCAGTGCAGCAGGACCAGAGCTCCCCGTTCCCCAGCCGTAGAGTAGGAAGAGCCACTTCTCTTACCACGTTAGAAGGGAGAGAGACTTTAGGAAACAGTTTCTGGAGTAGTTCGCGCGTCTCCACCTCGGCCGCTTCCAAATGTTGCTGCTTCTCCTAAACCAAGAGAAGGGCTCACGTGAAATTGGGCAACAGGCTCCACAGACCTGGCAATAGCCTCTTCTATGCCTAGAGTAACTTACTTAACCCAGAAAGTAATTTTTTTTTAAGGGAGAAAGGCTATAGTTTCTAAAATTGCCAGTAAATTGCTTCAAAAATTGACACTGAATTGAATTGCTTTAGAATTTGGCCTTCACATTTGTTCGTGCTTTTAAGCTTTTATTTTCATTAAGTTCTCCTCCAGCCTAGCCTGTTTGTACAGAAATTACACCATCATTCCCCTTGTTCACAAGACAACACAAACTACACTGGGCTGAGGAACTGCATCCACGGATCACACCAACCCTGCCACTCAAGTTGAGCGATCTCAAACCCAAGAAATTTGGTCAATCGACAGGTTGTTTTTTTTTTTTTAAAATCCATACATATTTTAAACAATTTTAGGTGGGGAAAAAAATCACCATAAATTCACGTCACCACATCAAAAAAAAGATAATTAAAGTCAAAAGGAAACTTTGTGTTAATGCACATTTGAACCAGGCCAAGAAAGCAAGACTGTATCTGCTAAGTATTACTTTGAAGGACTCAAGAGGGAGATCCTTACATCCCCTTCCCCAAGCTTGGATGCAACAGGAAATAATTATTAGAGCTGTGTGACAATCTCCAGCTTTTCTTTGTCATTGCCCTGCAAATATAAATGCACAGAGCCAAGGGCACCACAGATCCATCGCTCCCTTTCTTTGACATTAAAAGCAGACCAGCCACAGGACATTTGCCTGCTGTGCTTGTGGCAGATTGGTTTAATTTAGCCATACGATGCTCAGGCTCCCGTCTAAGATTAAACACAGAAAGCCCGAAACCCTGCACAGAAGGCAGCTTTCAGCCAAAATCCTTCCCTAATATTTGGGTTTGGGGTTGTGGGTTTTTTTTTTTTTTCCACATCAGTGTTACTGCGCCTTGCTGCTCTGAGTTCCTCTGCTGCAAGGGATCGGTGGCATTAGTAGGTTGAGATGTAGAGAGAAACGGACAGGAGACATTAGGTTGTGAGGTTGTGCTACGTGTGTTAGTTTTCAGCAATTTAGGAACCACCGAGAAGTGGCAAATGGCTGTTTGATGGAAGTCTTCCGACTGCAAGAGAAAGCAGGCAAGCGTTAGCACACAGCAAAAGCAGGTACACAACTTCTCTGAACGCGGGGCCGAGCAGAGAACGGAGACATCTCCAAAACACAGACACACGATCCCAAACCAGAGCTCCTCTGCTTCTAGCTACCCGACTAGTGTTCTTAAAGTTATTTTGATGCTTTTTTGGAATTCTGCGTAGTGACAATTACCACCAAATCAGGCTCGTAGCAGAGGCAAGCTCCTTTCAGAGCAATTCACGCCCCGTATCATTTTGAACATTGGCTCTGACGGGACCTGTCGAGCTTCATATGCTTTCAAGGAGGAAATTCACAGCTGTGGTGACACCGTTTTCCTGAGAAGTTCCCAGGTTTTTAAATAATAATCTAGTTCTAGTTCTCCATGGGTCCAATAAATTTATTCAAGCACAGTGAAAGCCCAGTAGATGAAAGCAAGTTGCTCATCAGCACAGTTTATTCTAGAGCTCCCCACAAAGAAAAAACGATTCACGACAGCTCTAACAATTATGCAAACAGAAATCAAAAATCAGCATGCCCACAAATTAAGGGTAAAAAAAAAAAAAGAAACCCAGAGACAACAGGAAGAAGCAGAGGTGAGAGTATATGAATGATCACTCAGAACAGACTATATTTAAATTGCAGTAAAAGTTAAATGCCTCCATTTCATTTAAAAAACCAGCTGCAGATCTGCTTCTAGCTTAACGCATCGTTTCTAGCAGTTAACATTACAACCTTGGCGGTCTTGTTCACTTTGTCCTGCAGCAATTTTTCAGTTGATGCCAATGCTTCCATTGCTTTCCAGTTTTTCTCCCGAAGGTCCTAATCATTTTTAGAAAGAATGATTTCAGTTCAGCCAATATTCAAACTGTTTCCGCTTTTACTTCAGAGATATATTTTGCATTACATTCCACCATTTGCATTGAAATGCTGGTTACTGCAAGATGCTTTTGCCGGGTAAGATGACATACACTAGCAAAAACAAGTGTGATGTTCAAAGAGTTTGAATGAAAAACAGGGGGGAAAAAAATGCCAATTTCTGCCCAACCTGCCCCCATATCCAAAACTGATCCGAATGTTACTGCAGAGCGCATCGCTACAGCGACCCCACACTTTGACTGCACTTGTAAGAAGAAAGAGGGAAGTTTTCAAAAGTAGTGAGGAACACAGACACCAAACCACAGATTACACAACAGAGTGTTAGGCATGTCGCGTTGCAGAACCCAGCATGGACCCCAGTATACATGGAGGTGTACACATTTACGCCCCGGACCTTGCAACCAGATGTAGCTGCGTAGATCCTCATGCCTCAGCCCAAACCTACTACGCCAGCACTGATTTTAGAAACGCAAAGCTCAGGGCTTTGGTTCGCAGCATTTACCCAGGCAGCTCTCTCCACTGTGCCCAAAGAAAACTGGTTTGCTCACCAGTGCCCTCCTGGGAGGTTTTGGCATTTCACCAGTGGCGAGCACACCCCAGATCCGCAGGGAAACACCACCATGACGTGCTGCGCTCCTGCATCTTTCTTGGCGAGGTCATCAAACGTGTACTCCACAAGATGTCAACATGCAAGCTCAGTTAGGAGACTGAGAGCTCTTATAAAAACAGTCTCACAGCTCTTATCTGGGAAGGATGATGGGCTTTGCGGGGAGGAGATTATGGTGCTTGGGATTTAGATTTTATTTTTTTTTTCCAACCCTCAGAGCAATCTGCTTTAGCAAAGGGCTATCTTTGAGAAGCTTTCACCAGGCAAAGTGGCATCCAAATCCTAGTGTGTACCTACACTAGTTTTACTTTACCACTTCCATTTGCCTGCTATCCTAAGGGCTGTTTCACAGGACAAAAAAAAAAAAAAAAAGACTGGATAAAATTGCCACGTGGAAAACTGGGACCTAACAGGCACGGTCTGCCCTTCGCAGTAGCCAGATTTCTGCCAGCACCACGAAGGGTACTTAGACCTTGCAGTTCCCCAGGAAACAGGCACACATATGTTCTACCTTCCCAGCTCATCCGTCTTCTGAAAATACCCAACCACTTTCCCTCCATGCTTTATTTCAGCTCTTAAGCAACACTACTTTTAAGCAATAAAGCTTATTGCATAGTATTAATTGGATTTTATACGCTATCAAGGAGACACAGGTGAGCCAAAACCCCTGTATTTTAACAGGGGTTAATTTTAACTTTCTTCCACGTAACTTAAAAGCTGCCATTCTCTTGCCCTGCACAGGTAATGTATTACAAAGAGGCAACTTCACAGCTCTGCGATGGAAAACACAATCCTTACTTCCACCCACAAACAACCCATACTGCACCATCAGCAGCTGCTGTAAAGGAAGGCTCGCTGCCCTTCACCTCTTTCAGAGGATCAGGATTAGTCACTCTCCGGAATGGGAAGAGCCAGATCTGAGACCCCTGGAGGTAATGTCTCCTCCCATGTCCCCGCACAAGGGCCACAACTCGGTCAGAGCACAGCCCCCTTCATCCTCACACCCCCTCGTCTTCCCTCAGCAAAGGACGTGTTTCTGAACAGGGCCACCAAGGCTTGCATCCAAGTCGAAGAACTTGCTATGGGATGTGTTCTCCCAGCAAGTCTCCTCCCTCTCATCAAATCAGCAACTCATCAAAAAGCTGACGAAACTTGGAGCAGTAAAGTAAGGTATGCTTAGTCACTCCCAAGAAAAGAGGGGAGGAGTGTCCAGGGGACACCATACGGCAGACAACTGTCAGAAACATTTTCTTAGCAGAACTCCATAGGCATTGAGGAGTGCTCTGCACACAGGTTTGGTTGTTCTTTGGGGTTTGTGGGTTTGGGGGTTTTTTGGGAGGGGGCGTGGGGGAAGAATTTCCTTACATTGTTCTTTTTCCTCTGTTGCTCAAAAGCATTTCTCTGAGAGGCGAGCTCGTTTTGGAGACTGGCGATTTCTTTCTCTTTCCCCGCAACCCTGAAATAGCAAACAGAATCATAAACAAGTCAGAAGACATTTAAGAAATTTCAAGTAAAGCACCGACACCCTTTCACATACGCTAACTTCCCCTTCCTTCCGGCGCCAGATTCTTTTTGAAAAAAGCTGCTCTCACTGACTTGGCAGTACCGCTTGCTTCCTACCGCTCTGTGAACTGCGGGCTGCCAGAGCAAAGCCCATTGTAAAGCTGTTGTTTGCCTACAACAGGCATCTGCACACATTTATCAAGGCCACGGAAAGGCAATGCATTAGACGAGGATAAATCAGCCAGCCCACGCTAGTACACCACCACAAAATGGGCACTGCCTGCTGGATAAGAGCATTCTTTTTCAAGCACCTAGTCCACAATTTAGAAGTCATTTAACTTAAAAGAAAAATAATTCAGCCGGCCAAAAATGCATGACAGTATAAGCCAGCATGGCATTAGCTTCCACATAGTCCTTCAGTGTGCTTCAGCTCTACATTATAACACACTTTTACCCCGAGATTTTCCCTCGGAAGACATTTCCACCAGAAGATTTTAATATGAACAACCCTCTACTAAGCTGAAGTTCCAAGAAAAAAGCCTGTCACTTTTGCTTGAAACACCAACATTTAACTCCAGACATACAGCTGAGCTGGCATGCATTTAAAATTAAATCAATCGTGGCTTGCTTGCATTGTGGGCACAACAAATTGCAAGCACTGTCTGCAGAAGACCACAGCTGAGGATTATTAGTGTGAGACAAATCTCTGTGTTTAAGTTTTATTAGATAGCACAAATTTATCTTTTTTTTTACTGGCCCCTTCTCACATGTTGATATTGTACATTTGGCATTTATTTCGTCTTTTAAATTTCCCGAGCAATAAGTGAAACGAAGAGCTTATCTATCGCATTCAACCTCTGGCAGTACTCACACTTGCAGAAGCTCCTCACTTTGGACAGCCAGAGATGCCTACAAACAGATCAGAAACTCGTTAGGAGCAGATCAGCAGCAAAGAGGGATGCAGAAGGCGCGATCTGCCTTGTTAACCAGGCACTGCTGCAACACCAAGCAGCTGCACTCTTGGCCTTCGATGGAGTCCTGTCCAGCCTCCTTCGGCCAGAAGAACCCTGGCTGCGATACAGCGTGTGAAGACAGGGGCGGAAAGCTAGACAAGAACACAGCAGGCGTAAGAAAGAGCACAAGGCTGCAAATTGACACAATAATGGGAAGCAGGAACAGATAGGCAACAGCCAGAAAAGCTGGCTTAGTGCAATCCAACCCTGAAGCTGTCCCCGGACTCGCATGGTCAACACGATGACTGGTTTTCCATGCCATGCGTACAAGCTACCATCACCCCTTTTGACTTCACTCAGTAACACTGTAATTGGATGCTGTACCTGTTTGCAATTCTCCTGCTTTAATTCTTGAATTTGGACTTTAAAAGATTCGTTTTCCTTTTGCACATCCTGTCAAAAGAAAAGAGACAATATATACAGATGTATACATATATAGATACACACTCACAATACATACACTCCTTAAAACACAAGAGACTTCTATCAAAACTTTACCTGCAACTGTTTAACTTGGCTTGCAATTTCTCTCTCTTTTTCTTCCACTACAGCTTTCAACTTCTTCATTTGTTCTTCTTCCTCTTTCAACCTGCAGACATGGTTCAGAAAGTAAGAAAAAAGTGTTAAAGTAAGAATTTATGCTAAAAAGGGACAGACACTCTAGCTGGGACAGTTTTCAGCAGCAGAAGATAAATAAATTTTGTATGCTATATATAATAATCACCCCAAAGAAGAGCACACAAACAAGAAGAAACCATTGCACTATGGCTCTAAATGAGGCAAACCAACAAAAATATGCGCCAGCTGCAACAGCATGTGTTGCAAACGTTTACCTGCTAAGAACTGGCCCGAAGCCAGCTAATCATTCCACATATCAATCAACAAACACCTTTAGTCATAGCTGATCTCAACGGCATTCAGAGCCAAAGTGGGAAAGAATCCTTTGACCACCTGAGCAAATCCTGCAAACCAGCTGGCTCCGAAGGTGCCAGGGACAGTCCCTTAAAGGTGCGGCTGCTTTAGGTACCACGTACCGGCTATACAGGAATCCTGCTGGGAGGGCAGCACATTACAAGAGCTGCATTGAAGACAGAGCCCTTTTTGGCACACTCTCGTACAACCTTTCTCTGACTTAGAGCAGCCAGACAAAGCAGAGACAAAACAGAGGGAAGTCTGGCAGCGTTTCTCCATAAAACAGGAGTTGGAGAATTGGCTATCGCATCTCAGACTGAAAATGGCAAACTGTATCTGTTCATTGCTTTTACCGACTCAGCCACAGGCACTTAAATCCACACTTTTAAACATGCTAAACAGAAGGAGAAACGATCAGTAGACACAAGAAGCAGCAGCGATTTCGCTAGTTAGTAGAGCCCTGGGTGATCGTTCACTTTTGCAAAGCGTCTGAGCACTGCTACTCAGGCACGCCAGGCAGGGACGCCAGACGCTTGCTATTACACACGGCAGCAGACGCGCGGGCTGGTGTACGTCCATCGGCACTAACAGCTTATTTTAGCAAAGCCCATAAAATTCTTGAAACCAATTCATACATTCCAATTTCAGATAAATGCCAGCACCGAATGCGTGTTATCAGCAGGCGCTTGAGAAACTGCTACTACGGATACTCACAGGCTCTCCAAGTCCCGGACTTCGGATGCAGCAGGTACCTGAAAAACAAAGCAATTCCCAACCTCATTTTTATGGCACAGTAAAGCTTTCAAATTAACAGCAACGCTTTGGACGAGCATGGGCACCACACAGCTTGCAAGATACTTGCCAAAGAAATACCAGGAATTTTGCATCAGACATTGCTCCAAGAATATCTAAACACATAACAGATTTTAGAAGCACAGCTTACACCAAGCATCCCAAACTTCACATCAGCCAATTTCTCTCCATTCCACCTTTCCCCTGGGATAAATGCCTGTCTAGACATCCACCCAAATAAAGAGTGCGTGCTCAGTTTCTCCCCTTTATCATCGAGAAAAATCCAAACTGAGCTAGAATACCACCTGACTGGAAAAATTCTTCCGTTAAGTAACCCCTGGCTTCAAGGATGTCCTGTTCCCTGTTCTCAAGTCCAGTGCAGGAAATCAAAAGCCAAAATACTGCAGTCAGTTGCAACTTATGCAACAGGTGAAGACAGGAAGAAATCACAGCAAAGCCTGACCACTTCAAGAGGAGTTGCTACGTTCAGTTACAGCACGAGTTCCTCCATGACCACAGCCCTACAGAGATGCTACTTCAGTCTGGCAAGGAGGGACCTACAAACCTACGGTACTAGAAACACAGCTATGATTCTGTCCACGAGCTTCAAAGTTTTCAGACCACCAGAGCTACTCATTATGCATAGTATCATCCAGGTTAAAGAAAAGCTCTCAGAACTTGTTATCCATGTAAAGGCTGTTTTGGATGAAAACAGTTGAACTAGTGGGCTCTCTGCACTGTAGACTACCAGTTTAGTCTGGTAGGATTTAAAATAGCTCTGTAGGTTGAAGCCAATGCAAATCGTTTTTGAGAGATAGAGGATGAAAAAAAAAAACCACCTTCCAGTTCAACTGAGCAGCACTCCTGAACTCTGCACTGTAGACTACCAGTTTAGTCTAGTAGGATTTAAAATAGCTCTGTAAGTTGAAGCCAATGCAAAACGTTTTTGAGAGGTAGAGGACAAAAAAAGCCATCTTCCGGTTCAACTGAGCAGCACTCTTGAATCACGTCCACTCTGCAGCCCATACCTGTTGGAGGTGTTGCAGGTTCTGTTGTTCTAACTCCTGAACTTTACTGGTTAATTGTGCAATTGTATCCTTCTGACCCTTTGGACAAAATAAAATATAAAAAAAAAAAAGCAATTTTAGAAGGTAAATGTAACTTTTCCACAGCCAGAAATACTGCAACAGAACTTATTTCCCTTTAGAATACCAAGAAAGCTTACCTGCAGCCATTCTCCTTTCTTAACAATCTCTTTCTCCTTCTCTTCCAATAAGGCCTCCATGGTTTTCACCTGCTTTTCCTTCCCCTTCAACCTGTACCATTAAACACACACAGACACACAGCACAAACCCTTGCTTTTTTATCCATCTGAAAAAAAGACAGCCTACGCTTTGCAGCATGTAACAAAAGCAGCGTATGTGATCAAAGGCACAAACTCAATTCACCTGCTAAAAATCAATGTGTGAACACTTCCTCTGCAGTTTGGATTTGCAGGAGATGCCCTTGATCAACGGTACTGCTCATTAAGTGAAAGCAGACAAATTCTGCACTGACATACGTTGCAGGGATTTCACACGTGTGCTCTCCTCATCTAAAAATACTTCCTTTCCCCTCCCCAGTTGGGGACACGAGAGACTGATGATCGTGGGGGCTGAATTCTCACTTACCCACCCAGCTACGGCACAGAAATTGCACCAAAGTCTGCCATAGTGCCTTGCCTACGTCCTTCCATCCTGACTTGAATTTAATCCCTTGTAGTTTAATTGAGGCTCATGAAGCCATGCAGCACTTCACCTTGTTTGCTGTCCCAGACAGGACCAGGTATTTCTAATAAGGACACACTTCTATAAGACCAGCGTTAATAGCCTGGATCACTTCATGCAAAGTGCAGACACCAGGCAAGAACATTTGAATTTAAAAAATGTTAACTTCCCTGGAGCCGGGAAGCGAGGGGTACACAGGGCAGATCAGACATGTTAACAACTGTACTTACAGAGTCTGAAGTTCTTTGACTTGTGATGTAATCGACACCTAAAGAAAATAATCAGTACTTCAGTTCAACGCACACGGAAGAGACACATAAACGCTATAAACTGCTCCAGGGAGAAACCGGAAAAAGCCATTAGACATTATTAAAATAGGCACTATTTGTCACAGTTATACAACCATAAACATGCTTTCTTTTTGGGGGGAAAATACATTACGAGAAGCCAAGTGTCTCCGCTATTTACATTCTCCACATTTAAAATGTGACTTCCAGAGCAGAAATGAAAACAGTGCAAATGGGAACACAAGCAGGTCCACTGGAGCACCACGAGAGACAAAGGAAGAAGCAGACACCAATGATGACAACCACCTCGCTAGCAACTGCGGCTCAAATCAGAGATCATCTCTAATCATTTAGACCTTTGCACAAGCGAGTGCTTTTTGGATGCTCTCTGCAACATCAGCACTCCCTTAAATTCCCATTTTAAGGCTGAACATGGATTGAAGAAATAAGATTTAGTGGGAATATTCCCTTTGATTTTTGTATAAAAGCCTGACAGTGGCTATCTGCATAGACACTGGCTGTCCAAACAGCTTAGTTAGTCCTCTACCACAACACGGCAGGAGTTTCCACATTCCCAAAAATCTCTATTCTGCTTGCAGGATAGCAAAAGCTGCATATACACCACCTTTGGAGCAAGCATCCCTCATAGGCAGCTTTCCAGAGACAGCAACTCTAAACTGCATTTCATTCTGGGCTCTGTGTCAGCTCCAGGGAAGGAAACACACACAAATAATTCCTCCACTTCCTTGGAACTTGCTTTGGAGGAAAAGCCCAAGATGGAAACACATTCTATGAAGCTTTGCCTAAAAAGGACAAAAACTTTCACACTACGGAAAGAAGAAAAGGGGGTGGCATGTCGGAATGCAGCTAGAAAGACTGAAAAAAGTGCAGACCAAAAAAAAAAACCAAAAAAAAAAACCAAAAACCAACCCACACACCCCAGACAAACAAGCAAGCAAACTTCCTGACAGCACGATGGATTAAGCTGCCTGCAGAATGGGCTCCCTAAGGAAACGTGGGTCCCCATTGTTTTGGATGCTAGACAGCAAGCACGCCAAAAAAGCCAATACTCCTCCATTTCTGCATTCCTGACAGCTAGAGTAAAACTTCCGCTGCCAAGACAGGCTTTCTTTGGATGCTGGAAAGGAAACGGTCTTAGTTCTACCTGGAAACCAAATGCTATTTGGGCCGGTAGTATTGTTCTAGCAACGCAGAAAGGCCAACAAAAGGAGAAGCACCTTCAGCACTTGAGATTTTTGAGGTGCCAGACTCTAAGTATGTCCCAGGGTTTCATGTTTACTACGGGGACAGTACGCAATGTGCCCAGCCAGAGCTAATGCCACAATGCTTTGAGTTATAGCGATTCTTGCCAAATTTCATACTAAAAGTCCAAAAAGCTCAGGCATCCAGAGGAACGTGGTTTCCAAAGGACAGCAGCAGTTATGCTACATATTTACAGCTTTATATCCAAGAATAGTGTAGCTCTACCATTAAGAGTTCCCTTATCCAACGACATTCACTAGTGAAAGAAAACACGCTAGAACAGAAATGAGTGAGCAGCGCATCCAAGGCAAGGCTGTTTCACGCTTCTGGGACTAAGGTATTTTACCTGTTTTTCCATCTCAAGCTGGGAATTTCCTACTTCTTCTTTCAGAGCCTCTATTTCCTGTGTCAAAGCCTTTTCAATGACAAAACAGACAGGATTGGACAATGGAAACACAAAAACGCCACAAAAATGGATGCTACATATTCATCACTATAGAATGCCATGCAGTAACGAATAAATGGTAGTCAGTGGCATAGACACAGAGAGGAAAGTAGGTATTGCAGAGAGAGATACCTGAACAGTCTTCTCCTTGCCTGCTACTTTAAGGATTTCAGTTTGTAGGAGTTCTTCCACCGATTTTATTTTTCCATCCTTCTCATGGATCCTTAAAAAGAGCAGAGGAACAACATCAGCTGGCTGAACTGCGCTGCCTGAGCCAACACACAAGCTTTGGGTCTGCCACCACATCACACTGCCAGCTTCTGGAATCCACAGTGGGACCTCTCACTACTGCAGGTGCCATCTCTCACCACAATCCCAAATCCAGATAGAACAAGCAGGAGAAACAAATAGGAGGAATAAAACTAGGAATAGCGCGGAACAAGCTGGATTTTTATAACCAGTAGTTCACATGCTACATAGATACTATTGCTGTCTACAAATGCAAATTAAGGTATCAACAGTCCCTGGAATGACACACACTTAACTTCAGCCTTCATTGGACATTCCAGCAAAGTATTTATCAACTTCAAATGCACACACAGAGCGAATAAGCTCACTCTAAACTTTTAGAGTGCCTACTGAAGAAAAACAATTGTCTGACAATTCAGTGCAATTCCTCCTCTAGTCAAAGTTAGGCTTATGAAGTTAATTGCTTAGCAGAGAAGCAACTGGATTGTCAGAAGGTATTGATCTGACGTGACATGTTTCCAAAGTGATAATGCTTCCTGCCACACACATACACTTCACCCAGTTAAAAGCAAATCATTTCAAGGAAGCAAAACACTTGTAGTCATGGAATAAAAATAGACAGAAGTAACAATCAGAAATGAAGTGTGTCCAGTAACTTACACTTTCTGGAGTTCTTCCACCAGTGATTGGAAGGAAACCTGTTCAAAAACAGAACTTCAAATTAGAAAAACAGAAAAGATCAAAACAATCTGCCAGTGTTGAGGGGTAAGAAGTAGAGAGCTTCAGCTCTCTGGCACTGGGTAAACTATGTAGCAGCCTAACGATTTTATCTATCTGGCTGCTCCTGAGAAAATTAGCTGTTGGTCTCCAGTTCCCAGCAAACCAATAATACCAAGTCTGCTGCAAGTTCCAGGAAAACAAAAGCAAACCCACATCATCTTTACCAGGAGAGGCTGAGGTTCAGGACCAGCATCTGACCAGCAAACCTTTTTATACTGGCACTACTGCACACCTTGCCACAGTTACTGTGCTTCCACTTTCCCATAAATAATTTTCTAGAAACTAAGTGCTCTCCTGAGCTGTTCAAGTAGAGCTGGATGTCGAGGAAAGGCAATTCCCGATTGGCACCGAGCACATAAAATACGGTAATAAACAGAAATGTCCAAAATGGACATAAACAGAAGGGGACTAAGTCACACCTGCATAAGTGGGGATTAACATTAGAAAGCTCAAATATGCATAACGAAGCTGATGCAGCATGAGCTGCCCACAGCCACGCTTGCTGCACTAGGCTGCTGGGAAAAAAGCAACCCGCAGCCATTTCGGTACATGGCAAACTCTAACCAACCCAGAACCGCCGCTGAGTTGGAACCTTTACATCTGCCACGTTTCTGACACTTACGCAAAGGAAGTATGTGACAGGAGTACCGGCTTCCAGACCAACGCTGGAAGAAAACAGGATGCTTTGCCAACAGGCTTCAAAGACATCTTCACCTTTTTCCCTTGACTTTTGCAACCACAGCAAGATTCTTTTAGATTTAGTTTAGGTGTAATGAAAGTTTTAGATGAAAAGTACTACCTGCTCCGATTGCTGAATTTGCAGACTTTGAAGTTCTTTTCTCAAGGATGAATTTTCCGTTCGCAGTGCCTTTGAAAGCAGACACACAGATAATGAAAGACTCATTTGCTGGGGAAAAAGTGTTAAGCTTGACGGAAAAGTCATTTCTTTTAGAACAAGTGAAAGACTTTGAAAGCCTGAAAGAGACCCCCTCTGCAGCAGTTGGAGCTGAAGTATTCAATGGACTAATTATTCATTACGGACAACTCGGAGTGGACTTCTATCTATAGGAAGCTGCAGTCCAGGGAAACAGAAAGGTGATGTGCTTACATCTTTGGCTGCTTAGGAACCTGACAGTTTGCCAGCGTGCAACCTCTCCCCCGTACAGGGGTCTCAGTGATACACCTGGAATTTAGGGACATTAAGAAAGTAAGCACTGTCTTGGCTACGCCCAGGTAGATAGGCCACAGCCTTCCAGCAAAACCCAGTTGAAAACAGACAGGCATTTTTGTACGGGCATTCCAGATTTCTCATCATTAGCTTCTTTACAAACAGGAAACACCTTTTAGCATCACCCCAGAAGCATCACCAGTTTATAATCCATTTAACCCTTCAAATTACCAACTAAGCAAAAAGATGCAAGAGCCCCATATTGCCAAGTTTTTACAGAACACCCTTTCCTAAAAACAAATTTGTTGCAGATTAGGCCAAACATACAGCTCTAGAGCTGTATTCACTTTATTCCAAAAGATACCAGGTAAATATCCTAGCAAAATCTGCTCTAGACTAAGCAGAGAGAAGCAATTACTGTACGCCATCAATGCTCATGCTTAGTCTATCATACCAAAAAGGTTTTAACCTTGTCTCCGTGAGACGCGCTTCCCATTCAAAGGAAATGATCTCAGACTCCACTATGAGCACTCAAACATACACTGTGCACAAGAGCACTTAATGTCTACTTCCCCATAAAAAGATCATATGAGAGATTTTACCTTCAGCTCCTCCTCTTTATTAGCCACCTGTATGAGTCCTGCCTCAAGCAGCTCTTCAACCGTCTTGATTTTATCATCCCTCTCTCTCACGCTGAGAAACCAAAAGTGAGTATTAGGAAAAAAAAGAGTTACCTTTTGAAGGCAGTTTAGCTATCAACAGTAAACCTGTTGCCAACAAAACTGGATCTTTATTTTACCCTCCGATTCAGAAGAATAAAAAGAAAGTTTCTTACCTTCTTTCCATCTGCTCTAACAAGTCTTTGTTCGCCTATAAAAAACACAATAGGGTGATCATTAATTGGATCAGTAATGGTTTGGGATTTTAAAAACAGAAATAACCAGAGAGCATCAACTTAAATAGAACCTTAGTTACCACACAAAATAGGGGCAGAATGTCCTTGTAGCACTTGTATCTAATAGTGATGCTGAAAAGATGTCAATGATAGAATCACCTAGGTTGGAAGGGACCTTTAAGATCACGGAGTCCAGCCATCAACTTAACACTGCCAAAACCACCACGAAACTATGTCCCTCAGCACCATGGCTACCTATCTTTTAAATACCTCCAGGGATGGCGATTCCACCACTTCCCTGAGCAGCCTTCAATCTTTCAGAGGAAGTACAGATCCAGCCCAAACGCCTGTATGATTTGACACTGATAGGCTACAGGAGTTCTAGCAACAAGATGCTGTGGGACCCAGGACCCCAGTGAACCTAGTGAGCATCAAGCACGCCAAGCACCATGCAGCATCTAATCCCTAGCAGCCAGCTCTGTACCTGAAAAATCTGCCTCTTTTGAGCATTAATCGAAACCACAAGCTCCACCTGTAGCTCACTCAGCAGAACATTTATGGTTTCAACACCACCACATTGTGAGTGACCACACGAGAAACATAAGCCAGCTGCCAAGAAAACAGCCCCACTATTTCAGACAGGACAGCAAATCAGGCAGACCAAGGGGAATAAGGCTGCAAATCTGTATCTCTGCCAGAAGAACGGGAGCTGCTCCAGACAAGGAGCCGCTGGCTAGCAGACACCAGTGCAGGAAAGGAAATAAGTTTCCTGTCCTGCAAGTCTTTTTCCAGTGTTTCAGGAAGTTTTCTCATTCCACAATGGTACGAAGTCAGGGATGTTTCACAAGAGCTCTCCCAGGCAAAACTGGCAAAGGAGATGGGGCTGAGCAACACAACAGCTTTGAACCTGCAGCATCCTGCGCGAGTACCAGTCAGACTGGGTAGAGCAGGTGTGCCACAGGCAAAAATACAGAAGAGGAGGGACAAAAGACATCACAATGCAAATAGTTTTCCCATTCCACGGGTCTGCTCTTTGGTTACTACTGGTTCTCAATTTATTCCAGGATGGAAGAAAACCGGTAGGGTAACGATTTTACTCTGGTCTCCCCACAGCCCAGTAAGAGCACTCTCCCCTGGAAGGGCCAGCTGCTCATGGGATTTTTTTAATTCCTGAAAATCGCCATTAAAACTGGGAGGGGTTGCAGAAATAAGTTTTCACTTGTGTTAAGTTAGCATTCTTCAGGGCAGGGGGAAAAAAAAAAAAAAAATCAACATTTTCTTTGGACACTCTTGACTAGGTCTAGAATACAGCCACAACTGCCTTACTTGAACCCTCCATGGAAGAGCAAATACCTAAAAAGCAACAGGCTTTGACACCAAGCAGCTCAGCCTAGGGCCAGCTTAAAAAAAAAAAAATAAAATACTTGAGTTAAAAAGAAAATATTTGATACAACCTCAGTGAACACTGGCTATACCTGCTCAGACAGGAGAGTCTGCAGCTTCTGAACTTCAGCTTGCAGAGTTGTGTTTTGATCCTTGAGAACCTAGAATGAAATTTAAACATTACATCAGTTCAGAACTGCAAACCTTAACTACAGCATTTTCATTTCGGCAATGAGGTAATTAAATAGCACAGAAGCCATTACAGTGAGTTCTTTGGAAGCTACAGGACTACAAAGAGTCCTTTCCCCTTTTTTCTTGCTTTTCTGTATTAATACTTTTTATGTTCCCATGAGAAATTCAGCTGTTACCATCTTTATTCCCTGGCAGGGAATCAGACAGTACCAAGTGAGAGGCAAGAGAAACTGCGTTTTCCTCCTAAAGCAGTATCAGCATCATGTCAAGGTTTGACAGCTGCCTCTTACAAAACGCTCATCTGGCAAAGCAAATGGTCTAGGATCACCCCTCTAGTTCTCTTCAGCTGCCTTAACACCGAGGACGCGCAGCGAGGAACCGGCAGAGTGGTCTGCACAGCTCCCACACTTTGGTCCAACTGCAGGCTGGAAAGAGGCAAACTGGGAAGACAAAGAGCCACACTGCAGACCTTGCCTTCCCTCCAGCAGTCCTGCAGCAGCCCTTAACAGACAGGCTGCCTCTCTGGATTCCTCATACATTTTCAAAATCCTCCTCTATTACTGCTTTTTTGTTTGACAAAGTCTTTTTAAAGACTTGCTAGGTGCTTTACAAAAGTGAAGAGCAGGACACGTGATCTATGCTTCAGACCCAAAGCCTTACAGGGACAATACAAGCAGGAAAGGACAGCGATGGCGAGAATTAAAAGAATTGTTCTGTTTTGAACCTGCTTGTTCTCTCTTTCATGTGCATGGGAAAAAAAGAAGCACTTCCTTAGGTGGAAGTGTTTAGTACAGAGCTGGTCTGGCTTACACTTGGGATCAAAGACAGGAGGAAAAAGAGACTAGAAGGGCACATAATGTTCATGCTGAGAGCGCACTATGGATTTCCACAGTGTCCTGATGATGACAATCTGTGTTCAGTTCCCTATTCACCTCCCAAGAACTGCCAGGATTGCCTCCAGCTGATCTTTGCTATTACTTAGCACCAAGTCAATTCCACCACGTAACTATGCACACCACCTTTAAGGCCTTTTTCCTGGATAACAGTTACTACAGTAACCATCACTCTACAGGAAATTCAGATTACTCCTCCTCGTATTCATTTACACCACTTCACCTGCCATTTTAAAGTGTTCCACCACCCAGACAGCCCTGAGAGCATCACTAACTCGAGAGTTGCTGACTTACTCAAGCCTGCCACCTCTTCCCACTCCCGTTTCCAGACCGTTTATGCACCCATTACCCAGCACACACTTCACTGAAGATTCAGTTGACAGCCTTATTATGAAAATCCACTACAATTGTACTCCGTTTCCTATTCTATTAATTGATCAAACTTCTTCCCTCTTGTTCTCTGACAGCTTAGAGAAACTACAGAGCCTTGCAAGGAGCTCTCAAAAGTCTCCTTGAAAATGCCACTTTAATATCTGTTCCAAGTTTACTACCTGCTTGCTAACGCCTTCAAAGAGCTCCAGGAGACTGATGAGGCACAGTTTTCCCCTACAAAAGCATACTGCATCCCCCACTACCCGCCTGCTCTGTTCCTCACTGGCAAACCCACCAACTTGATACGAGGAGATTCAAAGCCAGCGGCCTCCCACCACAAACATCAGAAGAGCAGCAGTACCCAACAGGGGCTTTAAAGGATTTAAAAAGATGGGAGCCTTCTCAGGGTGGGAAGCAGGTCTATTTCAAATAGTTTAAGTACAGAAAAAGAAGCCTAAGGTGGCAGAGAGCAAGGAGGCATTAAGTTGCTCTCTGCATACACCATCTAGAAACCAGTACCAGCTTTGCTGTGCAGGCCCCAGATGTCAGAACTAAAAGCTCTGGCAATTTAGCTGCAGCCGTATGAGAAACAATTTGGAAGACGGCAGGAGAAAAATAAGCATTTTTACACCTGCCTCAACAGGAGGAAAAAAAAAAAAAAAAAAAAAAGACCTGACAGACTGATAACCCAAGCAACAAAGACTCACACCAGTGCCCTGGAAGTCATATTAGCAGGAAGCATGCAGGAAAACCACAATAGCTTTTACTGAACCACCTCCTCTTCCAGATTTGAAAGACCTCACTGTTCACACCTGCAGACACTGCATGTAACTTGTGTTACCCTCTCTCTCACTCTGCTGCTACTACTGTGACATCCCACATCGCTCCTGCCTTGCAAACAGAATACTATAATTTGCCGTAATGCCCAAAAGTCAGTTCTATTTTACAAATCAACATTCGATTGTATGAACCACTCCACAACCTCCAAAGCCCGGAAAACTTCCTGTAAATAAGCACAAGGATAGCTATTCTGTATCTTACCTTGAATTCTTCTTTTGTGTTTGAAATCTGAGCAAGTTCTTCTCGAAGCTGATCTTCAAGAGTTCTTATTTTGTCGTCTTTGATGTGAATGCTGAGATACAGCAGAGCAGTTAAATATGTTTTCTCATCCAAGTCTTACAAAAAGCATCAATTCAAAAGAACATAAAAGACTGGCAATCATTGTTTATCACATCCCAGAGCTATTTACCTTTTCTGCATCCTTTCCAGCTCATGTGCAGCAGCAGCCTAGATATAAAGAGGATTAACACAGACTTAGGATACATCACATGATTCAATCAACCTTTCATTCCACAATATTAAAAAGCTAGAACAAGTCATTTGGCCTCTCAGCACATGACTCACCAGCATGAGGGAAAGGGGTGAGCTTGTCTTCATGCACTTTTAAAACACCAATATATACCAGGCAAGCATGCAATTACGCAAAGGGAAGAAGATCTCAAAGAGATTCATTTGACAACCAGTCTAATCTCTAGTTAAACACTTCATTTTCACCTCTGTAATGAACAAACCACATAGCACTAACAGAAGGGCACCGTTTTGTTTGATTCTAAAGAGACATCTATGGCAAGACAGGGGGTTTTGTGTGCTTTTAAGGTTTTTTTAGGGGGATGCTTATAACCGTTGTATGCAAATGCCATGACTGCGTATTCAGGCAGGGTTGTGTTTGCTCCTGTGAAGTGTTCTGCACTTGGCATGTCTGCAAATCTAAACCTAGCAAGCAAACTGCTTCAGTAACTTGGACATCCAAGTAAGAAACAGACTTTGCTGGTGGAGAAGGGAGGGTAAGAAGTAAGCCTACCACCAGCTATAAGAACTCCAGGGAATCACGTATTAGCCCGATTCTGTAATCTCACACCTTTAACGTGCTTAAGCACAGCTCGCTTAACGGATCTGCACTTACATTTATCACAAAATAAGCAGAGGGAAGAGAGTAAAAATTAAATATTTAACAGACAATTATTTTACCTGTTCATTTGTCAGAGCCTGTAACTTCTGTACTTCTGATTTCAGGGATAGGTTCATATTTTGTAAGACCTGAAGGAAGGAGAAAAAGAAATACATTTGCACTCTGCATAGAGAAGGTATTTCAAGTAAGTTCACTCTTCAGTGCAAAGCATTTCAGGTCACTCTTTGAAGGAGTCTAGAGGTTACAGCAAGGAAAAACCTCAAGCTTTCTTATCAACAGCTTCCCAGCATCAAGCATTGGCCTTGCCTACAGGAGCAAAATCAGGAGACTTGCAGCCAAAGGAGCTGGTTCTAGATCCAAAGGCAGCAGCCTCTCCCTGCATCAGCCAGCATTTACACATGCTTTTACTATACCTTAAGCTCTTCCTCCTTGCTGGTTAAGTTGGCATGTTCATTGCCTAACGAGTCCTCCATCTGCTTTATCTGTTTGTCCTTTTCCGCAATCCTGCACAAATGAGAAATGATTAAATATCAGTACTAAAAGGTCTTGGATGAAAGCGGTACACAAAGCATCAGGCTAAACACAAGATACATGCTGACCCGTAAGTCCAACTCCTACTCTACATCCTGCTGACAACACACTTTGGGTCCAAAAGCTTTTCCATCCGTTTTAAATGCTCTTTGCTTGCCAATAATTTATGGGACATTCATTTATGGGACATAAAACACAACTACCCCATCTCCCAAAGGGAGAAATCTCCTGGCACAGCCATACAGCCCAAATATTAACAGTTCTCATGGTCACGCACATTCCTGCACGCTGCACTGACCCCTGCACATAGGCAGTGGCAAACAAGAGAGGAGACGTTGCTTTCTGTGTAGCAGAGAGCCACGTACAACAGGCTCCAAACCTGAGGCCAGACACGGAAGGGAAATCCGCAGGAAGCAGTTTCCCGGCTCTTAAAGTCAATCTCATGGTGAGAAGTTAAAAGCATAGACAGCAACATTTCCTTCGCCGGTCCCTCCCACACGCACTGCACGTGCGTGGATGAAAGGTGGCATGCGTGAAAAGCCAGTAACACCTCCCAAATACCAGAGGAAACGAACGCTCACACTTTGTGTAGTTCTTCTGCCAGGACTGAAGCTGAGGTCTGCAGAGGGGGGAAAAAAAAAAAAAAAGAATAGCTGAAAGTAAAGCAAGTCAAAGAATCATCATCTACAGTGAGCCAGGAATAGCATTTCTAAGATTTGTCTAGTTATTTTAAACTGGCACAGGACAATTCCAACTATTTCCTGGCTAAGGAACATTGAAGGAATACCAGCACAGACTAATGTCCCTTCCGCTTTGTCCTAAGGCAACATGAAGAGAAAAACTGAACCATCTTATTTGTCCTTTATCAGATTCAAACAAGCCATGGGGATCACCAGCGCTTGTCTCCCAAGGATTAAGGGCTTTATGGGACATTCTGCTGACAAACCGCTCAAAGAATTTAAAAAAAGAAAACCTTGCATAGGGCATCAGGACTTGCATTAAGAACGAAAACAGCAGCATAAAACCAGCAAGTGGCTTTTTTTCCCCCCTGGAAAAGCCTATTCCTATGTGGTCACCCACAATGGGGACCTCTGCAGATTGCTTCACATCCAGTGTGGTAGCAGCTGAGAGAAGTTCCATGTTCGTTTGTGCTTCAGACACACGGCTCTCCTTATCCAGCCTTAACCTCCCCCACAATCCTGGATATCGCAGAGCTTTTGCCCATGGGACCCTATGGTAAATACTACACTGCCTTATCTGGATCATACCATAGAGAACAGCGTCAGAGAAGAAAAAGTTAAAAAAAAAAAATCTAAGGAAACAAATAGTTTCCATCCCAGAGGGTCTCCTTAATGACCAAAACAGTTTCATCAACCCCCATGTCCAGAGCAGTATCCAGCCCTCCCCAAAGCACTATTTGCACACCCACTGTCCCTGGTGGAAAAACAGCCCTGCATTTTCATGGCCGGTGGGGCTACGTGGGGAAAGCCCACACCTCCTTCCAACAGCCTCCTTGTCTAACCCAGAGCACAAAAGTAAAGCTTCCCTAGGGATTTATTTTCAAAGCCCTTTTAAAGGACTGGGATGAAAGGAGGAGGTCAGAAAGATGCTGTAAACCCAGAGTGTCTCTTTCGTCCCTACTCTCCCCACCCAAAGGGTTAAAGCACCAAGCTCTTCAAGCAAAGCCAGACGACACATCTTCAGTCTGATGTTGAATTTAGCCAAACTACATCAAGCACGTCCATGATTAAAAACGCAGCAGAAGAACAACCTCCCCTTGTGCCCACAGAAGCTACGGCCTCACTGAGCTGATTTCTGTGACCCAGCTCTACAGGGAAGCAACTTCAGCGACTTTGACGTTTTACTCAGACAACAGAAATCATTTCTCAAAGAAACTAGTCAAACTAAAATTTCAGAGATTAAAAGAATTGAGAAAGGCATTGTACAGGTTTGGGTTGTTTGTTTTTTTTTTTTTTTCTTTTTTCTTCTGCACAGAAATCACTACTGGAATGAACAAACAGCTTTATACGGGAGCTACTGTAAGACACTGTTTCTCAACCCAATGCACAAGGGAAAAGCATAATCAGGCAGTTCACAGGAGGACTGCAAAAAGACCGAAGAACCACAAGACAGAATTGTACACATGCAAAACTACAGAAAACAAACATTCAAAAAGGTATTCTGTCCTTTGGTTATAAATGGAAGCCGCTACAGGAGGAAATAATTGGATTTTTTCCCCCAAAAGGACAGCAGAAGCTTAAGTTTTAAACCAGTTTGAGAAACATTAGGAAAGAGAATGCTAACAAGTCTTTGCTTTCAGCATTACGTATCTCATATCCAGCTACAAAAAAAATATCTGATTTTTAACGAAAGTTCACAATTCAAGACTACAAAAGAAAGTCTGAGAACATGCTGTACCTGGGCTGCCATTTGTGAATGAAACTTCTGAAGCTGAGCATTCAAAGCATCATTCTGCTCTATCAGCTCCTTGTAAGAGAGCACAGAAAGAAAAGCAGGCTGAGATCTGCAGCTAGTCAACTTTTCCTAGGATTAGTGCTTAGCCATGATTACGTTAGTAAGAACAGTTCAGCATTTACATGTCAGACACTTTTCAAAAGACACTATTTTTCTCCCCACTAAGATCAACCAGTTTGAGTGGAAGCATAAGAACCTGTTCTGTATCAAAAGAAAAATATTCCCTGTCCCACCGTACACCATTTGGTTTCCCTGAAGCCCTCAAGAGCTACATCCACACTGCCTGTCACCACTTGATGCCAGGAGAACAGAGATCACTCCAGAAGAGCTCAAACATCAAAGGTTCACGGCTGCTCTTCCAGGGTGTTCCCCAGACCATAGCGCCATTTCACAGCTTGGGAAATTGCCTGGGTCAGTACATTTTCCTGACTTGCCCGGAATGTTTCTCAGGTCTGAGATGGCCCCAGACCTCCTCACAGCACAACACACGTGGTCTCACTTCATAAGTTGCCGGATGATACAGACTGGCGCACAATTTCCCTCACTCTTTATTTTATTTCCCACTGAATGGGAAACGCTTTACTAAAGCGGCATTTCAAGGCTATTACTGCATTTCCATAGGCACAAAGTGGGAGGAAAAAACCAAACCCTTAAGACACGTGAGCGATACTACCTGCACCTGCATTTGCATGGAGTCCTCCGCAGTCGCTCTCTTTTGCTCAGCCTCCATTAACTGCAACATCCTCTGCTCCAGCTGCTGGTTTGACACCATTGTATCAGTAAGTTTACTGTGCAAGCTCTGGATTTCATTGTCTTTGGCCACAAGCTTATTCTGCACATCTGTAGCAGAAACGTCAGGATTTTAATTCAGAAGTAAATACTTAACTTTGGGGGAAATAACTTTCCCTGTAAACGGGGAGGCTGATTGGAAGCCTCGTTCCATCAGGCCAAGGCTCAGCTCACATCAGCATTCAAACTAACTGCTATAACAACATACTATGTCCCCAGGGTGCTGAAGCAGTACTGACTTCACCTGAGCTTTATTTAAGCCATTTACTCAATAATGCCCCTTTTTACAAATGGCAACGGCCAAATCACTGTGGTAAGCATTATTTGGGAATTTTGTGATACATGCCTTGTTGTGCTGCTTCGTGTTCTGCTGTTCTTTTCCTGAGATAAGCCTGGATTTCTTCCCATCTTCTCTCTGCCTCCTGCTGCTGGACCTTCACATTGAAGAGAGACTTGATGAGAAGAAGGCTAACCTTTAATTTAGCTTTGAAACATTCAGAGTATTTCTCTTCGGTGCTATTCCCAAAACATATGGCAATGAAATAAAATTGTTTCTCGTTTCCATTAGGGCACATCAGAGAGACAGAGTGCCCTGTAATCCTCCTCCCAGAGTAGTTTAGCCTATTAATTTGAAAGGCAAATTGTGAACAGGATTTCATTACAGGCTCTTAACAGGATGGTTTCTATAATATGAAAGTGTAGCATCTTTGCCCTGCAAGTTCAGAATTAACACTAGAAGCCAGACTAGCTATGCATCACATAAATCTGCATCTAGTAATTAAAACATGTCTCAACTCTAGATACCAACTCTCCACCTGCAAGGGCTAGAGGCGGGGAGAACTTCTGGTAATTAAGACTGAATTGCAAATATGAAAAAAGTAATGAGCTCTGGATTGGCATTCTCAGTCATAAACACCAACTTTCTCTCCTGAAACAAAATATAATTAATACAAAAGACCTTTTCTTTGGAAGAAAAGGAGAGAGGCATCCAGAAGCCAGTCCATTTACACTTTAACTCTTAAAAAAGTATATTTTAAAATCTAAACATACATTTAAGCAAAAGCATGTAGTTTCAAATAAAATGAAAAATTTAAAAAAAAATAAATCACACAAGGACAATGCCATATGAATGAACTACTCCAAAATATCAAATCTTGCTGGAATTGCATGCTCATGGAAAGCAGAGTTCAACACCACCAGTTAAGCTTTTTAAAGATATTTACCTGGAAGGGTAAGTTTCACTTCACAGGGAGGTTCGTAGTAACTCAAAACCCCGAGCAATCAACAAAACCATTAAATAAGCCCATAGGCTGGCTCAGCCTATCTGAAAACAGATACTTGCACGTATAAAGATGACAAAGAGATTTAGCGACCAGGGAAACAGCTGAAGAGATTTTCACACACCTCACATCCCGCCCGATTCAGAACTTGGCTCAAAACAAAGCCTCAACAGGCACAGAAAACCCAAGTCACCTTTAGCTGAGCAACTGCCTGCTCTGCGTTCTTCTTCTGGAGCTCCTCTTGCTGCAGCTTAGAGCTCTTCTCTCCCAGCTCATTCACCAGCCTAGCATAATCCTGGCGCAGTTTGTTCAGCTCAGCCGACTGCCTAAAAATAAACATTTTCACAGCTTTTTTCACAAGAAGCATAGGCCATAACAACAACTACTCAAATATCAACACCAAGTCCTATATGTACAGCCACAGGGCTGTACTGGGTGGGTTGGGTTGTCTCCCCCCCCACACTGCTTCATCCTAGGAAAGGGATGAGGGTCAGGCACTCTTGGCCATCAGCACAGCAGCTACAACCCACTGAGTCAGAAACAAAAGGTCAGCAATAAGCCACAAGCATCAGTTCCTTTAAGACGTTTGCAAGCTGATGGGCATAATTTGGACAGGCTTATATAAAGTAAAGAAGCTCAGCATAAGGAAACGTCTCACATTGGGAAGAGGAAAGGAATGTGAATCTCATAAAGGATTATTGATCTCAAACTTACTCAAGACTATTCCTCCCGGACTGCTAACTGCACGCGTGTCTTCAGGCTACACATTGCCTCCTGGCCTCGACTTATCTATTAACTTATGAAGGTATTTCATGCAGTCTCTCACTTAGGGAGAGAAGATGCATTTGTGTAGCCCAAGGGAAGAATTTTAAAAGGCTTCCCTTTGTGTCTAAGCAAATAAAAATTTTATTTTTATCTGTATCTTAAGTTTGCCTGATGTAAGGCTTTTTCAAGGTAACCAAGAGATAACGATGCTTTATTTCTACAAACAGGGCACCTCTAAAATCAGAGTACCAGTACCCTTCTCCTAGTGCTTGTCACGGTGACCTGCCCCAGCAAACCACGTGCAGGGAGCAGAACGCGCCTCTGCCAAGCTGCATGCAGCAGTGCAGAAGCTGTGAACAGAAAGGACCACACAGAAGCAGCATCTCTGCAAGAACAGCATAGCCAGAAGAGCAAGATATGGAGCCCTTTCTATGTCCTGACAGTGGTTTTGACATTCTAGTCTCCAACAGTAACAAATGAAATATCTGAGAGCATACGAAGTGTCGGTTTTGCTTTCCATAGGCAGAAGCTCACTGGCAACAATTCACCCGTCTGACTCCGCACCTTACGGGAGCGCTCAGCTTTCACCACAACGCATACAGTCCGCTCTGCCAGCTCAGGGGCGGCGCAAGTCCTAACTCTCGAAAGACAAAACCTTGAGATGCCTTTTTGTTTCTCCAAACATTCGCAACACCAGCAGATAAATCCAAGTGCCGTCCCAGCGGTACCGTTAACTGCAGGGCGATGACATTTTTTTCTTACTGCAAGACTGATTTATAAGTTTAGAGCTGTTGCCCTCCCAGGAGGCCAGCATCAGCACCTCTCCTGAAGCCCCAGGGGAAAGGATACACACCCTGCCAAAAACACCAACTGTGGCCGAGCACTTCTGCACTTCTTTCTGTTGGAGCCTCAGCACCCACGCTCTAAAAGCTCAGGCTTCAAACTGATAAAAGACAGTAATCTGTTTTGAAAGCCTTGACTCGATGCAAATACAAATAGCTGCCTCCCCAGCCTGAAATAACTGTGTTCCAAGCGTAATCACAAATCCAGAGACAGCCAAGGAGATGGAAACAAAAGGAGCAGAAGCCAGAACAACTCCTCAGGGAAGGCTTAAAAAACACACAGAGCTCCGAGTAGCTGCTAACATACTTGCTCTCCATTTGATTGGTAGAAGTACTGACAGCATCTCTCAGGATACCGTTTTCCTGCTTCAGGTGGCTTATTTCTGCCTCCATCTGCTCACGGAGTTGCTGGAACTGATGGGGGGAAAAAAAAAAAAAATCAATTCTAAAAAAAGATTAAACTAACAAGAAGTAAAAATCCAATAACTTATAACAGTAGATGAGATATCACCATAGTTTTAAGTAAATAAAACTAAGTGGATTTTTTGGAAGGCAGTAGTTTTAATTCCTTCTTCACACACCCACTCTTCAATTAAGTTGTGCAACTCAGACCCTCTTGCTCAAATAAAAGCACCAGTTTCTTTTTATACCAGTGTACCAACTGCGCATCAAGACAATTTTTTACTTTTAAATAGTACACAAGTAGTACACTTAGGATACCAATTGCTCAGCTGTATAACTTTAGATACTTGTCAATAACTGCATATCAATAAATTACTTTTCCAAAGGGAAATAAAATAAATGCACTGTGAATCAGTATTACAAGTTTACAAAGCCTTTAAACAAAGCAGAAAAAGTATAAAATAACTAACAATACATAGATTATAGCACGTAAACTGCAAAAGGATAGTCTTCATCTAACATCCTGAAGTCAAGATTATGAAATAGATCCTTCATTTAGGCAATAATATCCTTTGACTGCATTTTCAACTTAGTTCCAAACTGAGAAAGAAAGAAGCCCTGATAACCCAGGGCTGCTTCAGAATAGTGCAAACAAAACCAAAAGACAGGATTCAAAGAAAAAAATATGGATTCTGCATATGCAGATGACATCACAGCTGGTCTCACAGCCCAACAGCCTGCTTTGAAAATCTTCCGACACGTACACCTATACTACCTCCTTCTTCTACCAGTGCCGGTTCGTAGATATGGCTGACACCATTTCCAAGACCCAGTTTCATCGAATGGCTGACTCACCAATGAGGATTTTTTTTACAGAAAAAAATCCAAACAAACGTTTGCGTAACGACCACAGCAGCAGACAGCAGTCCCTCGCAGGGCAGCCACCTCCAGCTCGGCACCACCACATGTAACAAGCTGGTCCTTGGACGTTTACTGGGGGGTTCTCTTGGCCTGTCTGTCCATTCCCTCCCGCCTTTTTTTTTTTTTTTTTTTTAAATGCCAACAGATATACAAGATCCCACCAGAAGCAGAGCCACAAGCCCCATATAACTGGAAGCTTTGAGAATTGTTTCAGCTTCTCTGCAATGCTACAGCACATCAGCAGGGGGAGCAGACCTAGAGCCCTGCTTCCTCCGCGCATCCTTTCTTCAGCTTCACCTTCAACACCAGTGTTTGCAAAAGCCACCTGGTTGTGCCCAAATCTCCTTCACCCTCCCCAGCCAGCACTAAGACCCTCTCATTATGCAGTTGTCTATACAGGTTCAAAGGAAATCGTTGCTGCTCTGGAGAACGTAGTTCTGCTCCAAAACCGCAGAGATGCTACTCTCCGAAGTGCCGAGACAGAAGAGACAGTATTAAAACTGGAAAATTCACATGCTGGGCTTGATGCTGTGACATTTATATAGGGCAAAAAATACTAGAACGTCAAATTTAAGCACCAGTCAAGTTAGTATAAAAGGCACCATTTTTCTTAGAAAACTTTAAGCCGAACTTTTTAACCTGATGAAACAAACTCTTCTGAGGTCACTCTATTACAATGCAACATCAGGAGACAGTAACAATGTCCTAAAAACAAAACTGCAAGTGTCTGTCCTTCAAATATTTTCAGCAAAACACTCTGACAGGCAATGACTTTTCTTGAATATTCTGCTATGCTGTCATTCTGAACTATAAATTAAGAAGTGGTATTTATCAGCTGGTAAGTGATGAACAGCATTAGTGGCTCTCTGAAGTCAAGTATTTCAACGAGATTTTTATACTTTAATTGAAAAACATTTTAACAGAATACCACAAAGCAAAAATAACTAGATCGGAGAGCAGCTGCCTAGCGAGCATTGGTCTTTTACAGACTATGAAAGTCAGCGATGAGAACGTTTTGTCTTTCCTTTAAGTCACGAAACTGCCGCAAAGTTTCCCCATCCTCATGCAGATGTGTTATACCACCAGCTACCGGCACACCGCATTCACCATTCAGGGTAAGAAGTGAAGCCAATTTTTGTGTGAGCAAACAAGAAATGCTGCACCCTGGCTAAAGCAGAGGCTGATCTGCTTGTGCATGAATGCCCACTCCAACAGTTTTGGGAAAGCATTTACCTTTATCTTCATCTGTTGAGATTCTTGGTAGCTAACATGTATTTTACTCTGAAAAGTGCCGTGCTCCTTTTCTAATGTGTTGATGCGCTCTCGCATTTTCGCCGTAAGCAAGCCGTTTCGCTCCTTTTCTGCGACCAGCTCCTTGGGTGGGAAGTGAAAGGAAAAAGGGAAAGAAGTCATCTACTGCTCCTTTCTAGAGCCTAATAGTCTTTTAGGATACTGAAAAACATAGCAAGCGTGCATCAAACCAAATTCAGCATCAATCTTCGCTCAAGAAATTACCGCGTTAGACCTGACTAGACTTCCAGCACCTTTACGAGGATTTAGGATCAGCATGGTTTCGCATTTATTAAAAAGAGGTTTGACAATTTCAACACTGATCTTCTGTTGTCTCAGAAGAGTTGGAGTCTTATTTCTATCGAGTTTGGCCAAATTACACAGTGCTAGCAATTAAAACCATGGATATCACACAGGGTAGAGCTTAGATTTTTCATCCCAGGTTTAGCAAAACAGAATACCGCAGGTGAAGAACTGTGGCAAAAGAACAGAACATTTTAGAGCAAGTAATTGCTTTGTAGCAGGTTGCAAAGCCAACCGCTTTGCCAGAGGAGATGGGCTATTAGTCCCAGCAACAGCCAGAGAAGCCCTGAATCCTACCAGCATGATGCCATACTACAGCTTTCAAATGAAAATACGCATTGCTATTTAGATTAATCATTTATTAGCTCGCAATTCAACCCAGACACCTGAGAAATCCATAGAGCTGCTCCTCTGCAATATAAATGCATTTGTTATAGTAAGCAAAAACATTAAGTGCCGCTTTCAGCAAGCTCCCGTTGCAGAACGGGGTATTTGTACCATCTAAGCTTCAGGTGTCTCCAGCTACGTAGCACAGCACGCAGCTCCTTACATCGCCACAGAGCCTTGACACATAATTTAAGTGCTCTAAATTATTAGCCTGAATACTCTCCATCTCTTCAGAGTAATTATAGCTTCTTCTGCATTTTAATTTAAATAAAAGCTATTCTGTCTTTTAGATCCAACTTACTAGCTTCAGGAGGCTGTTCCCCCTGAAAGAAAGAAGTGACAGGAGCTCCCAAGCCCATGTTCACAGAGGCATTTAAGATCTTGAGTCACACCAAAAGTTTTAAGTCACTTCCGCAAATAAAGCGTAAACAGCGTGACACAAAGCCTGCTCCGTGTTACACTTGCATCTGCTAAGATGCAACAAAAAAAAAAAAAAAAAAAAAAAAGACACCAGGACACATTGCAGGTTCCTTCTACCCCTCCCCACCGATTCCACCATCCATCTGCAGTCCGCACTAACCCAGCTACCCTGCCGAGGCAGTGCCAGAAATTCTGGGAAGATTAACTTTCACCTAGCTTGTGTTTTGCCAAATACCTCCGAGGTCAGGCACCTCTTGCTCTCATTTATCCCCTCCAGTTATCATCTTTATCAACACCCCTGCAGGAACATCTCTGCACCTTAAAGTCCCTCCATAGCTTTTGCCAGTACTTTCAGAGAAACACGTTAACTAGAAGGTAAGAGCTTTTTTGTCAGTCAAGCTGAGCTTTTTCCCCTTGTTCATCGTGATACTTTAGCATTGCAGCAACTTTGCTTTTACTCATTTTCTCCCAGCTTTCAGGAACACCCATTTATTTCTCCTTCTCCCTTCCCCAACTGAGGGAAAAAAAAAAAAAATAAAATCCAATGACCCCCACTTCTCTGCAGAACCCACCTTGCCTTCAACAAGCACCGCTTTGCAGATGGTTTTCCCCCCCCAACACCCAGGCTCCTTCATACATTCTCTCTGCTTCTTCACCAGCAGACACTTTCCCCCTTTCATCCTGCACTCCTGGGCCAGATCTCCCCACCCCCCC
>NW_009661375.1:5026804-5060027 GCF_000708025.1 Charadrius vociferus | reverse complement strand
CCCCCCTCCTCCCCCCAACACCCCCTCCCTTCCTTCCTTCTTATCTGCCAGGGCTCCTAATTACCGTGTCCTCTGGCCACTCTGCTCCCATCTTCAGCCACCCAGCTTTCTCTGCCCAACTTCTGTCCCACAACATGATCTTCCTGAGCCTAATGCCCGTGTGCTTCCAAACTAGCCAAAACATAAGAATCCTCCCCGCAAAAGTCTCCAATTCACTCCATTATCTTCCCAACTATTTGTTCTACCTTAACTGCTTTCCTCCGAAATCTTCATAAAAAAAAAGAAGTTAATTTTCATAAACTAGTCTTGACAGTGGTGGATCAGCAGCCCTGTAAGTCTAAAGCAATCAGAGCCTCAACTCAAGAGGCTAAGCAGGCAGTCTACGCTTTCTGTAGCTTCCTTCTTGAAGACAACTGATGATTGCTGTGCCTAGAAGCACACAAGCATGTGAATGCTAGAATATGTATGAAATTAAAAATACGATGCAGTAAAGGCGTTTAATATTTGCTATACTCGTGAAGGAAGTGTTTTTAAAGTAATCTTTTGAAAAGAAAAATAGTCTCAGCTTAGAAGTCTCAGTTAATGAACACTCCAGAAAAACTACTGGAAAATAACTCTGCTTAAATACATTAAGAGCACCATAAAAATCAAACATAATGTCTTGGTAAGCTTTCCCAATATAAAAAAAAAAAAATCCATCTTGCAATTTACACTAAGCTCAGCAAACCAGCATTTGCTGGCTGCTAGTCCTACACACCCCTGCTCCTCTCCCACGGCTCTCTGTACGCACGATCCTCTTTATATTTACCTGGGTTAGCTGTTTGCACTGCTCCTTTGCAACGGCTGCCTCCTCCTTCATCGCAGCAAGCATCTTCTCTTTGTCTTGTAGCTGATGTACAGCTGCAGCCGACTCAGCCTTGCTAGCCTGCAGCGAAAATACAAAGTGACCAAAAATGATCATACACACCAGAAGTACTTGCGTTGCACACCAGCAGGCAGCACCGCAAACTTGAGGGGAAGAAACAGCCCCTCCTGCCCCCAAATCGTCCATCTGCATGGCGTACATGGCACCACCGGTACCCAATTCTGCTGCTAATGGATCCTGCAGCGCCGATTTCATTAGACAAGGAAATGCATTTTCAAACATACTGAAACCAATTAAGAGAATAAATGGGCTCTTAAGGTGCTTCCGTGTTGGAAGAGAGCCACTGCGGTGGCACTGGGGAAAACAAAGAACAGCCATTAAGAGAAATAAAGGAAAAAGACGCAGAGATGCTGAATCATTCAATAATTGAGGTTGAAAGGGACTTCCAAGATCACCTGGTCCAACCCACACTCAAGCAGGTATAATCCAACAATCTCCTGAAATATCTCGCCACAAAGGGAAAAAGGGAACACCGATCTGGGCTCTCTTTCCACTTCACAGGAGAGCCTCCAGTTGACGTAATTACATTTCTGCTGGCACAGTGACACACAAAGTTTCAGAGATCCTACAGGGAACAGAACTAGAGGAACGATCCCCACAGCCCTGCCACTTATACACTGCTCCTAAAATGAAATAACCCTGGTAACAGGCAAACCTAAGTGTTTGTGCTCAGACTTCACTCAATGAAGTCTGATAACTAAAGAAACAAAGAAGTGTCAGCCCCATAAATGCACTCCGAATTCGTTTGGAAGTTCTCCTTTAGTGATATTGCGTATGTACACAGTGCAACACACACTGATGTCTTGCACGAGCTAAAGCTGTGAAAATACATTTCCATCTACAGAAACCTACAGTTTTTAGTTGTATACAAACCTAGGAACCCATTCTGATCCCAGAGGTTTAGCTTCAACACCAAACAAAAACACAGCAAGAAAGCTGCTTGCTGTTCCAAATAAAACAGGTAACACCATTGCAAGGGTACCACTGTTGGGTTTTCAGTCAAGCACCGAAACAGGGGCCCAGAAAGAATGTGAAGTCTCTGTCCTTGGAGGTTTTTAAGACCCAGCTGGACACATCGCTGAGCAACTTGCTCCAAATTCAATGTTGATCCTATTTTGAGCAGGCAGTTGGACTGCACGACCTCCTGAAGTCCCTTCCAACCCAAATTACGTGATATGCTACTCTATTGCATTATCTCAATTGACACATATCCAGTTCTGCATTTCTGTTCTGGTACCATTATCTGCAGAAGAATACAGAACTGCAAGACTTGAAAGTGTGACAAACAGGATGTTAGAAGAACAAAATGACAACCATAATGAGTCATGGGAGGTGAGGAATAGATATTTCTAAGACACTGGTGGTCACCTCTCTTCTGTCTTAACACAAACATTTAAAAATAAAAAATAAAGGACTGCCGAGTACCGGCACAGGTTGCCCAGAGAGGCTGTGCAGTCAGGCCCTGAAGGTTTCAACCCAGACTGGATAAAGCCTTGAGCAGCCCGGGCTGACCTCAGAGCTGGCCCCGCTTCGAGTAGGAGGTTGGACTACAAACCCCCTGAGGTCCCTTCCACATTTGAATTGCCCTACAGTCCGATGAAAAATACCCAAAGACGACAGCAGACTAGAATTTATAGACTTACAAGATGGAGAGACTCGCAAAACACAGAATTAGCTAATCAAGCGCGCAGCCACAGCAGGTTTTTCTTAATTTCTACTATAATTTATCCTATTTACGCATATGTGAAAGATCACTCCTGAAAGTCACCAGATAGCCTTCCCCCATGCCAACACACAGGCGTCAGCTGCAGCAGCCGCCCTACCTTATATACCCTATTCTCCATGGTTATGTCTGCTCTTTATGAGCGCTCAAAAGCCTGTCTAGCCAGCCCACGGGATGGCAGATGGCAGCGCACAGACATCTGACAACTGCTTTCTGCATGCAAAGCAAGCCCAGACCAGCTGGAAAAAGCCTTCCAAAGACAAAATGCAGAAATCACAACAAAACATAGATATAGCTAATTTGACAGCATCTCTTGCAATTTCTGCTTATTTAATAGTCTTCTCTCCCCACCCACCGTCACTCACCTTTTGCAAGACGTCATGAATTGCACTGGATTTTTCCTTTAACACCTCTACTACGCAACGGGCCTCATCTTCCGTGAAGACCATGTTCTTCATGGCCATTACAAAGTCTTTAAATTTTACTTCAGCATTCTCTGCAACACAGAAGGGAAGATATATTAACTTTAGACTCCATATAGAATTATTTATTTTGCCTCGAAACAGCATGTGATAGGGTATCATTACGCATTCTATTTAATTTCAGTCTGAAATGCCAAGAAGCAAGAGGTCATGAACATTCAGCAGAAACAACATATCTCCGATTTAAATTGGATAACAATCTGCCAGCTGACAGTTTTAGGAAAAAAAATCCCCCCACTTTGTTCGTACAGTTGGTAACATTTATAGCGTTGTTTGCAAGAAGACAAAGCACACCACAGATTTGGGGGGGGGGGGGGGGGGGATAGCATGAATGCTAAAACTTGAAGAGTCCTTTCTAGTGTATTACAGCAGTAATTCAAAATGAGCTCTCAATTTAAAGGACAGCCTGGCTCCGCAAGCAATATGCAAATGACAAGGTAACGAATTTCAGAACTGGCACATTTCTGATTACAATATATGGAAACCAGAAAAATATTCCATCAGCCTAAGTCTGGAAATGAACTGCTGCAGAAGGAGCTCAGCAGCAGGAAGATAAATCAGTAAGTGGTTTAAAAGACACAAACAAGGAAAGACAATTCAACTCAGCTATGCTCTTGCAGGAACATTTGTTCATAAAAAACAGGCTGCATGCACACAGGTCATTAGGTGGCCCCCTAACTTAAGTAAGCAGAAGCACAAGACCAAGGCATCCAGTATCTCTGCCAAATATTCATCGGTGCACAAAAGTACGCGAAGGGATTGAAGGGGAAAAGAAGGAAAAGCTTAAAAGTGATGCTTGATTCAGAAAGCATCCCAAAGCTCACGGAGAAGCGTCCAGGTTTCCCACCACAGGAACTAAACATGTCACACAAACCCAAACCTCTCAAGAGCGTGGAAAATGAAGAACAAAAAAACGCCGGCGATACTAAGCCCCTAAGAGAAATTAGCAGGCATAAAACCAAATCACTGAGTAACAGAGTCCAGGGAGGTGGGGAAGAAGTGCTGAGAAATTCTAGCACGCTCTCTCCTCGTCTAAATCCAACTTAGTCTTGGCCACAGACTTCAGATCACATCACTGCTGCACTGACATCATCAATGATGCTGTTACCAGGAATATGCCAAAATCCTGAGAGCGGAGGCCGGTTAGCCAGGAGTCTCTAGCAGCTTGGCCTGGACCAGCCTGAGCCCTGTGCTCCCTGAAGACAGGAAGATCTTGCCCTTGCACCCAAGAAGCTTACAGTTAGAATAGGGGAAGATTTCTATATCGGGAGGGCAAATCCCAGCTGACACAGGAGAATTAGCTCACACAGAAGGTTACAGCTTGCAAAGGAAATGAGAAGGGACGGGTGCGCATGAGAGGCTTTGATGCTGCAGGGCAGTAACACAGTTCCCACCTCTGGCAAGTGGGAATCCAATCTGGATACCCCAAAGACTTGCCAGGAAGCTTTCAAGTGAGCATTTTAGAAGACAACTCTGTAAAGAGAGGTTTCAAAGAGTGCAGTCAGTGACCAGGCAATGTTGGAAAGCCAACCCTCTGCACAAACCTGAGTCACCGCGCAGTCAGTCACTTGGCTTCTCCTCTCTAGTTGCTCACAAATTTGAGGGTCTCAACTCACAGCTCACTAAGTTTGCCATGCTTTGAGCAGGTCAGTGGCCTATTTAAAGTTCCAGGGTGGGATACAACACCCATGAATCACTCCAGGCCTCTACGGGAGAGTATGATGGAAGCTCCCCTGTTCCAACCAATTCCAACTGCATTAAAAGGAAAATTCCAAGTCTTGCTGGAAACTGCCAGACTATCTCCACCAGCAATTTCCTTCGGGTGACTCTGTGCTGCACGCAGAGATACACCCGGGCTGATCAGCCCTAGCTAACTCCAAGGAACAGCCTAGAGCTGCACTCCCAGTCTCACGCAGACTCCAACAGCCCGTGCTGAACGCTCCAGAGTCCATCACTGTTAGCGATGCCCGAAACATCTACCGTAAAACTAGCTTGCATGCATCTGTGTGGTCTGCGATCACCCATTTCTCACTGTGAGGACACAAAAGCCTACAGTCAGTGTTAAAAGGATTCAGATGGCACAAAGCCCTTTCAACTGTGCCAAAGACAGGGGAGAAACGAGCACAGACAAGAACCAGCGTCCTGCAGCCACAAATGTTTTCCTCAAATCACTTCTTCCTAGCAAATGAGAGAAGTTCCCCCTCCCCACGTACACAGCATCCTTTCCCTGTTCAGGTTTCCAGGCAGGCTATGCCAGAAACTGACTGTATTATGGGTTTCTTACCTTTGTCTGTTTCATTCTTCAGTTTCTTGCCACTGCTCTTCTGGATCCCCTCATTCACATTTTGTTTTGCTACTTCAACCGCTTCTCGCTTTTCCAAAGTGCCAGAGTCAGAATTATCCATCAAAGGAATATAAGTTGTTGCTTGAATAAGAGGTTCATCCACCAAAACTGTAATCCAAAGTCCACAGGATGGGTTAAAGCTTTGTAATAATAAACATCAACATTTTTAGAAAAGGTGCACAACATATTAGAAAGCTGGATTAAAGCATCCCTACAGTTAGAAACAGAGAGTATAACTAACTATTATCCTTCACAGTTTAACTCATTAAAGCTCTTCAGGTAGTTCATTAAATAAAGGTCTCTAATGCATAGTGATTTAATAGCTTCAATTAAATTTTTATTTCCAAAGCTGCCTTTTAGCATTTTAACAAGTAGCAGAGAAGAATCTTTAGCTTTTGACTTTCATTTCACTTTAATGAGGAAGTTGCACATAGCATCAGTGAGACTGGTTTACTTGTGGCTGCGTATGAAACCAGTCAGCATCCCTGAAGCATGACTACAGTAAAGTCTTTTGCCTCTATTCTGTTAAAAGCTGGTACCTTACTGCCGGCGTTTTTCACCCACATTACATCACCAGTAAACTAAACCATTTAGGCAGAGCAGGCGGTAGGGACCGCAATCAAGCTTATTTCACATGCAGACTCAACTGCACTTAATGAAGAGATCTCATCTGTCAGAGCAGGCTTTAGGCACCATTAATATTCAGAGAGGTACCCAGAGGAACTGACTGACCTCGGGTCTCCATTCACACAGCACTGCATAAACGTGGTTGAGGATCAGCCTCTGCCCAAACAACTTTTCAGCCTGCGCTGCTGAGACAAAAGCAGGAGAGGGGAGAGGAAGAGCGACAGACCAGGGACAACATACAGCCAGCAACGGAGTTGGATTTGCTGTCTGCCCTGTGCCTGAGCTGCTGGTCCACACTGCCTGTAGGACGTGAGACCTCACAGACGTGGAGCCATGCCAAAGCAGGAAAGCTCAGTGACCCAGCCAGCCCAGGCTGAAGGGCTGAGGGACAAGAGGTGCCATGCAGTAGACCAGAGAGAAGAAGAACTGGGTGGGATGCAAGGTTTCAGGCATCAGTGCAAGACAAATAAGCGTTCATAGCTGCCAGAGAACTAGTTAGAAAACACTTGTATTCTGGCTGCTGTTAAAGAGCAAAATAGGCTTCTGGACCCTTTGTGTCACCTGCTGGAGTCTTTCCACTTAAGCAGCCCAAAACCACCTGCAGGTATGCTGCAAACTCAGAAGTGAGATCTCCTCTAGCAGAAATATCCACCAACTAATCCAGTTAGCATCCTCACCTTTCCCCTTCTCCTTATTAACTTCTCCTCCTCATCTTATTCCCCTCCTTTCAAAAATCTATTTAATATCAATGAGACATTTTGCAGTCTCAGTAACATCTGAAATCCCCACAGTACTGTCCCGGCTAATCCGGATGCCCACCGCAGCTAATTTTTGCTCTGTCATTTTGAAGAGATGGCTTTAAAAGAAAAGAGCTTGCATTCAAATAATGCCTGAGCTATTTCCGTGTAGCACTGAGAGCAGCTTAGCTTTAATGCTGGCTGAGCTGGTACCGACACTTATTTGAGTATTAGCCACATACAGACAAGTTTGTGGTCCATAAAGTGGTCCCTCAAGAAAGGGCAATGGATGCATCGGGAAAAGCACAGAAACATCCATAAAAGGCAAATCACACACTAGGTTCCCCATCAGTAAGTTTCCTTCTGGAATAACTTGAAACTTTTTCAGTTGTTATAACATACAGGAACCCTACGCTACTTGGAACCCCACCCTGGTATGACCAGGGCCCACAGCTGATCTGAACCCTAATGACCTGATCAAAGCATAAAGGAAACAGTGACCAACATTGTCTACTCCAAGAGGACTCCACCAGACTCCAATTTCTTCATAGCTGCCCCAGTAAAGAAGAGTTTTGAGAAGCTAACAAGGTGGCCTCACAGAACTTCATGGTCACGCTCTCCCCAAAAGGCCCAGACACAACAGCGCTCATTGTAAAAAAACAAACACAGAGGCAGACTGAGCCAACAGGAGACAAGAAACAGCATCTTGGCAGAGAATGAGGGATGAGGAACAGTAAAGGCCTTGACAGCAAAGATGAGCAGTTTATGTTGGAGCAACAGCTCGCTAACAAAAGGACAATAAAAGAGAAACGTGGTCAAAGCAACTGGCTAAAAAAATTGCAGTCTTGTTTGGGGCAGATGACTGCAGCACTTCCAGACATGCCTTGCTCAGAGCAACTGAGAGACTGCTCAGCTTGTACTCTAAATCAACGTATTGCTCCTCAATTCAAGCGTGGATGTTCGGATCCAAAAGAGCTCAGAAAGGTTCGTATCATCCCGTGTGCAGGGGTACCAGATAAAATATCAGTGTCTCAGGCTGAACAATCTTTCCTACCCGGAATTCCTGCTTTTTCAAATTAGAAGAGTCATTCTTCTACAAGTTTCTTTTCCAAAGGAAGAGAAAATAAAGTACAGATAGCAAAAAGCTTTAACAGTCAGGAGTATCTGAACTAAGTCACAGACCGTATTCTCACCGTTATCAACTTTCTGCTTCTTTGCAGAGACTTTCTTTTTTCCTGATACATTTTCTTGCTTTATCTCTTGGTGGAGCATGACCGGGTCTTGCTTTTTGGCAGGAGACACAACTGAATCAGTCTTAGTATCTTGATCATCTGTAACAGACAATTAAGACAATATGCTCTTCTGTATATTCTCATCATCACTTTTAAATCAGTAAATCTGTGATAACCATTGAAGTCCACCCCCAGAAAAGAGGAACCCCCACATTTTAAATCAGAACACGAAGTCATCCATATATACATGTACACATACACACACACACACTACAAACACCTCCCATATCAGATGAGACCCCAAGGCAACAGAAAGGTTTAGCAGAGTCAAGAGCCACAGCACCTAGTGTTTTGACAGACTGGAACCTTATCTGCAAGCAGAACATACGGCAAACGCAAGTAACAGTTTGACAAATCCAACCCAGATTTTACTGCGACAGAGCAGACAGCACGTGTTACCCGTATTAGTTTCTCATTTGCAGGAAGTATTTTATTCTCTCCCATGAACCCACCTGGGTATTTTACACACACACCCCCAATAGCTACTGGGACTGTGAGAAGCAGAAAATAAGTGTTTCGCATTAGTGAATGGTTCTTTTTAAAAGTTGTTTCTAGTGAGAAATTTTTTTATCTTTTTGGACAGCCTGTGCTATATAATAGTCTTGTCAGAGCTGACACACACAATACGGGGTTATGGTGTTAGCTCCTGTAATCAAAGATAAGAGTTAGTTGTGGCTGCCCTCAGAATAGTGCTTGCAGACCACATTTTAACCATGCCACAGAGATTTTTGGAGAACACCCACAAACAAGATTTGATTTCTTTTTTTTTTTTTTTTTCGGTGGTAGTGGGTGTGTCTTTTTTTCCTCCCTTTTTTTCAGAAAAAGAAAAAAAATCCACCACATCAAGCAGCAATGTCAATTCTTTTTCCTCACTCCCTGTAGCAAACCTGTTCTGTTTGCGTCTCAAAAGGGTGATCTGCAAATACTTCGGTTTTCACTTATTTCTGAAACTGGGTATTTTTATTCTTTTTTAACTTCTATTCATAGTCAGACAACCACACTGAGACATACCGACTTCTGCTGAGAATACTTTCAAGACAGTCACAGGCAATTCTGCCTACAGTTTTTGGTCTGTTCTAGGTTGGATGTTTCCATTACAACGGCTGGACCAGTTTTCTTTTAGCATCAGTTCCATTCAGTTATAGAGGTGTAGCAGGTGGGAAGCAGCTGTAAGTGCTTCGTTCCACAAATCAGCCACCAAACACCTCTTTGTACATTAAGCCTGCACTTAAACAGCAATTTGTTTTGCACAGTCTGCTATGAAGTTTCCCTAGATGCCCTTCCTGATCAGAGCAACCACTCTTAGGACTCCCACTTTTTCATAGCTTCACATCAGAATGCACACAGCAAACATCTAATGACTTCTTTCAAGTAATCAAAATTTGACAGCTTGAGAGCAAATTAGCCAAACCATAGAGCAAAGCAGAGATACGAGCTATTCTGTTCACTCAGCAACCCTTAGTGGAAGAAAGCAAAGATGGGAGGAGGAAAACCAGAGCATTGCTGCCAGATGAGAACAGGGAGAAAAATGTAATAGCTCGTTAAAAGAAAAAGGTTAGAAGTGAGCTTTGCCCCATAGAGATCAGGCAGAACAGTTGTGAGAGAGACACTCTGTGGCCTTGCAAAAAGCAGAACACGGTTTTGGCGTTCTGTGCAAGAAGCATATGCAACATCAGATACCCATTCCATTTTTCTGCTTCTTCTGCCCAGGCTTCTTCTTAGATGCTCCTGATTCAGATGGTGGAGTGGGCTGTTTTGTAACAGGGACTGGTTCTACTTTCTTGCCTGAAGACTTGGATCCTTCCGACTCCTTAGTTACATGATCATCTTGAACGGCCTTCTGCTTCTTCTCCTTCTTCTTCCGTTCTCTAACGCCGGTAGATGCTTCAGTCACACTCAAGGGAACGGGAGCGATGCGCTCTTCATCGGTACTCAGGGCATCAGAGAGCTTAAAGTCCCGAGGTGCACTCTCAGAGTCAGACTCGTGGATGTTCCCGTTCTGAGCTTCTTTCTTCTTGTTCTTCTTCTTCTCCGTTTTCTTTTTATCAGTCTTGGTAGGTGGAAACTTTAGGTCCCTTTTCTGTTTCGCAAGGACTTCATCATATAAAGTTTCTTTCATGAAAAGCCAGAAGAAGAGGAAGATGACTGTAATAACCACAGAAGGAATGAGGATGATAAAGTAGGTAGACTCGTAGAACTCCATTGTGCTTTTGCTTAGCTATATTTAAAATACCTATGGGGGGGAAAAAAGAAAAAGAAAAAAAATTAGGTTTTGAACTGGCTTTCCTTGATATTATTTCCTCCACCAAGTATAATAATAAAGAAGCTTTGTCACTGTTTTACAGACGCCTTAAAATAGCTTTTCATAAAATTACCAAACCATATCAATGATGGAACTACTTCAGGAGTCATTTACCGTTTGCTTCAAAGTTGTTAACTGGGATAGGAAGGAACCACAGTTTGCGAGACTGCTGATCTTGGAAGAGAGCTTCACCTTCCACATTCTCCCTTCCCAAGTGAATTTCATGAAGTGAAAGCTTCTGATTTCAGAAATACTGAGACAGCACTTTCAGAGGCTGTGAAATAAGGACCAGCACATGCAGAACAACTTTTTTTTTTTTGTCGTAAATCAAAAATAATGAATTAAGATTCTTATCTTGGCAAGTGGGAGTTAAATGTCAACTTCTTTTTGTTCCCAGATTTATGACAGCTTCAGAATTGGAATGAGGGAAGAAGGGAGAGGGAACCCATAAAGTCAACCATAAAGAACCAGGTATTTTAAAAACTGCTTTTTGAAGTCTAAAACCCAGTTTTAAACTCATGAAAGCTACACACATTTATAGGAAAAGAGGGGGATCTGTTACTTATTTTGTGCACGTAACAGTGTACAACTTCCAGGGCACTAACAGACCAGATGACTCCATGATAATTTGCTCAAAACACTACATATGCCCCAAGCATTACTTTAAAAAAAAAAAAAAAAAGCAGGAACCCCAGAGTTAAAAAAATGCAGAATGAAGCTAAAAACTAAACTTTGGGGCCAAGACAAGCCAGATTTTTCCCCATTTCACAGCTGATCACTACAGACCTGGATTGTTGCAGGAAGAATTCAAATCCTCTCCAAACTTTGTTCCAAGAAAAAAAAAAAAAGTCACCAACCACTGAAAAAACACAATCAAAACTAATTAAGCAAGTGTAACTCCTGATTCACCAACTTGGGTTTAAAAACCACTATGGAAAGCATGTGCTTCAACTACATATTCCTCTACACAAGAAAAGACGACTCTTCAACTCAACTGTCCCTTGGAAGACCCATTCTCTCGGGAATGAAAGGCCAGGGATCTGCCCTAGGTTGTGTCTCCCATAGGCTTTGTCACCTCCTCTGCAACCACTGCCCAACTGCAGCATCCTCCCAACACAGCCAAAACATGCTAAGGTCCCCAAAAACACTTGGAAAAGCTTGTACTGTTTGTGACTCCGGGAACAGTTATACATCAGTTTGCCCTTCTGCTTCTCTTCAACCAAGCTGAGGTTGAGAGCATCACGCATGCTTAGACATAAGTAAGATGACACCAAAAGAGTAGGGTGAACTGCTCCGCATCTTTAAGCGATATTGCTTGGAGTATTTCCACTGAAAAAGAAAATAAATGTGCCTACTGAGGGCACAGGGAATGAAGTCCATGTAGAAGTTGCACAGTGCAGGGAGAGGACAGGCTCTCCTTGCTTCTGTGCAGACAGAGGATTACTCTTTAAATACCTGACAGCGTTACATTTAAGGATGTTTTACCTCAACTCCTGGCTTTGCTGGAAGCTGCCATCATAAACTGACTTGCCATCCTGCCACGTTGGCAAGAGCTTGGTTTGGAGCCTGGCTCTAGCTCAAGAGGGAAGAGTTGTTACACATTACAGTTTCTTAGTATAATATGTTATAACAGAGAGGAGTTACTGTGATAATATATTTGTACAGCGCATTGAGCAGCACAGAAAGCAAGGAGTGGGAACTCTAATTTGGCTATTAAGTTATCCAAATAAAAGATTAACATTTCAATACACTAATTATTCATCAGTTGTCTTAACATTTAAGTCTCCTCCCAGTTTGTACTTATTTTCTGCACACACACAGCTCACCAAAAAGGCTTGGGTCTAGAATTACATCCAGCACAGAAAGTTTCGGAAGGGCTGAGAGGGATGGGAGGAAAAGCTTGTCTTTTGGGAAGAAAAAGCACAGATGCTCAAAACTAAGCTGGAGCTTTGAAAATGATTAGTTACAGCTACTTGATAAAACCAGCTTCCTGCACTAAGTGATCTAATATTAGTCATCTCTTGAAGGAAGCAGATCTTGAAAATTTGTCTCAGCCAGAGTCAATATTGAATGCTTACGAGAGAAGCTAATCCCCAAAGTAAATATGTAATTAAGCAGATTTTTCACAAGTGTAATTAAGTTAATCATTACAATATATCACTCCAACAATTACAATACCTAACCACAGAGAGCCCAGAGCATCCCACCTCTGCCTTGCTGACACACAAGCACGAGGCTGGCCGTAAATTCACCCCACTGCTTCGGCCCAGCCGGGATGATCCCACCCTGCTGCCATCCCTACGGATTTCCCAGCACCCGACACCAGGTGCCCAGGTCAAATCATACGCTCAGCAAAACACACGTTGTAAAACTTGGAGACATCAAGTGTCAGGAGGCACGATGGTCAAGACAGGACCAAGTACAAGCAGAAAATGACTGTTGCTTTGAGACCAGAGAGGCGAGACACATTTAAAAGCTTCAGCTGCTTTCAAGAGAAGCCATAAATACATAATTATATCAGCCAGTCTGAGTGGGGAATACAGACTGGACAAGATGATCTCAGAGTCAGCCGAGCAACACGAGCTCTGCTGAGCCTCCATCCACCGCTCCGCTCTCCTCTCCCAGCACTCAACTCCACTCGTGCAATGGGATCGCTTGCACCGCACGCCGGATCCAGAGCACAGCCTCGCAACGTTGAATTTCAGAGCCTCGATGGACTCAATCACTGCTCCTGCCCTCCTCTCGCTCATCAGGGAGAAGAGGAGCGTGAGCTACTTGAAGGCTTCCACCCCAAACACTGATCAACGGCATGCAGATTTCATCTCCGAAGTCCAGCAGGGAATTTCACATGCACAAATCCAGCCTTTCATGTGGAATGAAGAAAAAAAAAAAAACAAAAAACCACACGCAAAAGCCTCAGAATGTTACTAGGATTTATTAAGTATATCCTGGAATGGTGAAAAATAGCTCTGCTCTGATGGTTATACACTAGTTTTCCATCTTAGCCCAGCATGAGCAAGGGCATTTAAAAAAATCACTTCTAGAATACCATTGCTGCTGTATGCAGAATGACAAGATGACATCCTTCACCATCCGACCCTCGCCAAGACATCAGAGGCAGTGTTTTGGCTCACACACAGTTCCCAGTTGCCCACCGACAATCTACAATTATTTAAAAAGTTTCTCTGTTCCCACTTTTGCTTCTGTAATACATTGACAAACTATCTAGGAAAAAAAAACAGAAGCCATCTATAGGGAAAAAAAATCCTATACCATACAAAAAAGAAACAGGACAGAGAAGTTCCTTTTATTAAACCAGAAAAAAAGTGAATGCTACGTTAACTTCAAAACCTTCACATACCAGCTTAACTGCTCCTCGGGATTTACTTTTACCATTCCTCCCATTCTTGTTAGCTATGGAAACAAGAGACACCCTCACAAAAATATTACTTCTTCCCCTCCTAGAAGTGCTGCAAGGGGACTTTTATCACTCACAGCCCTCCCTCGGACAACTTTCCGTGGCGGTGGCTGCATCAGCTTTGTACCCACTCAAAGCTGCAATCCCCAGCAAGGCACACCCAGTAGAAGTTGCACATATACACCCCCTCGCTACTGCCAGCAAGAGGCACGGCGACTTTAGCTAAGTTTTAAAGTTCACGGTATTTAGTTAAATGCTCACCTTTCATCCATATTTGATATTTATCGATATTTAACCTGATATTTATCGGGGACGTTTCTTACAGCCGGGCTGCCCGGCGCCCGTGCCAGGCTCCCCACTTACAGGCACGCTCCCGTCTCATCCGTAAATTCAAGAACTCACAACATCCCCTCAGTCATTCTGAAAAAGGGGAACAAACCACATCTGTCCCAGCCCGCGCACAGACTCGGTTACTGTTCCCATCCCGCATTTAACAAAAGAATTGCACTTTTGTTCCCCGAAACAGAGCCCGTGTCACAGAAAATAACTATTTCTGAACTCCAGTGCAGTATTAATGCTTGCACCTGACTTCCTCTGCTAGTTAACGCTGCCCTGGATTTTTTGTAACACACCCTTTGCTTTTGGCATTTAAATCTCACGTTTCACCCTGCACAGATACCACATTTCACGGGATATTCATTCAGTTTAGGTCCAGCGGATTAGCTTACTTGAGACAGAAATAAATTATAGCTCCATCTGGCTAATGAGTCACTCACAGCTTAGCCCAAGCACGTTAGAGGCATGGCTTCTGTAACTGCTTGGGTACCTCCAGGGATTTGTGCCTCTCTGAAAAACTAACATTAAAGGGGGGGAAATATAGGTACCAAGGTAATTTAAAAAAAAAAAAAAATACTGAGCAGTTTAAGAGATCCTACCTATGATTTAGCTAAGGCAACAGCTTAATTGGGGTATTTTCCCTGGGATTTTCTCAAGCTGGCAAACGGACGAAAAGAAAGCCCTCACATTCAACAGTCGCTAGGATCACAGCAAGAAGTCATGGAGGAGTATCTGTATTCAATAAATTCCTCAAATAGATAACAATATTCTTCCTTAATTTGCACACAGGTAGCAACACACATTGTATCAAGAAGATCCTCTTTGCAGCCGGCTGATAACAGCTTCACTCCCAAACTCATCTTCTCCCAGAGCTCTCCAGGAGAAGATGCCCAGCAACTTGGGCTAGACAAAGCAACTAAACCCAGATCTGCCACAGGTAAAATATAAAATTAAACAAGATGTTCAGCCACTCCATGCCTATTCCTCATCCGTTCTGTGGGAGCAAACAGCTCTCTGTGACTTCGTTCCTGAGCATTAACTAACTGAAGCACTGCTGGGCTCAAGCCCTAGGAAGGAGGGCTGCCAGAAAAACCTAAAGGCAGTTCATTTAACATCAGCATTGCTCCAGTATAAGAAAAAATCTGCAGCTTGAGAACTCAGGTTGGTTTGGGTTTGTTTGTGGGTTTGGGGTTTTTTTTGGGTTTTGGTTTTTTTAAGCAGCCCTATATGTCACTGAAAAAATAAGACATGTTCTTCACGCCCCAAGCCGAGCCACAGAAGACAGCAGAACTGCTGCGAGGTGACACTAAGAGGCAGAGTGAAAGCCGAGCTGTCAGCGCGGGCAGGGATTTCAGTCCATCAAATTTGCTCCAAGTTCATTAACACCTGGCTAACTTCCGCAGGTGTGCAATGCTGGGAACCAAGACAGCCCTTGCAACGCCTCAACCTTCCTATTCAAGGGTTACCCACTCCCAAAAACCACACCGCCCAGTGAACGGCAGTGGGGAGCCCACTACACCTGAAGGCTGTTTTTAAGGCAGGACAATAAGATACTACATATAAATCTCCCCTGCCACTTATGTGAGGAAAAAGGCACAGCTCCCAGTAAAAATCACACCCAATCTTCTTACAAGTCACTTAAATTTGCACAACTAAGAGGTGGGCATGAAGCACCCACCACCTAGAAAAACTAAAGGTCTAAACGGCCCTGCAGGTTTTCACCCGGATGGCAAAATTTAACCGACTTCTCTGTACTCTTTTTAAACTCTAGTTTTATAACTATATTTCCATGCTCTGTTTACAGAGGTCCTCTCAAAACTAAGACTGGGGGGGGGAAGCATAATAAACAGCAGTTCAAGCTCCGAGTTTCTTTCATTTAAATACTTGCCCTGACAGCACGATTTATCCAGCGACAGAAGAAAGCTGTACACACTCAAAATTACAGACTGAGCCATTCACGAAGTAGAGTTCTCTCTGGGAAGGAGACTTGTTCAAGTGAAGCTCAACAGCGCTTGACACCCCCTACAAACTGCTAACAGCAAGAGGAGAATGAGACTTGTCAATAAATCTTGCTCTTCTTCACTTGATTACGCTGATACAATTAAGCCATTTGCAGAGCACAATCTCAGTGCTTCAAATACCCTCTAGGTAAATATTTTCCATTCCAAACATGCCGCTGTTTGTACCATCTGTTGGGCTCTGACTGCTCTCAGTTGCTTGATGTTAGTTAACGCAGACACGCTATTTATTAAATTCCAGAGAAGAGTAGCTTTGCTTCAACAAAAGCCTTTACTTTCGGGGGGGTTTAATACATCTTTAGAGCCAACACCTGACAAATTGCAGCAGCAGTGCCGAGAGCAAGCCGGGAGCACAATACGGCTACAGGACGTTGCCACCACCAGCTGGCAGATGACTTTGCTCTCATCCAAGCGCCGACAGCGGTGAGCACCGAGGTACCTCCGGCAAGGGTTTACAGGGGGCAGGCAGGAGGTTTCCAGCCCAGCCCAGCCCTCCAGGCAAGTTCATACAAGCTGAGGCAAGGCAGGGATTCACCGGGGGGCAGCTGACGCCCTGAAACCACCTGGGCTGCGGGATAAAGCCCAGAGTTGGAATTAGCATCAGTGAAAGCGGAACGAGGAACATCGCATTTATCCAGGGATAAAAGCACGCACACCGGCTGTTGGCACGGAGCGAGGAACGGGGTGGAAAACCACACTCCGCTCTCCTGCCCAGCGGCTTGCCCAAATACCCCAAAACTGCACCAACCCCTTCCAACCAGCGATCCGCGAGGTTCACCAAAGCACGAGCAACAAAAACACCCATATTGTTCGGGGCTGAAAAGTCTTAGGAAACTAAAACATTTCTCACATTTGCGAGGACAAGTTATTTTGGATAAAAAACAGCAGCCAGCAGGGCTAGAGGAAAGCATCCTTGGCTCCATCAGACTCCAGAAACCGCAAGTTTTCCCTTAAAAATCACTAACTTCTAACACAAGTGTAGTATCTCCAAAGTCAAAAGATAACAAATTATCTCTACACTACCTTCTTCCCAAGTGCCTGTAAAGGATCAAAGGCTTCTTTCTTCCAACAGGAGGGTGCTGGGGGAGGACTGAGAGGGCTCTCGGCATTAGGCAGCAAGTCTGCGTCTTCCCATCGTTATTTCCAGGGAGTTCTCGAGACTTCCCCGGCTCCTTCCTTCACACACTCATGTACAGACATGCTCTGCTCACACCACCATGAACTATTCAAGAGGTATTTAAACACCCAGGGAGCAAGCTCACGGTCTTTTGGGTAAGCATTTCCCTTCCCCTACTCTCCTTGTACTCAGGGACCAGATCCGGCATTTGCTCTTCAAATCACCACCTGCTTCTGCACGCAGAGAACTGGGAAATGATACTTCTCAAAATACAAAGGAAAAAAAAAAAGCTCACTGCATTTTCCTCACAAGGGACCAAAGAGCAGCAAATTCTAAACTAAAGGTTCAACGGAGACGCCGATTTTCTCAGCTCGTGGTTTTGCTCGCATCTCAAGCGGGCCACGATGGCAGCCAAAGTCGGTCACCCACTCAGACAGTGGCTCCGAACAGCCAGAAGATCCCCAGCTACATCTGCTGCTTTCCGTGGCGCACGTTACATCAGAAGGCACAGTTCCATGGCAAAAAAAAGGCTGCACAAATAGCCATACGAGTCCAACATGAACAATTCTGCTGATGTTAAGGCAAGGGAAGACGGCAGTCCAGCTGCTCAGAAAGGCGGCCGGGCAGCAGCCAAGGCTCACTTCTTCTCCAAAGCTGCCAGATTGAGCCAACAAACCCAGCCAGCTGCACCTTTTAGCCATGCTTTAGAAAAGAATTAAGTTTACATTTCTAATAGTCTCAACATACCGACTTGATTACAAACAACCTTCGCTGTTCTTCACGAGGACATTGCCCAGCTGTGTTGCAATTCATGGCTTTGGCAGGTTTGCTCAAGGTATAACAATACATTGCAATAAACCCAACATTGATTAACTCGTTAGTTCGGGCTTTGCAGGCAGTGCTAGGACTTGGGTTTTTGCCAAGGCCATATTAATGCAGGATTACATACTAAAAATAAGAAACAAAGCTAGCAGATTAGTGGCCAAAGCTGAGTTTAGATGATCAGTCTGAGCAGCAGTTCTGCATGCCGTCTAGTTTTCGAGCATCAGGGGGTCTCCTGCAACATGAACCCATCGGGCAGCAGAAGCCGGGTGCGGATTTAAGCCTGGGTCAGCCAGGCAGAAGCATTCAACGCTCACAGCCACACCTGAAACACGTTTGTGCCCAGCACCTGGACAGGAGGGAGGAATCAGGCCTTGCCTGCTCCGTTATCCTGATGAGCTGCCTGGAAAGTTAACAGAGATTTGTACAAGCCAAGGTGATGTGCCTGTCCAGAGCAGCTCGAGTTTACCACACACGGCAGCCATTTACACAAATTTAAAGCCACTATGCATCTCAACAAAGGTCTTTTGCATCTGTATAAACATATATTCACAGTATAGTCTTGGATCCACAGAAAGCCTCAGAGCACAGCTATTGTCCCCCAAAACTGGGGGCAGACAGGACATGACAGTTCGGGTGCAGAGCGCAGCACAGCCCGGCTGGGTTCACTCGGGGTTCTGCAGGGCTCTTTCAGGCAGCACGACACCCTTGACTAGGGCACAGGGTTTCTGCATTACCAGCACAACTGTTTGCACGTCCTTCGGATGGGGTCGCAAAGCTGCCCGTCACCCATCTTACCCCCGGCTCCGTCTGCTGACATAACCGCAGGCAGCGTCATTCCCAAAGTTGGCTCTGCCAAAGCAAGGCGGGCGGAGGGTCTCAGCTGTGAGGGTATCAGGCTATCTTACTCCAACACAGCTTAATCTTTTTCTGACACGGGAATAAGTGGCACTAGCACAAGTATATTTATTCTGAGGCTTCTGCACCTACCCTTGCCATGCTTTATTACTTTAACCTGATTAAAACAAGCTCTACAGCACCCACAACAATTACACAGTTGACCCCCCTCTGGTCACAAACGAGGTAGAGCCTAAATTCCAAGTAAAAAAAATTTGAAGATCATCTCTTGAGAAATTTGAGGCTGCTACAGCCCTTTCATCTCTTTACATCCAATTTAGCCTGTGCAAGCACGGAAGGATAGAGGAAAGCAGGTACGAGCAGTAGCTTCTCAGTACCCAAATTCTTCTCATACTTTCACAGCAATCTGCAAAGAAAAAACAGCTGGAATGAAACCTTTTCCCTTTTCCAGTGTATATAGTAAACATAGCTATCTAAATACACATTCCTGTATTATGTATTCTTGCTTATATTTAAAAAATAAATGTAAAGTAAGAGGAGATACAAACAAAAGAGGAAAAGGCCTTTGGTCCAGCTTTTCTTTTTTTGCCTTAGCAGATCGCTGTGAAAGTATGAATGGCATCTGAGTACCGGGAGCCTAATGTTCATTTAAAAAAAAAAAAAAAAACCACAAAAAAACCCACTCCAGGTTTTTATATACAAGAGCTGCAAATAGGCAAGGAAAAGACCCAAGTGTACTATCTGCCTGTGCATCCCAGAAGAGGTAATTACCTCCCTTCGAGCCTCACACAGCCCCACCAACGCCACCGTTTCTTCTCAGGCTGCCTGGCAGGAGCAGCGCTGCTGCCCAGGTCTCACCTCCCCAGGCAGGCACAAGCTGTCCTCCGCTTTGAATCCAGGGCAAAGCAGATGTCCTCAGCACCAGGATGACAAGAAAACTATGACAGATTGCTAACGAGGATGGCATTTTGTTTAGGGGACGCATTTCTGAAGCTCGCACATACCTACGGAAAGCTCTTCGTTTATTGCTCGGTTCTCCAAATTTCTATTCAACTTTGCCATTAAGCATATTAGTCAGACTCACTTGAATTTCTCCAGACATACTAGACAGTTTTAAACCTACCACTTGTTCTGTGGGCCTCCAAGCTGCCTGATGCTAAAGCTCTCCTACAAATTTCTCACCAAAGCAGCAGCAGCAACGGAGAGAGGAAAGAAATATCCGGCCCTGAGGGGTTAGCAACTCACTTGGAGCAATGTTTAAGCAGGTCCATATAGCTAAATTTATTAACCTTTGTACCTCCACACCCCGATGGTGAGGACTGCCAAAGCTATCCCACAACTGAGCAACGGACAGCCTAACAGTGTCACACTGGTGCTTTCACCAAGTTTCCACCCACACTGAAGGAGGTGTTGAGGGAACTCATCAGGGAAGGGGAAGCAGACGTGCACGGAGGTGACAGCACAGGAGGAAGACAAGAAGCCTCAAAATAAATGAGAATTTGGAAATTTGTATCCCCAAATTTTTCTGCAAGAATATATTAAATTAATGGTAGGAGTATTAACCCTCGTTCATATCAGAATTTCTTTCCCCTACAAAAATAAATCAGGCAGCAAAGATCCTCTTAGTGTGAATACCATAAAAGTGACTTTATCCAGACTCATTTTTAAATGTGTATTAACTGGATTGAGAACAGAAGTCATCTGGTCAGAGGGGTATTAACCCAGGAGAATCTATTTAGCATCAGACTTCTTACCCATACAAGATATTACTGAAGTATGTGCCCACAGTCCTCTACCCTGTTGTGAAAGGAACAAAGGAAGAGGAAATGACTAATCAAAGCAGCAGCACATTAATATATTTTGGTATGTGGAAAGGGAAAATTGTAGCGTGTATTTTTAACATTCCTAACAAGAGAAGGCACTGCCATACGTATCCCCCCTGCCACAGGGGCTCGGCAGCTCCCAGTAGGGGGAAAACAAAAAAAGTGGAGTTGCGTCCCGGAGAGGAGTTCTGTATTTCCCATTTCGCAGCACAAGCTCTGCTGGAAGTGCACCGCAGTGCAAGTGCGGTTTGTGAGTCGGCTGACAATGTCCTCGCCTAACGACAGGCCTAGAAAGGATGCACGACTGGGGCAAACAGCAATGCCGCAGCGATACCGGGCGCACTTTGACTCGAAGCATAGGCGAAACCCAGCCCGGAGAGGTGTGTCAGAGGGAAGAGGTGAGAGTTTCTTGGAGCGCTGCCGCCGGCGGGCACTCCTGCGAGTCCCACCGGCACCCAGCTCCACTGAGCAAGGGACACCCTCACCCACAGGCTGATAAGAGATAGGGAAAGAAAAGCCTCTCCCTGCCCCAGGTGCCATCGGCAAGTCACAGTTCACCCACGTGCCATAGAGTACAACCCCATCCTGCACCTTCCCGAGCTTAATTCGTGCAGGCTCCTCAAAGCTCTCCATCACCTCCACATGCAAAGAGGCCGGGCTGCCAGCAAAACCCAGCACCTTCGAGTCTTTCCTCACAATTACTTTGCCATGGCACCTACAAAAGCCAAGCCACTGGTGTCCCAGTACAACTGGATTTAATAGCTGCTTTTTAATCCCCCGATCGCCCCCACGGGAAACTCCTGGGGCAGCCACAGCAACAGATTTGCTCAGAGCAACAGGGCAGGAAGCCTGAAGGGCTACTGGGATAAACCCAAAATTAGAGCTTTCCAACCCCTTCCTAAAAGAGATCAAAACCAATCAATCTAGCAACTGCCTGCTACGGTCATTTGTGCAGTGGGATGGCACAGCACAAAAGCATTGCTCGCTCAGTAAGAGGAGCTGGACCACTGCCTGTCTGTCCGGCTGCAATTGTTCCCGCACTTCATAATTAAGGGCTACAATTCACCCTTTTTCTAATGCCAAACCCTTAGAGACTCATCATAACAAACCCATCTTAAATACTCAATGAGCAGCTACTGCTGAATCAACTGTAATCACTCAGATCCCCCTCGTTCCAACACTGTTAAGTGCAAAAGATGCAGAGAAACTAATATTTAATCTTGCTGCAGAGGGATTTGTAATCAGCCACCCCGTACGCAGCTAGAAGCCTGAAGCTTAAGCAGGTCTTTACCCTGCTGTATTGCAAAATGACAGCCCCGGTCATTCCACCAACAAGATTTTCCCATTATTTCTGTTCAGTGTGCTGTTCGACACAACTATACAAAGAGGTTGGACCAGTGACAAAAAAAAAAAATAAAAAGCACTTCGTTAACCTCTCGGTGACTCAACAATCCTATTGTTAAACAGCAATGGACAACAGGAGAAGCCGACAGCAGACGGATGCTCTCCTCTGTATGAATGCCTAGAGGAAAATGAGAGTGACCTGCCTCGGAAACAGGCTGCAAGTTAAAGGAGAGTTGTTAACTCACAGAGAGAGATCAAAACTCACAAGTGATTGTGAATCATATCAGATCTAGATGCTTTCATGTGGTTTCTTCTAACCACCTGAAGTTTTAAGATACTATTTGCTGCATACATTATGTCTAAGCAGTTGAGTGATTTCAGTTTTCGCTAAAGGGAAAGTGTGATTGCTGCATCAAAATTACTGTAAATGTGGCACAGGCCTAGCTAAATGAGAGCATCAGAAAGCAGCGTTTGAAACAAGATTGCTGCACCCCATTATTAGGCTAAGTCTTGGTAATTCTTCAGCTGGAAAGGGAGATGAAATCAACAGGCAAGGCTCTTCTCCCTTCTCACCATATACAGTACAGTGAGAAAAAAAAAATGGAAAAAAGTATCCATCAGTTAAACAACCAAAATTCAGAGTGGTAATAAATTTTCAAATATGCCAAGAGTTTAAAACTCAGGGGTATGTAGGTAGTTTTCAACCCTGAGATTTTAAAAGGGCATCTTCAGTTTTGGCTAGATGATAGGAGGAATGCAGACTCAACATATAGAAGTCAAAGTTTCTGTAAGTTGACAGAGGCATCATAAACAGAGTTATCATCAACATGCACAGCACAACTACCAGAGTAGGACTTGGGAAGCACAAGTACTACGAGCCTACCCAGACTGGGACTGCCTCCTCTTCAGCCCGCACAGCTGTGTGGGCACTGCATCAGCGTGCCTATTTTTGCTTTTATTACTGTATACCACAGTTGTGGTTCAGAAAGACACAAAAACATCGGAAAATCCGAACAGCCAGGCTTAAGCAGGCATTACTTGCTACCCTCGCTTCTCCTCGTCCACGTACAGCTATGCTGCTCAGAACTACACCCAAGCGAAGGGGGCCGTACCCAACAGAGCGGCTTCCTCCAGCTCCCACCTTGCAGGGTGGGGTCCAAGCCAGAGGACAATGCTGGCGTAGGAACAATTGGGTAGTAACGGGCCACGATTGCATTTTGACTGCAAGTCGGAAAAACGCTCACAAACATCAATCCAACGAGGTGCTCAGTGCTGTACTGGTGAAGCTGCAGCCTCCGGACAGAGCCTGGGAGCTGTATTTTATTTCAGCTGGCTGTAGAGCAGCAGAAGACTCCTACTCGCCACTCCTGCCACTCGGCTACAGCGGTGAACCAGTGCCCTAGGACTGCAGTGAACATGTTTGAACTGGTACAAAAGGCTTCTACCACTCTTTTGCTGGCAGCAATCAATGAGTTTTAATCCAGTCGTATTAGGAATAACACCTGCAAAAGAGGGTTAGATTTTATTACAACCGTGCATTAAGTTTAAAATCATTTGCCAGATTAAAACACTGTTCATGCTGTATTTATAAAACCCTTCAAACGCAGGGAATGAGTAGGGGTACATTCAGTACTGAATTTGGACTACAGCAGCTTCTGCTGACGACGGGCTTCTACAACACTGGTATTTTGACTTTCTGCTCCAGCACAAGTTTGCCCCAGCCAAAGGCTGAGCAGATTTCCATCGCCGAGCCCTCCCCAGCAGACAGGTGTTAGTCTGACTGCTCTATAGCAAAGCTGTCCTTCAACATTTATCCTAAAGTACGTTATCATACAGGCATAAAGACAGCACTTCTATATCCAAGCTAGATCCCTTATGCTGTAGAACATGCTGCTGTTGATACTCTTAGAAATAAATTTCAAAACGGTTAAGGAACAGAAGAGGCTTTAGAAGCAATCCCTACAGCACTGGCACTGTAAAAGTTACCTCTGTATTTTGAAGTATAAATTGCATTATGAGCTAGAATTTTTAATTCCATTTAAAAGCACAACATGAAGCTTAAGAAACAACTATGGTCATTTCCCTACTGGGACAGGTGCAGTGTTAAGGTCCCTCTCCACTCTCCTTCAAGGCACAGCACATAGCCCATTTATGGAAGGCAGCACTACAAGCTCACCTCATCATCTATCCAAAACACCTCCTGCACTACGACAGGGACCTCACTGGATACAGCTCCACCGAGATACCCTCCTTTCAACTCCCGCAGCGAGGATACGTGCTCCTCAACAGTAGCATCACACATTCCTCTCCATAAGGTTTCTTTTCCCCTTGTTAACCTCTCTGCGCTTCCTTTAAAAGTCTACTGAAGGTACTCACAAATGAAGAAATGATACACGGTCAGTGTCATCTCAGCGCACGGTCCCTTTGGGATCTGGGCAGGCAGCTTCAGAATGTCACATGCACTCAGGAATCAGCGCAGTATTTCGACAGACTCCAAGGCAATATTTGCATCTTGTCTTAAACACCCAGAGTAGGAGACTAAGCTCCCCTCCAGCATCAGGGAAAAGGCTCCAGCTCCTCCACACACTTGCTTAACACACCTGAGTTACAGCTGGGCCATGCGGTGAAGGAGCTTTCTTTTACCACCTTCCTTGTGTGGCTGTTGACCCCTCAGGTGAGCAATGCTGAGGCTGGCTGATGTTTCTCTGAGCAGCAGCAGCAGCCAGCAGACCCTGCAATGTTCCTTCGTCATATCGGTCCCAGTTCCACAATTCAGTTCACTGCATAACCCCAGATACAGCATAATGTTGGGAACTGGCAGAAGAACCTCCCCAAAAGATGTGTTCAAAGTGTATCTCGAAGGGTTTCCTGGTTTTCTCCACTTGTGACCATAAGGACCAAGCTTGTAAGAGTTTCCTAGAAGGACTTCAAATATGCATTTCACCGTTTACAGAATTTTGACTTCAAGTCAAAAACCCAAGACCCCAGAGTTCTCACCCAAAACCAGCCTTGTACCACATGCAGACACACACCCCCCTCCAATGGACTCAGCTTTACTGATCAGCACAGTACCGATCTGAACTTGAGAACATGCCAGGTTGTTAAAAAGACCAAAAAATGCTCAGCAACAGAAATGCAGAGTAATTGAGGTCATTTCTCTCATGCTTCTCTGGGTTCTCACTCCCCTTGCTTTGCTGTCCCACAATCTGCTCCTCCTTCAGCATGCGAGGAGTGAACAAACACTTCACCACAACCACCCAGATCTAAACTTACTTGCATCCAACTTCGGTTACACCTTAAACTATTACTCCAGTAGCCTGTAATGGCGAGCAAGGATTAAGAAATCTACTTAGAAATAGGTTCACTGGACTTGAAGCCAAGAAATTCTTCTTTTGGCACACGTGCAGCATGGAAAAAAGGTAGAAAACTGGGATATTGAGGGCGGGGGGCTGAAAAGGCAGGCTTGTAATGGAAACATCTGACAAAGAAATTTCACAAGCCTTTAAAACTTCTGAAACCTAACCCCTTCCCTAGCACTTTTCACATGCCTCAGACTGCAGACCGCGTTACGCAAGTCGTAATTGTGCCTCAGCAACCTTCCCTCCCACCCACGGCGCTCCGCACCTCGCCGAATCCATGCGTGGAGATACACCGAGCCAGAGAAGAAGTATACCTGTTCCTCCCACAACTGGCCTGGTGTACCACCACCCATGCAGGGAAAGCCTAGTTTTGTCGTGCATCTTGAACTAGGCTCTAACCCACTAAAGGCTACTTTTTAAGGGAAAAAAAAAAAAAAAAAAAAATCTGTTTTCACATACACACACGCACACTAAGCTGCAAAGAGGTTTACTAAATTTAGCACGCAACCCAATCCTAGCGGTAGGGTAGCACAGGCTGTAGATATGGAAGTGACCTTACGTGACGGTAACAAGGGAGGGCTGTTGGTACTCCCCACTGAGCTGCCGTGGGAAAGCCCAGGGCACCCAGTAAAATCCTAACACAACCTCCATAAATCCTCCCTGCAGCTGGGTGGCTTCCAAGGGTTTGAGGTCTGCCTCTCTTCTGGACAATGGTTTTCATTGTCCATGCTAGGACAGGCTTAGTGAGGACACCTTCTCAGCCAACGTTAGGGCAAACAGTTTCTCCATGGTCAGAGTCTGAACCTGGAGAAGTGAAGCTCTGATGGACCTCCACCATCATTGCTACAAATACAAAATGAGGCAGCGTAAAGAGAAAAAGCAGCACAGTCCTTTATCAGTCCATCACAGCTGAAGCCGCACATGCTGCCAACGGGTATTTACACAAGCAAAGGTTAGTAGGTGTGACACGGGATACAGCATTCACCCATAAACTCCATTTTCTGCCAGCTTCCCAGCACCGCACCCCACTGAGAAGCACACACACTGCCTGGTCCACACCGAGCCTCCCCCGAGGACAGCAAGTTAAAGGAGGCAGAAGAATCCCCCCTGGCCCCAGGAGAAAGGACCCTTCCTGGCACAGCACCGCCACACTCGGATCATTTCGCAGATTTGAAAACGCCCTGTGAAGGACACGGGTTGGGTATGATCTGCTATAGCCATGGTGCTGCTCTTGGGTATACCTGGAGCTGAAATGGAGAAGGGCAGAAGAGATGCCACAACTGGTTTCATGCCCATGTTTTTAGGTCCATGCAGATCATAGCATTAAAAAAAAGGCGATACCTACATGAAAGACAAACTGGGATGCCCCCACACAACATAAGCAATGACTTAGTGGACAAAGCAGTGCTAATCATCACGGCAGCCTTTCAAACTGGTTCGGGAGGCAGGAAGAAACATCACTTTCTGGGACTAGATTTGGCCTCCCACCCACACCGCAGCAGAGGCCCTGAAAGGAAGACTCAATGTGGGAACAGCCTTAGTCACCACAGAAGAGCAGTTTCCCGCTCACCCATCAGCTACGTGCTGGTCCAGCAAAGCTGGGGCAGCATGCCCTGGGGGCCAGGTCACAAACGGGACCAAGAGAACAGCATCAGCAGCTGGTCTGCTGGTGACCTCTTGTCATCTTCAACCACAGGCGCTTGGCCTCAGCTTTCCTTTCTGTTCAATGGGAGAGTAAGCACCCTCCATCCTACCTGCACGCCAGGGCAGGTGGAGAACCCTGTGCCAGAGGCTGGCAGCAGCACAGGGCAAGTGCTTGGCAGAGAGACATCCCCATGCAAGCCAAATGCAAGTCATCGGCTCTAAGCACTCCTGCCACCCAGCACTCCCCACCAGAGGCTCAGGAACCACCCACTTCCTCCAATAAATTGGGCTTTTTTTCTCTGTACTCACTGAGTATGGACTTCTCAACTCAAAACCTAACAGCAAACAGGCAGAGAAGAACAAAAAAAAAAAAGTAGTTGTAGCCAGTGGCCAGATTAAACCAGCAATAATAAAATTATCAGCTGACTGATGTTATAGGCTGTCTTATCAGTCAGTCACGATCTGGTCCAATCCTGGCGTGCTCCCCAAAGAGCTGCACCTTGTGCAATAGCTTAGTCATCATCTTCCTTGACAGCTACGCACTTGCAAATAGATTACGAGTCCACTCACATTTTCCCATGAAAATTTTCCCCTCCGCCCTACTCCAAGCAGGACAGGAGCAGAGCGCTGCGGAGCCAAGGAGCAGGCAGCTTGCCCCCACGCAGGGGAGGAGATAGCACTTTTATCTCAACAACTTCCTTCCTGCGCAGTTGCAGACAGACAAAAGACACCTTTTCACATCACAGACAGGAATGAGATGTACTGAAATTTGTCACATCCCTGACATAAGATACGCTGCTTACCATTTTCAGTCCATATAGGAGAGCGTAAAGCTGAATTAAGCCAGCATTTCATCTACTAGAAACTCTTGCAGGGTGGGATTTGGAAGCCAAAGAATAAGGAGCCCAAAATAACACAGGTTGAGTTTATATTGCTCTGGCAGGTGACGCAGCTCAACGAAAGATGATAACACTGGACTGAGGTACTTCCCCTCCGCAGGATGAGAGCTGGATTGTTTTTGGAAGTGCCATGAATCACGGGCATAAATATACCAGGCTTTAAAAGCCTTCGACACCCACGTAATTCTGAACTCGAGCTTTATTTTCCCTGGGTCATCCAACACATGCTCGACGAGCTGGACACCAGTCAGGCAGGCTGAGAAGGTTAGCTATTCAATTAGTACAACATCAACACACCTCTTCTGAGACGGAAAAAGCCCTCCCGGATGCTCAATTAGTCAGTCAACTACAACTTGAAGGAAACCAGGAGTTTTGCTCTATTTCCTCAACTTTACAGCATAAAAGGGCTTAAAGATGTTTCCTGCAGCAGGGGAGCGGTTAGTGATGTACCGGCTGTTCTCAAGCAGAGCAGTGATTTGCAGAATTGCCCGGCTGCGAGTAGATCCAGCCAGGGCAGCGCAGGCAGCAGAATGAGCCAGGAGGAAGGATGCCCAACGGGAAAGAGCAAAAACCTGCAAGAAATGCTGCTTTCCATCCTTTACTAGCCCTGCAAATCCTGCACATCTGACAATGACAGAAGTAGGGACCTGTTAATGCTAGCGGAGGACCATGCTATTTATAATAGGGATTATTAGTGCAAGAAAATTACTAGCTTGCTCACATTACTAATTTACAGACACTTTCTCCAAATTACAATGCAGCCTCAGTGACCTACAAGCAAAGACTTGGTTTCAGTTGAAAAAGAAAAAAAAAAATGCTATTCTTCTAAATGCGTCTTCTCGGGAAGAAAAGGGGAAGGAACTTCATCTACTTCTTCTCTTCAGTAACAGGAATTTAGAGCTGTGAATCTTGATAAGCAGGGTAGCCACAAAGCGCTAACAAAAACAAAGAACATGGCAGAAAAGGAGGAGAGCTGCCTAAGAGTAACTATTTTACTTCTGATCAACCCACAAACCTTCCAGTTCCTGTCCCTCTCCTCTCCCTCCCATCCCCCACCCATTACACAGCAAAACTCAAGGCTTGAAGGTCCTAAACTACTTCTTTGCATTGTATAGTTGCAAGAAGAGGAGACAATATTCTTTATTTGTGTTAGAGTCAGAGACGAGGCTTTCCAGAGTTTTCATGTGCACACATGCAACAGAAAACGTTTCTCTTTTTCCTGTTTTCTACAGTATCCAAGAGACTTACTTAAAAAAAAAAAAAAATCACCTTTAGTTAAATGGGAAGCATTAAAAAGGATCATGAGATTTGCATTCTTTAGCACCTCAGATTACGACAGTCTCCACAGCCATGTCTTCCCCTTCCAATTCCCCACCAAGCTTCAATTAAAGAATGCTCATATTGGAGTGGATTTTGGCATTTCTCATACCAAGCCACTGGAGCATCCAGGCCGACAAGATGGCAAGGCAGCAGAATTTATGTATTCCCAGGAGATATGCATTTAATTTTGCTGTATGGATAGATACTGCACCAAGCCTGCACTCTGCCCGATACCTATATTTAGGGACTGAGTTGACCTGACAGTGCCCCCATAAGCTCATTTATTAACATTCACTTATTCATTCTAATATAATCTAATTAGACTGCAGCACTCCTGCACTCGGGCATGGCAGCGACTAAGAGAGGACGAGTTCAAATGCAGGGAACCTGACCCTGATGCTACTTTAGTTCTCACGTGGGGGTGGAAGAAAAACCCCTAACAGAGGAACGGCAGGAATTGCAGATGCCTGTGTACTGTCTCCTTGCTCGGAGCAGCACCTGGATCCACTCTGCTTCTCCCCCCCATCAGCTACAGGCCAATTCTTCCATTGGAAGAAACAGCGGAGTCCAGATCGATGTAGGGTGCTTATTGATGCGCAGGCTGCTGCTCCCCCTCCAAACTCACTGGAAGTAACAGCCACCACTAAGCGCCACAGGGGCAGAAAAAGCAGGAATCCCAGTCTGTCAGGCAGCGTCCACACCAGCAGGCACAGACGTGTTCCCAAACTAGAGACCACAGGCATCAGCCTGGAAAGAGGGCCGACAAGCCTACACTGTAAGAAATTACTTTAAAGGCTCCATTCTGGCAAGAAATAGGAAGATTTCAAAGCTCAAAAGTACCCCCCTCTCCTGCAACCAGCTGTAGTTCAGGCATGCTAACAGGAAGAAGCTTTTACAATTCTAAAAACATAAGTAAATACTATTTTTTAACAGGCATCGTGTTTTATTTGCTCGGACATCTTGTATAACGATGAGAGGAGAAACAGATTCCTAAGAGTCATGAGCTGGTAATTCTCCAATCTATCATCTCTGTAGTTTATGCACAGTCATTAACAAGAAGCGATTTGTCTGGGACAGATTTAGCCCAGCAACTCCCTGTCTCATTAGCCTAAAACGATCACCCAAGGAATGTCAAAAAGTTTAAGAGCTTAGTGTAACAACTAGCCCCCCCAACAAATACTAGTTTTCTTAAAAAATAGTCCAATCCTACCGTTTTGCCAATGCAGTTTAAGAGCTAAACACAGACGCATAAAATTCCCTTTATATTAAAAATGTTTTGATGGGTAAAGGCAAAAGGTTTTCACTGACAAGGAAATCCTGAGAATATTGACAAGAAAACAACAGGAGGAGACTTAAAGACTTTGACTTGTTTAACTTATCAAAACAAGTGGTCAAGAGGGGATCCGACTGCTCCCTCTAATTACATCAGGGAGGGAAAATAACCATTTAAACCAAATGGCAACACTAGAACAAAAACAAATTATACCAACTAGCCATAAACACCGCAAGGATGGAAATTCAGCGATTGCTCCGGGACTTAGAGGAGGCTCTCCAACCGCTCTCCCGTGGGGACGGGGGTGAAGAATAAACCGATCAAGTTTCACCTTAAAAGCAGTTACATTAAGAAAGGCATCCACAGCACGGATGGGTGCTATAAACAGGGAAAACTAAACTTGATCAGGGGCTCTCTTCCGCTCTCAGGTTCTTACCAGCCCGCTTGCTGCCACGGCTTTTGGAGCAGAGAGGGGGAATGAAGAATTACCCTCCTGTCTTCTGCTTTTTCCCCACCCCTCCGGGACGGCACAGGGGGTATTCACACCATTTACACAGGCACGTAATTGGGGTATGATCAGGGAACTAAACTTGGAAGCTGAAGCTCTCAAGAAGTCAATGGCAAGAGGTGGGTGTCTTGGCAGCAGCGGGGGAAGGGATTAGGAGCAACCAAGTTTGATGCTTAAAATAAAACACATGTCCTCTCCACCCGTGTCCTTACACTTAAGGGTCTTGGCCAAAAACGTATTTAATCCATACCCATCACCTCTGAAATCCACGGGAAATTTCAGTTTCTGAAGGATTTTGTTAACCCTGCGTTTACAGTGCCGGTGATCAAGCAATGATTAGACACTTTTGAGCCACAACCATCTAATTTCCAACAGTAAGAACAGATGATGCAAAGGAAAGGTGTTATATGGCTAACCGAATAACACTGCAGTTTTACAAAGGCTTGAGCAAGTCCTTCCCTTTTCTTCCAGGGGTTTCAAAAACACATTACTTAGCCGGCTAAGTTATCTGTAATAGGCATTTTATGACAGTGGGAGATGAAGGATCAAATTAAAAACTAATTGTGTTCTTCATATCCTACTGCTGCTGCTACTTCTGAGAGCAGAAAACATCTTCTTTGAGACCGGCTAGATAAGTGGGGGTAGGAAAAAAAAAAAATCTAACAAAAAAGGTATTTGGTAAGAACTCTAACAGAGAATTAGTGTTTCTATCCAAACCCCAACCTTTCCCCGCTGCAGTTACACACAAAAGTTATTTTAATCACTGTATGCAGAAAGCAGCATCAGCATATGAGGCAAGAGAAAAAATATGTGGTAAAGCGAGTTGCATAGCCTGTTCGTGGACAGAAATTACAGCGCAGTTATAGGGAAGAGGTCCACGAGGCAGAGGAACGCTTCCAGCCCAAACCAAACGGGAGGACGTAAGCGATCCACCAGGGGAACAAGCAAGAAAAATATGTGAAACAAGGTGGAACGTGGGAACTGAATCCCCTTTTAACTTTCACAGCAATCAATTCAGACTTTCCTGCGAGGGATTTCTGCCTTGTCATATGTAAAGAGATGTTAAATAGAACTTGTCAGTTACGTCTGCTAAATATCTATGTGTGTTGTTGGACAGAGGTGGCAATGGAAACACTAAAGAAAACAAAGAGAAAAAAAAAAAGATCATTTTAAACAGAAAGAATTTTAAGAAACAGAAAGATTTTAAACACAGCAGAATCTCAGCTCCTCTTCCACAACTCACTTCCACAAAGCAAGAAATTACCTTCTTTGAGTTTTTCTGACAGCAATCTCAAAACACGTAGAAGAGCCTTTGGGGAAAAAAGGTTATGAACTGACAAGCCCCAAAGCACGCAGGCTGACTAGAAAGTAGCATTTAGCACGGCCTAATGCGGAAAAGATGCTATGCTACGTTATTCTTAATAGCCACCTACCTAATTAAAAGCCTTCATCGCTTGAAATTAGCTACAAGAGATACAGCTTTGCCACCTGAACTCTTCTCCCCTCTCTCAGCAGCCTGCACACTGGAGGAAGGCTCCCAGCACGGGGTGAGCCGTGAGCGGAGGAGGATGAGGAGAGGCAGGAGGGGTATTAACACCTCTTGGGTTCACACAGCCACATGTGGCCCACGGGGGTGACGTACCGGAGACCACGGGTGATTTAAAAAAAAAATATTAAAAAAAACAAACCTCTTACAACCTATGAACATGGGAAAAAGCAATATATTCTACCCGGTACAGTCAACGCCACTGCAGGAGCACAAAACGGGATGGATGATTTTAACCGGCGAAACGCAATGCTTCGTTAAAAGTTCGCAGAGGCCGCCCGGGTGCGGCAGCGTTGCGTTCACGCCTGACCTTATCGGGGGGGGAGGGAGGGAGGGGGGCCGAAAACCACGGAAAATCCTTATAAATCAGATTCTGGGGGGGGGGTAATTTTTTATTTCGCCGCCCTTCACAGGTCCGTGCCTCTGGCGGGGGGGGCAGGCAACGACGCAGACCTACAGATGACGAACGACACCTCCGGTTTCGGGGGGTTGGTTCCTTCCCCCCC
>NW_009661375.1:5023942-5025483 GCF_000708025.1 Charadrius vociferus | reverse complement strand
CCCACCCAGTCCCCCTCACCCTCCCTAATTAACCCCCCCACTGCCAGTCAGCTCCCACAGCACCCCTCTCCACCTCCCTTCCAAAAGCTGGTGGGCAGGCATGGGGACCCCACGGACACAAAAGAACCTCCCCTCCTCCCCAAGGACCAAAAACAGGGTTGTCACCCCTAAATTTCCCTTAATTGCCATAAAACTGCCCGGATCGGCAGCATGGAGCAGCACGCGAGGTGCCAGGGCTGGTTCAATCATGGCCTGGCCGCTCTGCAATCGGGGGGAGCTTAACCGGGTTTTTTAGCTCTGACTTCTTAAAACTCTGATTTTTTTCTTCCCTCCGACGTGGGTCCTTCCCGAAGCGCTTGTGGGGCAGATTTCTTTCACCTTAAACACAGCAGCAGCTCACGTGTGAGATCCGCAGCTGACCACGGATCCGCGGGTACCCACGGGGACGCAAACCAACACTCTGTCATATCGTTATTCGGGGACGACGAAACAGCGCAAGAAGCCACCAAGGCCACCCGTCCCACTCCCATTGCTGAGGGACTGACACTAGCGCTCAGATTCGCAGAGTCCCAAACGTTGGGGGGAAAAAGCAAACTCCTCTGCACAAGAAAATTCCCCATTTTTCGGCAGCAGGAGGAGGGGTGACGAGGACAGCTGAGCCAGCGGCCGCTGCAGGTCAGTGCTGGTGCTGGTCAGGACCGGCATCCCGGTATGCGCAGCGGCTGGTCGCTCTGCAAGGGGGAAGCGGTTGGAAAAAGGGAGTTATCCCAGCAAAAAGGGGGGACCTGGCTGGCATCACCCCAGGGCTTTGCACGCGCCCTCCCATCATTTTCCACAGACCTCCGGTGTCACTTCCAGGCCCCGTGGCTCAGAGCAAACCATTTATTTGTCCCCGAGCATCTTTGAGGAATCAACTGCATCCAGTATCAAAGAAGGATTTGCACGGAGCTGCACTAAGGGCTCATCATTAGCCTCGTCGCCAGCCACCCCTGTTGCTCCGCTGCGGGCTGCCGCCGTGTTTCCAAACTATGTGGAGCGAACAAAGGCAGCGGAGCGAGGTGGATGCTGATGGAAGCTGTGCCTTGCACGCGAGGCTCGGCGAGCCCGGAGGCACGGCCATGCGGATGTGCGGTAGGTGGCCACTTTGAACGCAGGACTGGCCATCAGCTGGCGACGCTGCGTTTTGCTGCTTCATCCCAGAGCATCCCTGGCTCAGCACATCCCGTCCGGTTGCTCCACTCTTGCAGGAGCGCTGCTGAGAGCAGCACGTGAGCCAGCCAAAGGCAGCAGCCGTATCCTATGCTCGCAAGGCGCAAATTTAAGGCCAAATCTTGCTTATATCAATCACTTCAGTAGCCGCAGTGGTTGTGGCGGGGCTCTGCAGTAGCAGATTTTGCCGATGCTTCATTGCTTTTGTCTGCAGCAGAGTTTTCCAGCTGGCATCACAACCAAATCACCGTTTCCCAGGAGCAGGAGCAGATTTGCCGCCCCACAGAGAGGGGATGGGGGGGGTCCTGCCAATGGGGAGAGAAAACACGGGG
>NW_009661375.1:5002273-5023856 GCF_000708025.1 Charadrius vociferus | reverse complement strand
GCTGCTACAGCTACACAAGATTTTTCTTCTCCTCCACCTTCCAGGACACGTGGCAATTGTCCCCGCTGTCTGGTCACTGCTTGCTCGAAAGGGGTGACAGCCAAGAATGTACCGCTTACAACCAGATCAGAAATATCTGGTCCTTCAAGTGTCTTCTATGTTTGCCTCAACATCACAGCAATAAGGCATGATATAAGGACTTTGAAAACGCTTTTAAATCATATCTTGTTCCATTGCCCAATACGTAAGGCAATAAACCATCTACATTACGTGGACTGAGGAACCTGGTGGAAAAACTCGCTGGAGAGCTACGGCTGTGCAGTTCAGCCAGCCGGGCTAACGATGCCGAATATCCCCAACCGCAGAGAGGAAATAATGCAAACAGTCACTGAAATCCCAGTCACATTAGGCAGCCACTCATGGGGAAAAAGAAAAGGTTTTAAACTGCCGCAGGAGCCCCGAGTCATTAGTTTTGTCAGGAATTCTACTTTCTCAGATGACAGGGGAAAAAGCCTTCAGATCTGCAGATTCGGAGAAGGCCCGAGAGAGAGGCGAGCTGAGCGCTTAGCGGGGCTGTCAGTCGTGGAAGCTGATTATTGTTAATTTAGCATTTTATATAAGAACGTGAGAGATCCTTATCAATGCCCAAAACAAACCCTCTGCAAGTTTCAACACCTAACTGATTCCAGTTAGGGGGGAGGGGGAAGGAAAGCTGACCAAATGCTGGATTTTCTCTCTGTCTCTCTTTACTCGCCTTAATTTTTTTATAATATTTACAAGCATGAATTTGTACAATTGGTAGGAAGCAGAAATTAATAGCTCATACGCACACGTGCAAGAAGGATTTCAACTGCTGCTAAAGAGTGTCACAAAAATGACTACAATTTTCTTCTCAGAGTAGTTAACTAGGAGTAATTCCACTGCGGAAACTTAAGCGACGTGGAAAAAGATGTTTGATTCAATCCGACTGTAAGGGAATAAAAATACATCTGTCCTAAGCAGCATCTGTCAGCAGAAATGACGATGGGAACTCTTGCGAGAAGAATAAAAGCTTGTAATAAAAAAAAAAAAAAACAAAAAACCAAAAACGATCTAAGCCATGACATTGTATGTGACCAGTATAAAAATCCATCAGGCTAATGCAAGTTTCCACAGAGACCATGTGCTATCACAACGTATATATGTTTTTAATTAAGCCGAGATGGTGATGGTCACATTTTGTACTGCTGCAAATCCAGCTAATAAAGTGAATTGTTAGAAGCTGTTGCAGAGCTTACTGAAAAAAAACCCAAAAAAGTATTTATAAACTACATTCACCTTCCATTTCTGGATTTCACCATTATAATAGGGCGCTGAAAAGCTCAAATTAGGGGGTTTAAGACTCTGCTGTTCAATTCTTCCACGTTCAAAAAATGACCAACAATGAGCAGGGTAATAAAAGTGCAGAGACAGCTCAGTGCCCATCTCAGCGACCGCCGTTTTCAGGGTGATCAGGTTTAAATCGTGATTTCTGACGGTTTACCTTCAGGCTCTTCAGTCCTCACCTCCTAGCACAGGCCTGAGACAAGTCGCTCTCAGCTTTCATATCTGCGATGAAAAATGGAAATCCCACGGGAAATCCCAATGGGAAACCCCTTTCCTTCCCTCCCCAGGCTGCTGTCCCCGTTCCAGACGCTCAAGCCGCCCACATGCCCGCTCCCAAAATGCTGTGGTTTATACCCAAAGCAGCAGCAGCGATTGCTGTCTGATGCCATAAGTGCTGCATCTCACCCAGCTGTCCCAACCGCACAGCTCATCGCCCCTGGCCATGGTCATGGCCACCCAAAATCCCCCGTCTGCTCGAGACAGAGCCCTTCCAACTGTCCCATGCACCGACACATGCTAAAATAAAACAAGCACCTAAATCCTTGCAAGATCAGCACCTGCCATCGGTCTGAATAATCCCCACTCATTTTCAAGTCATTAATTATTCTTAACGCCTGTGTCGCATGGCTTTAATTATGTTTTCCGCCAAAGGAGTTCAATCTTGACCAAAAAGCAACAGCCTTAGCTGGAAGAGCTCACTGTAAAGGAAAACGTATTTGCTGTGACTCCAGTGGGTCATCAGGTCTGGGCCACAGAGGTGGAATTTAATTTCTGATCTGGAGATTTCAAGCCTTCGGAATCGGCTGTAGCTAAAGGGATCAGAGGGAAGCTGGGCAGAAAAGCAGCTTTCCGAGCAGCACAATAAAAACCATGCTTTGAATTCACACTAGGAGTGAGGTTTCAAGGCAAGTTGCAAATATTCTTGGTAGCATTCCCGCAGAAGGTGATTTTTTAAGAGGTGGGTGTCATGAAGTGAAGCAAATGAAGAAATGACTCAAAAAATACGTTGTCTCCCGTAAAACACTCCCTGCGCAGTATCACAGTGACAGTTCAAATCCTGTCCCCCATTCATCATCCATAATACTCAGTTTTTATTTATGCTGTCCTACATTAATGTATAGCAGGTCTGAAATTAATACTCTTCATCAGTACCTATGGAATGAAGACCTTTTCCTCTGAAAATAAAAAAGTTTGCGACACCAACGCAGTGCCCCTGCGGAGCGCAGACCTGCACCTCACCTGAAAATGGGCAGCAAAGAGAAGCAACACGCAGTGAGAGCCAGGGGGAGGTGGGGAAGAAATGGAAAGTCAGACGGACCTTCTGCTCCGCGGGCTCTGTCAGCATGAAGATAAGGTGTCCCACCGCCAGAGCAGCCTGCGAGGCCATCTCAGTGCGTTCTCCTCCCGCAGCCGGGGAAGGACATTGATTGAGCTCTGCGAGGCATCACGGGACCAGTGTGTGTCAGGCTGTGACAAACTTCTAAGGGAACGTGCAGCAAACACGCTCGGAGCCTGTCTGGGTAAATCAAAGAGCAGAGGAACCATCCCAGCTGTTCATGCCACCGCAGAGTAAGTTAATATTAAAGTATTTTGTCTGCGGCTACACAAGGGATGCGGCCAGCTGCCTGCTGTAATGAGCGTCACACCAGAGAGGATCTTTGTTCTCCGGTCCCTAGTTTGCCACCACTGGTGGTGACATGCACCTGTGTCCCAAGGGTGGCCAGAGACTTGGAAACGTTTGCAAATCCTTGCGTCCGAGGAGGTGCCCCGCAAACAGCGTAAGCATGGCCAGTGCGCCAGGAGATCCAACAGCAATTCCCAGCAGTGTCACAAACTCACTATACATCCCACAGTGAGCTGCTAGTTTAGCTCCTCATACTTAAAATGAGCAAATATTCTTCTCTTCACCTATATTTTCCTATAGGAAAGACATGGACCTGTTGGAGTGGGTCCAGAGGAGGGCCACGAAGATGACCTGACGGCTGGAGCACCTCTCCTATGAGGAGAGGCTGAGAGAGTTGGGGCTGTTCAGCCTGGAGAAGAGGAGACTCCGGGGAGACCTTATTGCGGCCTTCTAGTCCCTAAAAGGGCTACAGGGGAGCTGGGGAAGGACTCTTTACAAGAGCATGTAGGGATAGGACAAGGGGGAATGGCTTCGAACTGGAAGAAGGTAGATTTAGATTAAATATTAGGAAGAAATGTTTCACTCTGAGGGTGGTGAGGCATTGGAACAGGTTGCCCAGAGAAGCTGTGGCTGCCCCATCCCTGGAGGTGTCCAAGGCCAGGTTGGACGGGGCTTGGAGCAACCTGGGCTGGTGGGAGGTGTCCCGGCCCATGGCAGGGGGTTGGAACTAGATGATCTTCAAGGTCCCTTTCAATCTAAACCATTCCATGATTCTATGATTCTATACCCGATTTTTTTTAGATAACAACAAGCGTATCCCTAGTAAACCTACCACCCACCCAAGTTGTATCTAGACTCCTAAGACATCTCAGGGTTTCTATCATACCATTCTCAAGGTCTGGAGGGCAGAAAGGGTTAAGAACCAACTCAGATTCTCTAGGGAAAATAGAAAGGCACCAGAAAAGAAGCCAATTCAACTCATTTTACCGAAAGGGACAAAAGGAGGTTTAGAAGGTCCTTTATAAAACGTCACAGAGAAAAGCTTTATTGTCCTACAGGGAAAAACATAGCCATTAACAAATTAGGTGAGAGTCGAGTGAGATGTCAGAGGTCTGAAGCAACTGCATTCCTCAACGCCTTTAAACTGTCTGTCTTCACACACTTCATTTATTTTGGACAGTGGCTTTGCCCACACCAATTTGGGAGTAAAGGGGACTGTAAACATACCTGTGGGATAAATGTGAGTGTTTTTAATGTTAATGGGTAAAAACCTAACAGATCTGAGCAACATGATTTGAGTTTTCGAAAACAGCCAACGTAGGACTGTCCCAAACACGTGCCCATCCGGGTTCCTCACTTTCATCAAAGTGTTGCTGAACGTACCTTAGCATCTCTACCTGGGCCCTGTCAAAGAGTCGGAGTGGAAACTGAGCTCAGGGGAGCTACTCTTGTGTTTATGAGTTGGGTAAATGCCCACAGAAGGGAGGCCAAAGCAATCACAGCGTTTAATTATTTCTGACAAGTCACAGATAAGTGAACTGAAGTGAAAAAAAAAAAAAGGAGGAAAAAAAATGACACTTTCATACGGAAGGGCACTGTGACAAGTTAGCTTCTTCCACAGGCTGCAGACACCAAAAATATGTAAAAATATTCCATAATAGTATCTTGGATTGTATAGGGAAAATTAACTCATATTCCACTTCTACACGCTGACCATACAAGCTGAGGTATAAGAAAGCATGATGTCCACCATTCAAGGGAAAACCTATTAACAACAGAATCTGCAAAGACAGCAAGGAAGAGCAAGGAAGATCCAAATGGAGGGATGAGGCTGTACCAAAAGGGATCCCTGGCTGGATTCCTGCTTGGCTGGGACGAGCATGGAAATGAGGTGAAGTGCAGGAGCACACAATGGCAGCGCTGGGCACAGACTCCTTCGTCACGGCGAAGCTGACTGCGTTTATTGGCAGACCACGGGCGAAGGGCTAGAGTGACGGAAGCACAACCGCATTTGCAGTTAATTACATGTGTTAAAAGTACAAAAAGGTCACGGTGGGGGGGTGGATCGGAGCTCCTGCTGACATCTGGCAGCATTTTGGGGAAGTCGAGTTTCTCCTGCGGTCCTCGTTGACTCAGAAACGCTGATTTGCTTGCCGTTAATTGGAGGAAGAGGTAATGAGAACTGACTAATCGCCGAGCTGTGCATCCTGCGGACTCATTCCGGTCTCAGTCATTATATCTTGCTGATCACTCAGACAAAACTAAGTTTTACGGGGATTTCGGTGACTGGTCAGCATCATTTCTCCGCTCGTTGTATTTGCATAGTATTTAGTTGTCCTCCCCTATACAATAAGCTCGTAAAAATTCTCGTGGTGGCGTAACTCAGCTGACACAGCAGTGAAGGCATCACGCTATAATTCCTGGAGAGTTGGCACTCAAGGTCCCAGACATGCTAATGTCATTGCTCATGTCTTCAATGTTACTGCGACCCCTGCAAACTAAATTAATAAAGGTCTGCGAGCGTCTGCTATATGCACACCTCTCTGCTTTTCTGTGCAAACACGCACGAGTGCTATTACTATATTGTTTTATTTTTTTCAGATAAGGCTTAAAGGATCAGTATTTAATTGCAGCAGTAAGTTCAAGATATGAGACATGGTGTTTGCACAAGAGCGATTTGTCACAAAACTTGGAGGGAAACAGCAGCAGTCAGATGATCCATCGCACACTCACCTCATTTAAATGCAATTCCATTTAAACAGACCATTTGGCACAACAATTAGAAAGATGACTTAACAAAAAGCGCGGAAGAATACTTCTGACCCCAGGTGTCAGATATATTTGTGTGTGACATTCACAGAGGAGTGGTCCAAGAAAGCCTCTAGCCATTAATTGCTAGGTTGCAATTAAGGTGGCAGCCAATGTTTAAACCCACCACCACCATGCTTTTCCCCTTTTCTGGCTGAATTTTAAACATGACACAGAATGAAAAATAAAAATAGACTGATGTTCTCTCCCCCACACCGCAGTACAAGGTTTAACAACGTGTCTGGGCCAGGACAAGTGGATTTCTATGCAAGCAACATACAGAATGCCTTTGTTTAATCTGTGTGTTGCTTTGCACAGATAGGAAAATGAAATGAAGTTAACTGTATAGTTTTAAAGTCACCATTCAGCCTTTCATTGGAGACAGATGGCTTTTACTTACAGTGCTTCCTCTGGCATTCAGTGGAGGATTTGGCAATCCTCTCTGGGTCTGGTTCTCAGCAATTCTCTGACATGGGGGCAGTTAGTGTCTTCATTGCACATAATAGTGCCGTAGAAGCCAGAAAAAAAATGGCTCTTTTCTAGCCAGTTTGCCCCTTTTCCATCTGACAAGAAGTGACTTTCTTTTCTGGTCCAGCAGTCAATGCACGCTGAGCATTGACCTCACGCTGGTCTCTGCCAGCGAGCACGGACGGCGGATGCATTAGCAGACAAATACTGAGAGTCCGCTAATGGTTGCAAAGAGTAGAGAATCCCCCACTACTGGCATTTTCAGGGAATAAGAGAGCCCCAGTTTAACTGGGACAAAGAAGAGGCAGCCTTATCACTGTGCCACCTGGGCTGCAGCATCCGATACAGGGAGGGACACACGGCACTAGGGGGTAAATGGGAAATTACAGCCCTTCTTCCCATCACCCAGTAAACCTGGAAAACGAAACTAGATTCTGACCCAATTTCAAATCATTGTAACCTCACTTCCATAAGAGGGTTAATCCTGATTTACACAGGGGCAAGTCAGAACCAAATATCAAATCTAATGGACCTGACTCTCTTTGTATTTACACCAGCATAACTAATGATGATACACTTAATAATTCACAATTAAAAGTCACACTACTCATTATTACTCAGTGAGCAGTCATGGTGGCTTCTTTCCTTCCCTGGCAATAAATCCAGTATCTACCGACACTGACAAGCATTGATCAGGTCTAGAATGGAGTATTACGGGACAAACAAGTACGAGAGAGCAATGATCACACTTGTCAGACCCAAGGCACTCCAGCATCTACCTCTGAGTTGCCATTTGGGCTTCAGCTGCTTCTCGAGAGCCTTGCCAGCTCCATGCAAGTCCTTTGGTCCCGCAGAGCCCACTGACCTTGCTGCAGCTCGCCTGCTCCTCTCCCTGACCCTCCTTTAGGGTCCTCCTCAGCACTTCACTCTATCTACGTCCCTGCCAAGAAGGGAATAAAGGCATGGGGACCAAAACAGAGCTAAACCAAACAGAAGGAATCACTTTCACAACAAGACTTGGATTTTGCTGTTGACAGAGAAGCGTAGAGTCCTGGGGTAATTGGAAGGGGCTGCATTCGGAGACATCTTGTGCATAACATATTGCATTTTTCTTGGAACATGATCCTGCTCTCGGTCGCTCTTCTACCTGCTCCACAGGCAGGGCTTTAACGCTGCAGGCAGAGAGGGCACCAGGAGATGCAAGCTACACACCTGAGACAATTACAGCTATAAAGTTTAGCATAAAGCTCAGGAGAGCAGAAAGCAGAACATTGTCAATCATGAGCTTTTAATTCTCAAACTGGCTCCTGAAAAAGATAAGATAAAGCCAAACCAGAATAACCGACTTCAAAGCAAGCAGCAAGGCATTTACGGAATAGAAGGAATGGCTGGAATAGAAGGCAGCCGCTGAGAGCACTAATGAATAAAACAGGTAGAGCTTCCTTACTGACTTGCTCCTTGTCCCTTCCAGGTTTTTGGAAGACTCCTGTGATCGGTCCCGTCCCATAACCAGGTTACAGCATCCAGGTAATTCAGCAATGTCTGCTACAGAAATGTTTAAGAGACCGATACAGGAATGCTCGCAGAAGCTCTGTGGAATAGCCTTCTCCAATCAGTTATCCAAGCAAGAACAATATTGAATGACTCTTACAAAGAATGCACAAAGCACTTATTGTTGTACTAATCATCAACTTTCTAAGTAAAATTAACCAATTTGCTAATTAAGACTCATGACAATTCATCATTACAGTAACTATGCACTTCAGATGATTCATCACCCCGTAACCGGCTCCGCCGCTCGGGGATGTGCGTAACGGCTGCCTCCAGCGTGCAGGAGGGAGCGCGGCTCGTTCCCTGCTCGGAGCAGTCCTGCTCATGAGTCACCTTGGCCTGGCTCCGGGCAGCTGCTGCTTTCCAAAGGGAATAAAAAACGGGGGGAAAAAAAAGTGGGAAAAAAAAAAAGAAGGCAGTTTGAGACAGAAATAATCTTTTTTAAGTTGGGATGCAAAAAATAGTTGTCCTTTCTATTGTTATTCGACCTGGATGATCAGAAACCAAGCAGATAAGTCTCATGAGTTCAAGTGATATATTTTAAAATAACATCTGTCCAACTGATGACAGGGGGCAGAGTCTTCTGCTGAAGAAGGAAGGAAGAACACTACCTCACAGCAGAGAGAGGATGATGCCTCTGATGACTAAGAAGAGGAGACCCAGAGACTGGGAGACTCAAAGAGGGGGAAGCCCAGGGACTCGGTGCCGCCTGCTCGCTGGACCGCTGTTCTCTGGACCTCCCACCACCTGCATCTCCGCTCACTGGGGCTCCCCATCACTGGACACCCCACTTGCTGAGCCTCCACGAGCGGATGCCCAGCCTTGAGGAGGAGGCTGTGAGCACAGAAGCCCTCCCAAGGCACGGCCATGCTTCCCCTCCCTTGAGCAGCACGCAGAAGACCCTTCCTCTGCATCAAAGCAACCCCAAGAGCTTGAATCACCCACACAATGTGACTCTTGACTCCTCTGATGATCTCTCACCTTTCTAAACATCTTCCCTTCTACTCCACTTCAAGACGGGTAAACAATCCTACACCCATTAACAGAAAAGGCACCAATCTCCACGACTTACCCAAAATCACATCACTTCCTGCTGGTGCCCATGCCATTTGCAGGATGCCCCTATCCAAGGCAAGAAGCAATGCCAAGGTTAAGAGATGTGTATTTTATGTTCATCTCTGATGTAGCCTCTCTCACTTAGACACGGTCATTTGACCTCTCCATCTCACGTTCACAAAATGCAGACAAATCAGTCCCCAGGAGCTGCAGGATGAACCTTTCTCATCTCCAGGGGCTTCTGCAGTGCAATGAAGGATTAACTACTTGAGGAAACTCATAGCGCTACAGCTGCAACGCTACAGCCAGGACCACACCATGGAAACACCATGACCACCACAAAACTCCGGATTCTCAACTTAAGTACAGCAACAGTGTCCACACACCGGGGGAGCACCAATCTCCTGTCTCCATGGGATGTCACTGTGAGGATAAAACAAATTCAGTGCAATCCCTGTGTTGAATTCAGTGATTCCTGTGGGCAACACAGCCCCACGCTGCCATGAAGGAGCCTGCGAGGGCTGGGCTTGCCGCTGCCGGTGGGAGCAGGGCCCTCCACCACAGACCTCGGTACCCCGTCCCCTTCTGCTGGCAAAAGCAGCCGAGGCCATGGAGCTGTCTGCAGCCACTCCAATCACCCGCCAGCCCTAAATGTGTTAACCATCCTGAACTGGTTGGAGCTAGCTCCACCAGCCTCTGTAATTCAAGGTGCAGCGTCGCAGAGAGTCTTCTCCTCTCTTTGCCACTCAACTTGTCTCCTGGGTGCTCGGGGATGGGTGGTGTGATATAAATCAACCTGCTGGAGGCTGAATTTTTCTGGGACCGGGGGCATTTGGCACCTGTAAAGCGCCAGGGCAAGGTGAGTCCCAGAAATACCACGAAACCAGCCCAGCAGGCTGTGCTGAGGGAAGGATGCTCGTCAGCCACATACACTCTGCCCCACGGATAAAGGATACAAATCTAATCCTTCACACCTCTGAGACAGCAAGAAGAGCCTAGCAGCACCTCCCAAAGACCTGCTGCGTGCCTGGGCTGTGACATCTTCTTCCAAAGGGTTTTTTTCAACTCAGCCAGCTGTTTGCAAGCAAATCTCACAGCAGAAAGCAAAGCCCCATCTAGCAGAGCAACAGGTGCATTGATCTCGGCAGTCAGCACATCCACCAGCCCAGACAGGGACAAGGATGTGTCCCCCAGCTGCGTCTTCGCAGAAACCCATCCATCCATCACCGCGCAGCGACAGGAGAGAAGGAACGAGGCAGACAGCAACCGCTGGCGTCGAGTCAAGCAGTGCCCAAGCCGAGCTGCGTCAGCAGCGTAAGACTCCTGCAGCATCAATCAGCAAGGCACAACACCAACTCCCTCCTGGGAACATGTTGCCTTGCACCCGGACTCCCCACATATGAGTCTTTAGAAAAGGGAAAGGCTTTTAATCATCACTCACAGGGGGTGGAAACAGAGATACCAGGGGGGAAAATGTCTGCAAGGGGAGGACAGCAGTGACGGCTTCCTCCCCCTGAGCCACATTAGCAGCACCAGCCCAGCTGAGATTAAGCCACTTCACTGCAATACCTTGAGTTTGAGGTTTATAAATTTGGAGTGGGGCTCCTCTCAAAGGACCAGATGTGCCTTATTGCACTTGATGAGGCAGGTGGGAGAAATTAAGGGCACGTTACACTCGCTGGCTACAAAACACCAGCTAGAGGTGCTTTACCTTTGTGAGGTCTCTGTTGCAGCTCTGACACCCCATTTCTTTTCAGCCCTGCAGAGGTGAGGGGGTTCAGGGGAGCTCAGGAGCGGGTTGTGTTTGTAGGGTCCACTAAAGCACCCTGATTTCTCTCGGCTTCCCACAGGATAGAGCAACCCCCTGCGGACAGCCCTGCCGAGGGCAGGTGAAAGGTTCAGAGGCTGTTTGATGGGGGTAAAAAACAGAGCCGGGAGGGAGAGCATCTCTCGCCTATTTAACCCCAGCTGTGCTGCGCTGTGCTCCCCGACGGAGCCCTGCGACGGGCAGGTAAAAAAGGGAAGGGGGGCTGGAAAAATGAAACTGCGTTGGCCGGGAATCGAACCCGGGTCAACTGCTTGGAAGGCAGCTATGCTCACCACTATACCACCAACGCCGCGTTATATGTTCTCCCCCGCCCGGCCCAAGCTATGTCGGACCGGGATGGGGGGGTCCCCTGTGCCACCCTGGCTACTAGCCCTGAGTTGGGGAGTAGCCGGGTTATAATGGCCCAGAGCTGCCCGAGAGGTGCTCTCTGCCGGGGGGAGGTTGTTTTCAACTGCTGCGAGAGGGTCGTTGCTTGCGTTCAAACTCTTGCCGCAGGGTGCTGTTGCATTGGCACTGAGGGGGCAGGGGGCCAGGATCTCTTCGCGCTGGTCAGCAAATATTTGCACAAACTTCTTCTTTTTCTGGTATTTAGAGTAGCCCTCCTGGTCTCAGATGGTTGGTTGAAGAGACCGATGGTTGGTTGAGGAGACTGCTGGGTGGGGGGCTTGGAAAGGGCTGGACACCCTAGCTGAGCATCACCTTCACCCAGGGAACGCAACTTCTTCACAGGCATCCTCTTGGGAACAACTTTTTCAGTTCGGAAAATGGGCTGCTTAAATCCAGAGACCTCCTAGTGGCAGCCAGTAAAACCCTCTGAATATGGCCCCATAAAGTACATAATGTGGTGAGGTATAACCAAGGGTTTTACAAATGCTACTGAGCTGCTTGTATTTCAGGCTTGCTGGGGTACTTGACAATAGCAGATGCGTGAGATATTACGGCAGAAAAGAAAAAAAAAAATCCAAGTCTGTTGCTTAAAGCAGCTGGATTTGATTTACCTGTACCTGAGTTGCAGGGATTCCTGCAGTAGAAGTGAAAATGGCTGTTTCCCCTCAAGCTGCCCCAAACGTAGTGATCTCAGGCAGGATCTATGTGTGAAATCTCCTTCCTGGAGCTGCTGGGAGATGTCCAAAGCTATGCAGTTGATGGGGCCTTCGGTGAAGTTAATTAACCTAGAGTCTATAGCAATAACCCTTGGCAGCCAGCCCAAGCTAAACATGGTCTTGTGCCCCCTTTCACAGCCTCTGAGCAGCTGGCTAGCAAGAAGGCAATCTTCCCCAGTGCTTAACCCTGTAAGGGCTTTTTCCCAGACCAGTTATATGGAAACTTGGTGAGAAACAAAGATTTGCTTTCTGTTTCAATCTACTCTATGCAGATTACTTTCTGTTACTTTTTCTTTTTAACTTGTTTTACAGCCGTTTCATACTTCCAGCCTCATACACCACTCATTTCTCCACCAGCTTCTTTACCTAAGCTATGCCACAAACCAGGGGGTGAGGGGGGTTGACTGTTGTATTGATCACATTCTCTGATGCACCATGGTAGGACGTGTGCGTAGTCCTACAGGCTCGCAGTGATGAGGCTTTCCTTGTACCATCTTCTCTGCATCACAGTTCACACAAAACTTGCCTAATTAGCTCCTGTACAGCTAAGCCTTAGTCCACTGGAGGTCTTGCAGAGACTGTGCAGTCCCTCCTCTGTTGCTAACTTGAAAAATACCTGTTTTAAGCAGATGTATTTTAGCTATTCCATAGTATATTGTTATTTGTAACTTAATATATTTGTATTTCACCTCTTAATTCTCAGATAGTCTTACTCAGTAGGACTCTGCCCCAACTGATCTCATATGGTGCTCTGCCTCTAGAAATCAGTGTTGAGCTTAGGTGATCGCGGTGCTTTCAGAGCTAGACCTGATCACACCTGTATTCAAGCTAGGAAGGGTCCTCTGGGAGCATGTGTCAGCAAGTAAGAGTTTTCCAAGTGTCTACAGGCAAGTATGCTGCAGAGGAAGTAGGAGCAGGGATCTCCCCGCACGCATGGTTGCGTTGCTACGTGAGCTGATTAGCCCAGAACATAGAGCAGCCCTGGTTCTGGGCTGCAAAGCACTGATCTGGAAACCCCGCTCCCGCTGGAGCTCGGGCAGCTGCTGCCAGCTCGAGGGCCTCGGGCTTGTGCGCCGTTCCCTGTTCTGATTTGTGCTTGGACTTTTCAAGTCCTATTGGCTCTCCAGCCCAAAAATGCCTAAATGAACACCAAATGTCTTGTACAGATCATCTAGTCTGAGTTGTCACCTGCTGTGGGTGTTGGCAGAAACCACCTTTTTGGGAGAAGCATTCCACTAACTAGAGATTTATGCCCTAATGGAGAGGAGAATAAATCCTTTCCTAAGCTCCTGCCTCCTCGTGTTATGATGCCTTTTAAATAGCTTTTAATAATAAATAGCTGATAAAGAAGGACATTAGTATGCAAGAACTTGCTTGCAGATACGTTGCGTGCTTGATCTGGGAACGGATGCTGGCTTTGCTGACTGTCTCTCACATAAATTAGTCGGGTGACCTCCAGCAGCTGAAAAGAATAAACTGCTCGTGATTCTGTGAACTGCTGCCCTCTGTTGCACAAATCCAACACAACACTGACACTGTCCTCTGGTTGTAGGGAGAAGAACTAGGAATATATTGGGTGGGAGTTAAAGCCAGCCAGAAAATGCCAGCTGTCTTCCTTGGGGGGGGAAAAACTCCTGAGCAATTATGTTGGTTACGTGTATAACTAAGACACGTGAAGGGTGAAGTGCCAACATTGTTCCTCCAGTCACGGCTGGAGGTATACAGTATTTCTCGGTTTGTGGTATTACTGGAGTATTCCAGGCTGCCTTTGAAGCATGGTGGGAAAATGAGTATTTCCACTACAGAAGTTATCTGGATTTTTATATACCAATAGACAAGCAAAGGACATGCTTTGAAATCTTAAGACTATTCTTTGCTATAATATGTGCGGGGGAAAAAATTGTTGAAACTTCCCCATTGAATAGAGGATTAATCTTAATTTAGTCTAACAGTTAAAGTAAATGTTTTAATACAAGATCCTTAACGATGCTGTTTCTTGATTCAAGGATGACCTCTCAACTAGTCCTCAGCTGTTTACTCCCATGAGCCCTTACGATGCAGACCTTCCGATTCAAACAGCTGAAGATGTGTTGTTCGGTTCTCAATTTAACCAGCCCAAAGAGCTTCCTACAGACTTCTCCTCCGTGGATCTCAGCTTTCTTCCAGATATTAGCCAAGAAAACAAAGAACAAAATCTAGCTGAAGATGGTAATGAAATGCAAAAAGAGCTTGATGGCTCAATTTCAAGAAATGAGGACAGTGGTATCATCATGGACGAAAGCAGATTGTCATATCCAGATGCAACTCAACCATCCCCTGAAGCATCTGGTGTGTGTCCTCCTCTGACACCAATGACTCCTATGACCCCAGTGACACCTGCATCAGAAAGCTCTGGCATAGTTCCTCAGTTACAGTAAGTTTATGTGTTAGATATGTAGCATATATAGTCATAGTTCTGCTTAAACTGCAAGGTACTGCTCTGACTTCTCACTTAGAGAATGTAGCAAGCACGGTTTGGTCTTAAATAAGCCCAGCCAAAAACCTAGAGGGGCGGCTATTCCTCTTTGAGGAGAGGTGGAGCAAAGGAACTGCCAATATTAGAAGGCAACTGGATCCTGTGCGGACCAGTGCAACACATAAATGGCAGTGGCACAGAACACCACCCAGCTTAGCAAAACAGGGGAGAGTGGATTTGATAAACATGCTGGGTGAGTGAGTATTCGAAATGCCTCTGGTTTGTTAAGGAGGAAAAGTCTCTTCTGGGACACAGGAGAGGAAGTCTCTCAAAGGGAGAAGTGCTTGGTAGAAATTATTTATATGTAGTGTGTACTGCTAGTTACCTCAGTCTGCAGGACGAAAAGACAAAAACATTTGAAAGGAAGGATTGCATCCAGCACAGAGGATGTTAAGGATGACACCAGAGTGCAGGGGTTTAAAGATGTCGGTCTGCTTTTCTGAGCGCAGGAACAGTCTGAACTGAGCAAGGGAAACGGGCATGAAAAGAAGTGAGAGAAACTCAGGCCTTGTTAAAAGATCCTGTCCTGTCTAGGCTAGAGCAAGGATGGAGTCGTTTATATGACAATATAACATACCTTTACCTACTTGAAGAGTGCTGTAGTAACTCTGTAAACACTCGGTAGTGGTTCAATTCAAAGCTGTAAAAGACTTCAGTGATGTAGTTCTTGGAGGACACACAGACTCAGTATTCGGGGACTAATAATTTCGTACCTTGTTATATCTCCTCCTGTGAGAAACTGTAATTTTGGTATTGAATTACTTGAGTTTTGCCAAAAGCAGCTTAATGCTAGAGTGGGAGAAAGGTAGGCAGGAAATTAGTTGATGGCAAATATTAATTGGAGTGTGACTTCGCATTAAGCTAATAATGTTGGGGGTTGGCTCTGTAGTGGCTTGCTTCTGCAGTAAGAAAATTCCTCTCTCATTCCTCAGGAATATAGTGTCGACTGTAAACTTGGCATGTAAACTAGATCTAAAGAACATAGCTCTGCATGCCAGAAATGCAGAGTATAACCCAAAGGTAAGTCTTAAGAACTCAAAGCTTCCCCTGCGCTCCCCTTTCTCGGTGCTGCTGGATTCTAATACACAAATTCACTGTGACCTGCGTCCCTTTTCTAATAGCACTGTCTTGAACCACAGAGGAAAGTCATAAAATTCTGCAACTTGGGCCTGTTAAATTAAAATAAATACAGGGGACCACAAGGATTTTGGGGTTTTCTTTGAATAAAACCCTAGGAATGAGACGTTACCAAGCTGTTTAAGAAAGGAGATAAACTCTCTCATCAGGGGCCAGCTACTTCCAGCTGAAAGGGCTCAAGCAGCCCTCACTGAGGGGGGTGGTGGGTTTAAAACTGGTGTCAGAATTAAACAGGATTACTGGAGTCAGACTGGTATTACATGATACTTCTAGCAAGTGGCCTAGATTGCAGAAACTTACTGGGAATAGATTGGGTTTCCGTAAATGATTCCAACAACGTGTAAGGGACAAGGCAGTGGTCCCGTGACTGCAGTCTTAAGCTGCCTGGTCCCAGGGGGATGGGAAATAACTTCAAGGTGGTAAATAAACACTTACACAAAGCAAATGCATGCTGTGTTGAGCTTAGAAAGTGACAATTCTTGAAAGAATGAACAGTGGTATGGTACCAGCTAAATCCCTCAGCTGGACTGCGAAGTCTTCCTTTGAATTTGTAGAGGTTTGCTGCTGTGATCATGAGAATCAGGGAACCACGAACAACAGCCCTCATCTTCAGCTCAGGAAAAATGGTCTGCACAGGAGCAAAAAGGTATTTTTTGTTTTGTTTTTCCTTCCTTCTAAAGGTGTGGGTCTTGCAGCTATGCCTACGTTCTGATGAAGAATGGCAGAAAACCTTGTTTAAATTATCCAGCAAAGGGCTGTCATAATTGCAAGGAAAAAATGAAGCACTGGTATTGAAGAATGTCTAGCTTTCTTCATGATGGCAGTTTAGTAATTACTGAAGCATGTGCTTCTGTCCCTGAATATAGATTGAGCTGAGCAGACATTAGCAGAAAAACTGCTAAAATGCCCAGGAATTGTTAAGGTGTTATTTGCATTTCTCACTGACTTTAAAGTGAGTTAGGATATAACTTGTGTCTGTCAAGTCTCTCTTCAGTGTCTGTGTTCACTAGTTAACACATCTGCCTCTAGAGAAAATGGGAACTGGAGAAAAGCAAAGATTATTTCTGTATTTTGAAGCTCTTTTCTTCAGGCTCAGCAGCTGCCTTGATTTTATTTTTTTTTTATGTCCCTAAACTGCCAATGAGATAATGCAAAAACTTACAGCTTGAGACCTCTTCTCCAACCCCTACAACCCTCGCAAACTAGCTAGATGGCTGTACTGGTGTCTGCAGCCTACCTCTTGGATCAGCCCTGAGAGGCTGTTTTAAGGAACTGAGAAAGAAACCTCTGAAGAGAGGGGAAACTCCTGGGTGATACAACATGCTCTGTTGTGCTCAAATAGACCACAGGAAAGTGAATGTCAAAGTGTCTTTTTCCTTTTAGCTTACCGAAGTAGTTCTAGACACGGAGGCATGCTATTTTAAGCAGTAGAGTATCTTTTTCTGGAGGGCAGATTAGTACGGTGGTGGCTCTAAACTGACTTCCAGCTTGAGAGCAGAAGAAAGCACTAATCAAAGCTGCTTTCCCCTTCTGCTCATCCTTCAGTGAAGAGCAATCACGGCTCGCGGCTAGGAAGTACGCACGTGTGGTGCAGAAGCTTGGGTTCCCTGCTAAGTTCCTGGACTTCAAGATACAGAATATGGTTGGGAGCTGTGACGTGAGGTTCCCCATATGTGGAAGTTAAGAGTTACAACCCCGTGCAACTTGGGGCAGTGTCTTTGTAAGCTGCAAACAGACTCAAATTCTGAGGCTGTACAAGCCTGGGAAAACAGAGCAATAATTAATTGGATGCTGAATATCAAGCATGTCTTTCGCTGAGCAAAAGTGGCTGTAGATGCCGTGTGTTACGATAAAGATAGTAAGGTTTATGTTCTGCAATAACTTCTGAGCAGGGCACGGGCCAAAATGACCCTCTGCTTAATGGCCAGGCTGATGTACAGCAACTAGCAGTAAAGCTTCCAGTGCTTGAAACCATGACTGACACAATTCAACAGTGAAGGGCTCTTCTAAATTGCCCTCCTGTGTGTTATTCACGGCTTTCTCCTCGCAAGGACACCATACACACGAGCTTTAGAAACCTTGCAACTGAGAGCATACTACACAAGTGTTCAGTCACTTCTGGGGTAAACTGGGTGTACGTTAGGTCTGGTGAAGATGAAGAGCTAAAGAACGGCAAGAAGCTCCTGGGTTCTTTGCTCACTTGGTTATTGTAGATATTCTCTTTTGTAAAAGCTTTCTTTAGTCGTGAATATTGTTGGCACAACCTTCAGCGTTGCTGCTGCACACCAGAGATTTTCATTAATCTGAGCTGTGCTGGTGATCACAATTTTACTACTCTCCTGTTATTGCCAAGTGCAATATCAAACCTTAGTGGGTGTTTTTCTTCACTGCAGACCATGTCAATAGGAAACTAACTAGTCTTGATGAAATGTTTCAGGTTTAATTGGAGCAGCTCTTAAGCTACTTGAACCTGGTCTATGCCTTTGCTCTATTGTGAACCTTTAATACTAAGCGGGTCTGGATGTCTACTAGCCACTAATTTAAACCCGTGGTTGAGTGATGGGCATGCTGTGCCTTCAAGATGGGCTTGTTCAGAACTAGTTATTGCCATCACTGAGGAAAAGATGAAGGCTTTGGCACTGACAAAATCAAAATTCAGTTGTCTTTTATTAGCACTGCATTTAATATTTTGCATTTAACTTGGGGACTAAATATATATTAAAGATTCACTTGGCTGTCATCTTGTCTTAGTTGCACAAGATGCTCCCTGATAAGGACTCTTTGCAGACTAAGGAGGATTTGAGTGCTGTTTGAAGATTACAGTAGCAGTATCAATGCTATGGAAAATCACATTCAGAAGTGGCTCAGAAATCTTTAAAAGTAAGCATGAAGAACTCCTACCAGCTCCAGCTAGGACTACCAGATTTTTCTTGAAGATGTCTAAAACTTGATCTGCCTTTCTCTGGGTAGCTAGCTAAAATCTGGGGGTTTCATTACTTCATTGTTAGTATAACTAAAGAGCACTTTACACATACAACACTGAAACAGTATTTGCATTTTACTAATCTTGCCTGCTTGCTTTGAAACAGCTATGAACCTGAACTATTTCCTGGCCTTATTTATAGGATGGTCAAACCAAGGATAGTGCTGCTTATTTTTGTGTCTGGAAAAGTTGTACTGACTGGTAAGTGGTCTCCCTCTGTATATCTGTAACCAAGTGCTACCGCATCTTCTGAAAAAGCGTTTAAATTGAACATTAGCTCAACTAGGATCTTGCCACAGTAAAGCTGCTTGGTGATTTATTTATTTTTTTAATGCCTACTGCTGCTTGTCTGTGTTTTCTGCAGATAACAATCAGTATTGTTGCACTAGAATCTCATATTGCTTCATATAGCGTCTCAGACTTCCACGACGTTAAACTTGAGTATTTTAGTCAAACCATAATGCCATGTGTCAGTGTACAGAATCCCAATGGGATGCTGACATACTTGTAACTACACAGTCACTTAAACATTAATATAACAATAAGCAATTTAAAATTGCTTGGACAGGAAGCAAACTTCTTAAAACACTTCACTGACAACATTTAGTAGGGATTATTAGAGGAAAGGGTGGAGATCTAAGAACTTTGGCAAAACTCACGAGGCAAAAGCCTTGCTGAGTAAGTGTGCTCAGCAGATATCTGTACCTCAGATCCCATGTCAAAAAAGTTGAATTTCCTAACACATTTTTTTGTAAAGATCATGAAAATACTTTTATTCAGATGTACTGAAAGGTAAATGTTATTTGTTCCCAAAGGACTTGAATGCTGTTCCACAACACAGCTTTGAGGTATGTGAAAGACAAAAGAAGCCGTTAGCCAGAAATTCTCACAATCATAAATCATGAATGAGCTCAGCTAACCAAAGAATGGGGCACTCGGTACAAAGCTTAAATGCTTCCCCCTCCAATGTCCCTCGACCACCTTCTTACATCCAGTAAAATCATACTGGCCAGTTCCATTCCACTGATACTTGCGTTTTTGGGTACTCTAATTGCAACATGCTGTGGAGTGTGCAGCAAGCCCAGAAGCTCAAAGGTAAGTCCTTTTCTGTGAGCACTGGGCCCAACTGTAAGAATAAAATTGAATTTGCTGAGTTGCAAGTTGTTTTTTCCTTATCAAGAAAGTAACTTTACTTTTGAAAGTAAAAGCTGTAGTAACGCAGATGAATGTCCAAGTGTGTCCTGAGGGAAAGGTTTACATATTCTTCCTGAGTGCCACTTAATCCAACTGCTAGTTTATTTAAACAGAGGGGGTTTTGTAGCTAATGTTTGTTGTGCTAACATGGTAGAGTAGTGTCACTGTCAAAGAGCGTTTCTGCCTACCGCAGTACAGTTAGTGAACAAGACTTGGTATTAAAGACTTGCTCGCAGTAAGACGGAAAAGGCTGGCTTTGAAATTGCAGGTGCCCTAACAAAGCTTAAAAATAAAAAAGCTTCTCAGAACTGAAAGAAGGGAGTTCTCAAAGTGTGGATTGACTTCCAGTATTGAAATAAACGCTCTTAATTTCGTGTTTCTATCTTTCCACTTTATCAACAGAGCCATTACTTACTGTTAAGCAGATAACACCATGGTTCTTCTCAGTTGCTGGTGGTGTTTTTTTTTTTTTCCAAAGCCAATGTTTTGCACCTGTCAAGAGTAGCCAACTCCTGTTCTGGTTACACAGATTAAACAAAACTAGTCTTGTCTTAAATCAAAGCAAGCTAGAAATTGTTCTCTGATGAGGTGGTAGAAGTATGGTAGAAATTCTGGCTTAAACAAATAGTAAGCTCCTTTTAAACTCTTGTGTTGCTTCATGGTTTGTAATCTTATCATTAGGTTTGAGTTGCATTCAGTTATTCTCAATGCTCTGTTGATTTGTAACCTGTTTTTTTTTTTTTTTCCTAAATGTCTTTCTAGGCGCAAAAGAGCGTTCTGAAATCTATGAGGCATTTGAGAACATCTACCCTATTCTAAAAGGTTTCAAGAAAGCATCATAACATGGCCCATAAAGCAACTAAGAATAATACATGGGTTTGGGTTTCTATCCACGGAACACAAGCAAAGGGTATTCCTGGACCCAATTGCACTGTTGTGGGTTATTAAGCAAATGATACTATTCTGAATGCTATAAAAGCTGATGCCTTTCTATAGTTTGTGAAATGGGTTTTTTTGCTTTCAGATTAGCTGTCTGTAATCCACTTGAGTACTGACAAGCTGAAAAAATTGTCGAATGAATGTAATTTTAATAGAATGCATATTAAGGTGGCACTTAAGTATTTTGTAATAGAAACCATGTGTCTTTTTTTCCCCCTGTTGAACAGGTGAATCAACGCTGCACTTCAAATTAGCTTTATCAAAATCCTCTGCTATAAGCACACTGAAACCTAGCTCCTGCGATGTTCTGTTTTCATGTTTAAACTCAAAATATATTTTTGTCTACAATATAGCTTACAAAATCCAGCATGACTTGATTTCAGTGTTTTGAAGACAGGGATTGCAGAGGATATCTGTTAAATCCCTCTGATCCTACTGGTTGGATAAACTCTTGTGTGTTACGGTGTTGGTACTCCTTTTACAGAGAAGATATTCACAGTGCTGGGACATACCTAGAAAATCTGTGGGTGGAGGGGTAACTAAGCAAATTATCTAATTTGTCATGACACAAATTGGATTTTAACCAAATGGGTACCCACTTGTATTGCTGAAGTCCCCTCAGATGATGGGAGTTTGTTGCTTGGCCCAGACAAAAACATGTTGGTTAGGAATTGCCTTTAAAATGGACTTGAGGAAAATGCAAAGTCTTGGATGCTCAAGGCTTAATTATCTGGGTTATTTAAGCAGAGTTCAGCCAATGGCACTATGTAAAATTTGGTAATTTTGTAGCTAAAACAATGGGGTTCTTGTATTTTATCTCCAAGTGAACTCAAGGCTTCCTTTGCAAAAGGTGTCACGCTCAGGCTGGCGATGTGACTAGGAACAGTGTAAAGACTATCCCTCACTGTTCTGGTACCTTCTATGATTCCCTGGAAGCAAGGGTTTGTTTTTTCTGGAACAGGGTTTTGGTGCTGCTGGGGTTTGTCTTGGGTCCTCCCCTTGTTTCCTGCTG
>NW_009661375.1:5000164-5002168 GCF_000708025.1 Charadrius vociferus | reverse complement strand
GGAACAGATCTGTCAGGAAACTCCCTGAGCCACTAGAGGTTGCTGTTAGATGACTTAAGTCAAAAGAGCTAGCTGGCCAAAAGCTCCGGCTGTCCTTCTTGATGGAAATACACAATATGGGCAATGGTGTAATACAGGACAGGTCATCATAGTCTTGCTGGGCTTAGTTTTGTTGTCGCAAGTTTATTTCTAATTCAGTGAGGATGTGATTTCAACTTCTGTGTCTGTAACATGTCTCACAAGTGCTTTTACAACTGTCTGTCTGCTCCTCTGGACAAAAAGTTTGAAAAACTTCATGCACTTCCTTATGATAAACTGGTCTTAACTATGTTATCAGTTTCTTTGTCACAGTCAAACTGTGGATTTCCACACTCAAATCTCTTCTAAACAGAGGCTTACTTTTCTGTTTGTTTTCTAACGCTGTAGACTTTCCACAGTTATGGGCTGGACTTTTATTTGCACTGTAGCTGTAAAAGCTGATAAGCTTTGAGCTACAATAATCTCTCACAAGTGAAAAAACAACCTGTTCTTATTGGGATGCTGGAAAAAGTTTATCTAAAATGAGCCCTCTTCAAGAAATTGTGTTTTAATTAAGAGCTCGCCACATAATTTCACTAGTAAAGTTAATGCTCTTTAAAAGCATGGATAAAGTCTTAAAGATAAGAAATGGGCTCTGCGCCTTTTCATTGAGCTACTGATAACTTAATGCTTGCTATGGTAACTGTTGTCTTAAAAACAACTATCTTGGTTCTACCTACACAGTGCTGTTCGTGCTAGTGTTTTGTAGCACTTATACACCAGGAAGGGGAAATAACATAGGCTGGGATTATTTTGTGTAGGTTTTTTTTTTAAACTGCAGCATGGGGGTTGGGTTTTTTTGGAGTGGGGTATTGCTTTAAGTTACTGTGGTTTGTGTGGACTCTCTTCTAATTACCTGGTGTTTCCCACTATATCCTGACACAGGGGACTGGCTCTCTGCTTTTAGATACTAGCTGAACATATAATTCCTATTTAACCGTTGATTCTAGCTCCAGTCTTGAGGTTGGTGTGAGGAAGCCTACTAGCCTGTTGCTCTTGAGAATGTGTATCAATATTTGCTCCTTTCTTTATACAAATTGTTCTTGGTATTATTGTAAATATAACCCCAAGGGACTGACTTTGGGAGTGCATGTAGTCCATGGGGCTGTGTTATGGTGCAGATGGTCCCCTTGGGACCCCAGTGAATTTAACTGCAGCTGGAGCCCCACCACTGCCCTGCTGCTGGTCAGGGTGTCCCACCCTGGGAAGTCAAATGATGCTTCTCCTGGGTTAGAGGGACACTCAGCACAAGAAGGATGTGGACCCATTGGAGTGGGTCCAGAGGAGGCCATGAGGATGATCTGAGGGCTGGAGCCCCTCTGCTGTGAGGAGAGGCTGAGAGAGTTGGGGTGGTTCAGCCTGGAGAAGAGAAGGCTCCAGGGAGACCTTATAGCCCCTTCCAGTGCCTAAATGGGCTCCAAGAAAGATGGGAGGGACTTTTTACAAGGGCATATCGCCATAGGGTGAAGGGTAATGGCTTTAAACTGGAAGAGGGTAGAAATTCTTCCCTGTGAGGGTGGTGAGGCACTGGCGCAGGTTGCCCAGAGAAGCTGTGGCTGCCCCATCCCTGGAGGTGTTCAAGGCCAGGTTGGACGGGGCTTGGAGCAACCTGGGCTGGTGGGAGGTGTCCCTGCCCATGGCAGGGGGTTGGAACTGGAGGACTGCTAAGGTCTCTTCCAAACCACTCCACGATTACAGAGGGTGCGGTGCCTGCAGGAGGTCCCTGTGAACACCCGGCACCCCTGGCAGCAGAATACTGAAGCCTGCAGTGTGGCTGTATGATGGCAGAGCTGCCGTGGATGCTGCCTGTGCGGTTTTTTCACTTCAGCTTTTCTGCAGACAAGAAAATTGCACTCCCCCCTTACCAAGGGCTTGTGTGTCCCCCACCCCTCCTCCTCAGGGCTGGGCGGGGAGGCCGCTCCCCCC
>NW_009661375.1:4979835-4999782 GCF_000708025.1 Charadrius vociferus | reverse complement strand
CCGCTCCCCTCAGGGCCGGGGGAGGTGTTGGGGGCGGGGGGGGAGCGGTTTATCTGCTAATAATAGTAATAATTAATAACATAGCGCCCCGACTTTCACTTAGTCAGGTGCAGCGGTCAACCGGCGTGCCCCTGTCGATGTAGCCGACGGAAGCTCCAGGCAGTTCAGGGCAAAAAGAGCGCCGTGCGGTAGGGTATTGGTAAATGCCGATCTATTTTCAGCAGTTCGCGTTAAACCGGTAGCCTTCTGCATCGTTAAACAAAATCAGGAGAGTGTGCGAGAAAACGGCACCCTTTGTTTATTTATTTATTTATTGTCTATATAAATAATCCTGGCGATGGGTCTGCTTTTGGAATTACCAAAAAAAAAAAAAAATACTCTGCTTGAGTTAATCGTGCACCTTCCCACTCCTTTTTTTGGTGGCTCTACGGGAGAGCGGCTGAGCGATCGCTACGTCAATAAGCAAATGTTCTCATTACATGACTCAGATGCAGGTCGCCCCTCCGTAGCACGTCCATCCCAGGTTCTTAAAAAGTTTGCCCAGCACACTCTCTGGAACAGCTCTGGTTTCTGGTTGATGCCATGTTCTTGGTCCTTTATTTGTAGCTTCGTTAGCAGCTGTTGGGAGTGATTTCTTGAACTATTTTGGGAAGGTGGTAAGCAGCCTGTGGTGCGGTATGGTCCTCGCCCCACTGGCTCTTCTCATCCTTCTGCCAAACACAAGCATGACCACAGGGATGGTGGTGTCTTTCTTCCATTAGCAGTGGTGGGAGTGGGCACAGGGTATCATCCGGCGTGAATCCGCCTGCAAAATTGAGACCTTAGTCTGCCACTGGACAGCTTTTCTTTCTTTTTTTTTTTTTTTTCCATCATGGAACCACAAACTGTATTTATTCTTTCTAAAATAGATGGAAAACTTGTATTTGTGTGAGACCACTTGGGTTTATCTGCAACTTCCATGAAAAAGTTAGATTTGTAATTTGGAACATAAACCAAGTTGTTGGTTTTTTTTTTTTACTGCCCCTTTTGTAGCCTTAAGATTTTGGCCAAACATCAGGCTTAATTATAGAAATTCAGTTGTAGCCTTCATTATAGTGGAACTACTGTCGTTCTGTATTAATCAAGGCTTAAGAATTTCCTCTACCTATTATAAAAATGAAACTCTAAAGAAGCAGTCATAGCCAAAGCATCAGAGGCAACAGCTTGTTGGAAAAAAAAAAAAACTTTTATATTCCTCGTATCTTCTCACGGGAGGCAAGATCAACTTTTCCATCTGACAGTTCTCACTACATTCTCCTAAGGTGCTTTAGCTATCCCATTCATCTGTGGGTAGGAAATCTTCTGTATATTTACACCGTGTTTCTTAACTGCAGGAATTAGTCTTAGGTCTTGGGGTTTTTTTGTCTTTTTTTTCCCCCCTCACTGCGTGGACATCACGGTTCCATCTGTGGGGATCGCTGCTGTTCCATTCTCCTGGAGCCTTCATTCTGGGGCGCCTCCCTGGCTTTGTTTCTCCTGCTGCTCACAACTTTCCCAAGCAGTAGTGAAATTCATTGGAAACAGCAACTTCACATTAATGAATTAAAGGAACAAAACAACGTGAATAACATAAGTGTGCTTGATTGCAGTAGGAATGCGCAGTGTAGGGACGAAGCCCCGTAAAGCTTGGGTTTCTTCTAGTTCTTTTGGAGATAATGGAATTGCTTATTTTTAAACACTGTGCTTGAAGTATTTTGTCTGCATTCTAAAATTAATGCTTGGAATGACTGATAAAAAAGTGAGAGTGAGCCTGTCGCTTCAGAGATCGGTTTTCTTTGTTTCCTCTTTGTAAGCAGGGAGCGGGTTTCTATGAATTTCTTGCGATGTGAGCACAGAGAGAAGGAGCGACTTCTTACACGGTGACCACGCACCATGGCAAAGTCATGCAGGGACAGGTGCAGTTAACTGGCTGGGTTTCAGGTTGTGTTTACTGTCATCCTTATTTATTTGTTTATCTTATGCCTTCTAGTAGTACCTGGGTTAATTTTAGATCAACCTTATGGCCGGTGCTGGGGGAGGCGGACAGGGTCATGACAAGGGCTTTTCTGTGTGACTCGGTTGTAAGCGCGGTGTGAGAAATTCAGAATGTGGAAGTGTGTGGGGTCACTTGGACCTCCCGTTTGTCTTTTCGAAGTGTTACAGATGGGGCGGGAAAGGGTTGTTCTCTCTCATGAAAAGTAAAGAGAGTGAGCGTTACCCCTTGTATCCAGTGGTGGTTTATTTTTAGAATTTTCCTTATAAGAAGATAAAGGTTTTAATGTTCTAACAGTAAGAATTATTTCAGATTTCATTGGACTGTTTTGTGTGCTAATTTTTATAAGAGCTGCAGTAAGATTAAAGTTGTTCATATGTCTGGCAAAAATCACACCCTGGATCTGTGCGGGGGAGAGATTGAGGAGCTGTTAAGATTAATTATTGAAGTACAGCTACAATTAAGGATGAGTAGTCCGGAAGTCCTCCAGTAAAATAATCACTGACATTCTTCTTTTCATTAGTAATGTGTTGTGTATTCAAAAGCTAAGCCGGCATCTTGATGCTGGTTTCAGCTCGGAGACTCTCCTTGCTCCCGGGCGTTTACTCCAACCTGTCATATGCATAAATTCTCAGAGTGTATTTTACAAGCGTGCTGAATTTGCTTTGCTTTATATGTCTGCAGATGGCAAAAGCCAAAGACAATATACTTGTGACGTCTAAGCCTGTCTGACTTCTCTAATCTATGGGTTATGATTAGGAATACTGACTTTTTGCAGCAATGGAGTTTTATTATGGTGAATAAGTACAGTAATGGATGCACCTATTGCTGTCCTCAACTCCTTCGGCATTAATCAGTTCCTATTGATTAGGAAGTCTTCCCTTCTGGTTTCTCTAATGATGAACATGTGGAAATAAGCCAGGTAGCCATAGAAAATCTCCGTTTAATGTGATAAGACTTGAGGAAAGAGAAACATCTAATGGATAATTTGAGATGTTGAGTCCTCTCCTCTCAGTTTACATTTTATGGGAGTTCCTATAATAGTTCATCTAAAGTTTTGCTTCTTTGCCAAATGGAAAGGCTGTAGATATATAGAGAAAAATTAGTTACATGATGCGATGCAATTAAAATCAGGGCTATATAAAGAAATGGAAATGTTTGCTCAGGAGAAACCTGCTAAAGAAGTTTGTAGGAGCTGTTTGACATAGCTGCTGAAGTGCGTGGTGAGCTGTAATTTTTGCAGGCTTTCACAAATATTTCTATCTTCCCTCCCCGGTTAGAACTTAATTTAGTCACAGATTCTTGACAGATCATTCAACTTTTCGCTGATGTGATGGACATCATTTGGGTAATTGCCTTTAGTCAGACTCTGTGCCCATTAATCCAGCTTTGAAAACAACAATTGCCAAATTACCCCGGCTCTGTCTCCCAGTGTGACGGTGTGTTTCTGGGCCAAGTTATTTTTGGTTGCAGCCAAAGGTCGGGGGTACAGTAGGTGTGCATTACTCTGTGGTTAGCAGCAGTCTAGTACAGTGCGCTTTTGTAATTTCCATGATGACTGGTGGGGTGAGGACGCGGAGGAAGAACGAACCCGCCGGGTTGAGCAGCCGGGCTCCAGTTGCACCACATTCCTCCGGCTCACACGTGGCCTCTGGCTTTTATGTCAAGTACCCGCATTTACTTTGGGTTTGTTTTGGAAGGAAAACAGGTACTTTGGTTGACTAATAAGGCAGCGGCCAGTAGTTTTTGTTGTTGTTTTAATGCTAATGTCGTCTGGAAGGGTGATTACGCACTTTCTGAACCCAAAGTTAGTCACCAAGCTTGCAGATTTCAGGATTTCAGAAAGAAATGAAGCATTTTCAAGTTTTACCTGAAATCAAACCTACAGAGTTGAGCAGAGAGGGAGGCCCAAGATGCCATCCTGTCAAGGCTTACTGTGTAATTCTTACTAAATAAAGCTTAGATATTCCTGAAATAAAGGACTTGATGGGTTGTACATGAAGTATTAGACCTCTGTTAGGATGAAATTGTCCGTTCTACAAGTTCCAGAGGGAAACTAATGAATTGTTTTTCTGTACGTGGTCTTCACCCGAGACACACTTTTGAGGGGCGGATCAGGATGGTGCTGTAAATGGGAAGCACAAAGGGAAGTTGGAAAGCCACACGCTGGCAGAAGACAAAGCACATTTGCTATTTTTTATGCCATCTAAATCTCTTGGCTGTCTCTTGCTGTTTGCTCTTACTGTTAATTTTGTCACTTCATGCTTCATTGTAATTTCTCATTGTGCATCGTTCATATGCTGTTTTCTTTAAATGTATTTCTCAATACATCGTGGAACATGGAGGGGAGCAGAACGCGGCTGCTGCATATTCAATGGGTGAAAACACAGGATGATGAATCCTAAAAAAATTCCCTTCTGATCAGTGCTTTGCTCTTCCCATACCTCAGCCATTCGGTGAAGCTGTGAACGCAAGCAGACATTTGGGTCGTGGACTTGTGATGGTTAAAAGTGCCTCGTAGAAATAAGTAGGAGACAATGCAACTTATTGCTGTTACTAACAAAAGAAAGATTTGGATGTCATGTAAAAGCCTTGAGAGAGTGCTGTCCAATTTGGACCCATTAATGAATAAAGCGTGAGATGTTTCCACATTAGAAGGGAGAAAATGTAGAGCGTAGGGTGTGAAATCCTGCATTTCCCACTGCCAGAGTGGACGCAGCTAATACCATCACAGCTTGGGAAATAACACAGTTCAGACTCACTGCAGTATCTGAGACAACACTGTTAATTTCTCCAGTGACTAAAGGTTTTTGGAGTACTATATGTTTTCCTTAATACACAAAGTATCGATATTGCTAAGTTATAAATCTTCTAGAAATAGGAAGTAATTTGCTTACAAGTTTGATCATGCAACAAGCTGATGTTTCCTCAGTTTAGAGGTTTTGTTGCAATTCCTGTGATACAGATGCTCTAGAATTCTGCAAGAGTTTACACATTTACTTCCAAAGATTAAGACAGATAGTTGAGGTTTAAAGGCTCCCACAAGCTTCAGTCTTTTTATTGTTGCAGACAACTTACAGTGCCATATTGTGCAAAGTATCAATAAAACCACTTAATCTCTTCCAGGTTTTCAGACAAGAAAGAAAGGCTGATGCATCTCAAAACCAAACAGAGAGAATTCCAAAAACAGTAAGTTGTAGTTATTAAAAGAAAAGAAACTGTAGAACTCTCAGAAGAACAAAACAGTGTCTCTAATGCACTGTTACTGGAGTCAGATGTAGTCCAGATAATCATAAACCTTTCAATCGTGTTTTTTCCTCTAGTGTTTTGAAGGCCATGGAAGGGAAGGAGATAACTGATCAGCTGGTGAGTTGTTCAAAGTGCCCCATAGTTTTTAAACTCTCTGAATTCCTAGATCTCATAGTTTAAAAGTTACAATTTACCTTGAGGGCATTGTGTTGCTTCCCCAAAAAGCCTGTTGTAAGCAAAACTGAAATCGGCTCTGCAAGCAGAGCACTCCAAACCATCAATATTTTTCATTTCTTACTAGATATTTGTTCAATAACTTACTATACTGATTGACTTTATACTAAGCATTTGGTTTGCTTGTGGCATTCTTTTGTGCACAAAACAGCATATAAAATATTTATTTGTTCGTCTGATCCAATTAAGAACATCCTGCTACTGCTGCACTAAAGCTGCTGGCTTTGTTGTTAATCATTAGTCAGTGTGTTTGAAGTCATTTGTGCCCTAGAGTTGCTGAATGTTCTTTTTCAGAGATGGAAAATAATGTCTTGCAAGATGAGGATTGAGCAGCTGAAACAGACCATTTGCAAAGAAAATGATGAAATGACAAGACGTGAGTAATGCCTGTGCTTTTGTGATGTGGAAAACTCTTGTGCCTTAGAGTGCAAAATCAATTGATGTGAATTTGAGTGTTAGTTTTTTTAAATGGTGAATTTCCAAACTGTCCTTTCTTAAATCAACTGGAAGGCAAATCAGTGAGCGGATTTTAGCCTTTTTATGCTTGGATTTTAATTAGCGAACAGTAGACATTATTCAGCTGGATGGAGATCATTTTGTAACAGCTTTAAAAGTAAATGCTTAGCAGCCTATGACTTTGGCTTTGTCCCTAGAGATGGCTTTATTCAGTGTAGTGTTTCTGATCACTTCCTCTTGATAAAGAGGAGCAAACAGCTCTGCAGCTGTTATGAATTTCATGTAACTGATGAATTTTAACCTGTACCTGTCTAGGAATCCTAAAATCCTACTTCAGCAAGAGTCACTGAAATATGGCGAAGCTGGTGAGTTGCTACTATTCAGCAGCTTCAGTTTTGAAATTCATTAAATATTTTACACAGATTTTTAGGGTCGTTTTTCAGAAGTACGCAGCGCTCCTTACAACCTACATGCAAAGGAAAGATAGGAAGCGTATTCACATGCATATTGATTGAATCAGAAACATTTTGATGACTTGAAATTGAAGAGGAGCCATACAGAGAGCGGAAGCACAGTCGTATACCTGAGAATAGTTATAAAGGAACAGCACAAGCTTGCGGTGATAACATCAAAAAGGCTGAGATGCAAAATGATTTTCAATTAATAAGGAGGATGGATAGTAACAATAAGAAACGTGCAATAAGAAAAAGATGAGGGAGTAGGCGGACCTGTTAGTTAACAGGAAGGAAAGCAAATAACAGTGCAGAAAAGTCGAAAGCCTTCAGCGCCGCCTTTGCTTCGTCTTCTCACAAAGAAAATTTGATTAGCCAGATTAAATTTTACATCATGAGAGGACTGGAGGCTAAAGAAAGAAAACACCCCGCTAAATATTATGTCATCAAGGCCATATGAGATTCACCTTGTGGAACTTAAGGAACAAGCTGAAGTAGTCTGTGGAGCCCTTGAAGAACGCATGAGGGAGAGTGGGTGTCCCAGGAAACAGGGTGAAAACAGCATCTTTTTTTGAAGGGTGGAGCAAGAACTGATGACACAGTCATCCTGTTACAAACCTCTGACCGCTTTGTTGGTAGGAGATTAAAAATAGGCGTCACTTTGAACAGGCATCACTTAATTAAGAATAGGCCATATCAAATCAACCTCTTCTCCTGGGGGTCAAGTGGTCTAGCGGAGGATGAAGCAGAAGATGCAACATACCTTGCCGTTGGGTGCTACCCCAAACTGGCTCACGAACAAGCAAAGACGTTTGCTCTGGGTGTCATCCCTGTAAGGTTGACACAAAAGGCTATGAAGAAAGGCTTTCAAAAAGTGGCGATACTTGTCAAATCAAGGAGATGAGACAGGCGGAGCGCAGAAGGAACCAGTTCCTGGCCCAGTTTTGTTCAGTATTTTCCAGAATAACTTGCATGGTGGAATGGAGGAGGCCAAGGTGGATGCTGTGAAGAACGGGATCAAATTCAAAATCATGCAGATAAATTAACAACATCATCTGAAAAGGACAAAGTCGAGTGCACATTGTTTAAGAAAGAAACATATAAACCTGAAGTGGGGGGCGGTGGTGAGATTTGGCAGGAAAGGATCAGGGAAATTGCAAATTAAATAAAAATTATCAATCTAATGCTGCTCCAGAAAAATTCAGACCTCATTCATGGTTATAGTAATATAAGCATTGTATTTAAGATGGAGCAATTATCCTGCTGTGCCCAGCGTTGGTGTTGCCTCAGTGGAAGTCTGGAGTTCAATTTGAGGAATTTAGGAAAGATACCAATCAAGTGGAGAAAGTCTGGAGGAGAATATTAGGAATAAAACACAAGGACTGGCTAAGCAAATTGATGATTGGTTTGGTTTAGAGGAGAGGAAGGTGAAGAAGGGCAGTTTTTCAGTAGGTAGAAGTTTATTATGAAGGAGATAGTAACTACTTTTCTCTAGCCTGGGAAGAAAGGAGAAGAGGAAGTCAGTGTGATTTTGAGGAACTTAGTCACCTTTCTCAAAAGGCAGCTCTGAAGGTGGCAAAAAGTTAGGACCAACTGGGGAGGGGAGTTCCTCCGCTTTTCTACTCTTCTGTGAAGCGCGTTATCTGCAGGTTTTGCAGCTTCTCTGATTCACAGTGAACTTGATTAGATTTAACCTGTGAACTGACCTAACTATTGCCCAGCTGACCTGTTAGCTCAATTTTCCCAAAACTGCTCTTGCAGATAGACCCAAAATGAACTCTTGCCATGGGCAGCCAGGAGACCAGGAACTCAACTTGGTTCACTCTTGGACCACTTGAGAAAATGTAAATAGGTTGTTTCTCTTCTCTTGGATATGGCACAGTTTAGTTTTCTGAAATAAGAACAATTTCTAGAACATTGGGCTCCTGTTTTTGCAGTTGACTAGATACCTCAATAATTGGCGCTTCTTAAAATAAGATTTTAAAATATGTGTGTTTGCCTTCTGTCTGCGGAGAACAGCTCAAGGAGAAAATCTTGCAAATATCTGGCGTAGCTCTCTGTTGTGCCTGTGCTTGCATTTATCAGGCAATGTAGATGTGTGGGGCATAGCGGTGTCCTGAAATACTTCTGGGGACAAATTTTAATCACCTCATAAACTGGGTCATAAAGCAGAGGTGCTAAGCCAAAAAAAAAAGGGACAGTTGTTTCTGCACAGGACTGCTAAAGAGGAAATGCATGTGCAGCATTCTCCCCCTCTTCTCAAATAATTGCTGTTGGCCCTGCAGGAAAGGGAGTTTGTTCTGTGAAAAAGGAGCCTTTCAAGTACAACATGAATGTGAAAATTGAACAGATGGACGTTTTACTCCTGTCTCTTATTCTTTATGCAAAGGGAGAATTTGGGAATATGAACGCGAGTATTAATTGATTTTCTGTTGATGTTACAGGACTGCTTAAAGGAAACTGAATTGCTAGCTGGCGCGTAGGGATTCTTGGTATCACTCAGAGAAAAGTCAATTTTTCTATGGTTCCTCTAACAGGGCGTCACTTATTTTATAAACCTGAGGATTATTAGTTCTTATCTGCATGGAGAAACTGTTCTCGCCTTCTTTAATCTGGGACTTTGCATCTCCCACGTATCAGATCTTCTTTCCTACCAAACACATCGTGGATTGCAACAGATCAGTTAGACGATTAGAAATAATTCCTGACATTCAGAGAAAGCGCACGCTGTGTCTGTGGGGCCAGGCACGCTCGGAGAGGTAGCAGCGGTCCTGGGCTCCCACCCTGCCAGACCAGGGACCGGCCAGAGCTCTGTGCAGTTCCAGCTCTGTGGGTGCAGACCAGGACTAGCGGGGTATCGTGTGCTGGCCAGGCATGGCTAGGCACAGACCCATGGGTGGGAATCGGTCTTGGGTCCCGTTTTTTGGATGTAGCCTTTAATTTTTGTGCTCTCCTGTTGGGAAGACTGACAGTCTGAATGTGTTGTTTAGCGTAGCTATAGCTGCTCAGAAGTTTTCACAGAATCACAGAATTTTCAGAGTTGGAAGGGACCTCTAGAGATCATCTAGTCCAACTCCCCTGCTAAAGCAGGATTGCCCAGAGCACATCACTCAGGACTGCATCCAGGCGGGCTTTGAAAATCTCCAGAGAAGGGGACTCTCCCCCCTCCCTGGGCAGCCTGTGCCACTGCTCTGTCACCCCAACTGTAAAGAAGTTTTTCCGTGTGTTGGAACGGAACTTCCTATGTTCCAACTTGCACCCATTGCCCCTCGTCCTGTCACTGGGAACCACCGAGAAGAGTCTGGCTCCATCCTCCTTCAACCCACCCTTTAAGTATTTGTAAGTAATAATAAGGTCTCCCCTCAGCCTTCTCTTCTCCAGGCTAAAGAGTCCCAGCTCTCTCAGCCTTTCCTCATAAGGGAGATGCTCCAATCCCTCAATCATCTTGGTTGTCCTTCGCTGGACTCGCTCCAGCAGTTCCCTGTCCCTGTTTTCTTGGTTTCAGCTCTGCAGAGAAGGACCTGGGAGTCCTGGTGGACAACAGGTCAACCATCAGCCTGCAATGCGCTCTTTTGGCCAAGAAGGCCAACGGTCTCCTGGTGTGCATGAAAAAGAGTGTGGTCAGTAGATCGAGGGAGGTCATCCTCCCCCTCTACTGTGCCCTGGTGGGGCCACATCTGCAGTACTCTGTCCAGTTCTGGGTTCCCCAGTTCATGAAAGACAAGGAACTACTGGAGAGAGTCCAGCAGAGGGCTACGAAGATGTTCAGGGGACTGGAGCATTGATGAGGAGAGAGCCCTGGGGCTGTTTAGCCTGGAGAAGAGGAGGCTGAGAGGGGATCTCATGAACACTTATCAATATCTAAAGGGTGGGTGTCAAGAGGATGGGGCCAGACTCTTTTCAGTGGTGCCCAGTGACAGGACAAGGGGCAAGAGGCACAAACTGGAACACAGGAAATTTCGTCTCAACACGAGGAGAAACTTCTTTACTTTGAGGGTGACAGAGCGCTGGAACAGGCTGCCTGGAGAGGTTGTAGAGTGTCTTGCTCTGGAGATACTCAAAACCTGCCTGGATGTGATCCTGTGCAACGTGCTCTGGGTGACCCTGCTTTGGCAGCGGGGTTGGACTGGGTGATCTCCAGAGGTCCCTTCCAACCCCTGCCATACTGTGATATAATGCAGCTTCTTTGAGTAGCAGATGCTACGGAGCATTCTTATTGTAGCTCCGGTCTCGTCTGTGTCTTGAAGTCAAAAATATATCAGTAAAGCGATGTCAGGGCTTAGTGCTTCCCTTCTATGCAAGGGACAGTTATCCCACTTCTTGACTACGGGAAAGCGATGCTTTGCAGTAAGAGAACCTGACTAACACTCTTTATTCTCAGCCATAAAATGGAAAGTGACTAGCAGATGGGGGCTCTTGTTCAAACTAGACCACGTTGAGGGTTTTAGACATGTATTTGGAGAGCGTGTATAAGAAATATTTGCCTGTGCTTTTGGAAGACAGAGGTGGCTAACTCATTCTCGCTAGCAGCATATGTTTGTTGAAGCATTACTGCAGTCAGTTATTTTATAGGAAAATCAACAGATGTTCTCGAAGGATATTTTTCCAAGCCTCAGCGTGCCTGACGCGTGGAGTAAATTCAGGCAGTTGCAGCACTTCAGCACATAAGCGCATTTCTCATTTTGTGACTGGAAAGGGTGATAGTCAGTGTTCCCTTGTGGTAACGAGAAGTCTGCACCGTTGGGATCCACGTGCTTTAAGAGCACATACGTGAGTGCGAAGCCCAACTAGCGTATGCTAATAGAAGCAGTGGTGCCAGAAGTGGTGAATGAAGATGCTATCTGCACTTGATTTTGGCTGCAAGCAATGCATGTCTTTTTGGCCAGCACCATGCGAACATGTACAGTCAGGCTATTTCTGTCATGACGATTACCTCAGAAGTTTAATTAAACTGCGAAATCTTGGCTTTTGTGCTCCAAATCCAAAAATAGCTGGGTAAAAGATAGGGAAAGATTAACCCTGATTACAGTCTCTTTGGAGATCTTCAGAAAAGATTAAAAAGCCGTACCGCTTAGCAGCTGGAAAACGTTAATAGTGAAGCAGGGTTTTCTGTTTTAAGCTGCTGTAGAGCTTGTTTTCTATAAATATTAATAATGCTTTTCTCCAGCTTACTACAAGTACCTCACAGCTCCTTTTCCAAGGCTAACATCTGCTGCTGTTTTCACAGATGCGGAGGGGCTTCTGAGAATCAAAGAGGAGAACCAGAAGCATTATCGCAGAGCTCAGCGGCATCAGGAGAAGAAAGAGAAGATCCAGAAGCATAACCACAAGCTGGGAGACTTGGTAGAGAAAAAAATGTATGACTTGAAAACCCAGTACGAGCATCTGGCCAATCTTCGTCGGACGCATATCCTGGAGCTAACATCAGTCATATTTCCCATTGAAGAAGTAAAGACAAGCATGAGGTACAGAAGGCTTATCCTTTTGGACTCATTTTGCTTAGCTTTAGACACCTAGAAGTGAGTCACCTAAGTCTAAGCTAGACTCTCTGGCTCCCATAGCATCTGTGGGGAGAAGGAGATGTTTCCCAAAGGCAAGGCATCTGAGGTCCAGAACAGAAGAATCTGGAGGTGCTAGCATCTCCCTAGTGAGAGATTTGAGCTATGTGTCCGATGTTAAACTTTCTTAAAATAGATAATTAAAAATCCCAGAACAAAGGAAAGTAGTTCTGGCAATAAGGAGTTTTGCAGGAGTGTTTCTATAAGCATTTTTTGATCCGTGAAATCTGGCTAAGCGCCTTTCAAGTACATCGCTGATTATATTTTTAAAACAACTTTAAAAACGCTCTGTTCCTCTTTGGGTGCTACAGAGATCCTGCAGATGTGTCTTCTGAGAGTGACAATGCTATGACCTCTAGCACTGTGAGCAAGCTCGCGGAAGCCAGGAGAACCACATATCTCTCCGGGAGATGGGTGTGTGATGATCATAACGGGGACACCAGCATCAGTATCACAGGGCCTTGGATAACCCTTCCTAATAACGGAGACTATTCAGCGTATTACAACTGGGTGGAAGAGAAGAAGACTACACAAGGACCAGGTAAGGAGCAAGGTCTGATAAGGCATCTGGAATACTCCAGAAGCCCTAGAACTTGCAGCCGTGGATGCCAGCAGAAGGCGCCGAGGAGCGGTAGCCTGGTCTGTTTGTTCTCGCCCAGATGAGCCTGAGTCAGAAATAAATACCAGTATAGGGATTAGTCCTCTGAAATCCTCTTTTGCAGGAAATGCTCACTGGGACACAGTGCAGTGTAATAGAGAGATAAAGTTAATTATTCGCAGTTTTGACACAGTTCACATGCCGTCATTTTAACTGGAATTCCAGGAATTACTATTTTCTACCAACTTCTGACAGATTTCACTGTAAATGATTGCCGGATTCAGGCTGTTCTCAGTACTTACAAATGACATTTTCCAGAGTAGACTTCAGTAACACATTAACACACCCACTGAGGCTTCATTTAAAATGAGACTTTCGTGATGTTTTTATTTCTTTTAGATATGGAACATAATAACCCTGCTTATACCATCAGCGCTGCATTGTGCTATGCAACTCAGCTTGTTAACACTTTGTCTCTCATACTTGATGTGAATCTTCCCAAGAAGCTCTGCAACAGGCAAGTAAATGCAAGCCTCTGAGGAGGTGAATCAGTGACCGGTTTTGACTGATCTTAATTCCGTTTGGTTTTGTGAACAAAGTCATTACTTGGAACAGCTTTTATGGTAACGGTCGATGGCTCCTGGATTTTTGTGCTGTTTAATTCGGGATGGAGGGCTAGTAGGATTTTAGACCACAGTTAATGGTCCCTCCCTGCCTTTTAACCTCCTGAGAGTGTAGACCGACCATCATAGTTGAAAATAACAGCTTTGTAATTGATGTATTCAGCATCCTGAAATCAGAAACGAAATATGACAGTGCATGAATAGCACTTTTCATTTTATGAGACCCTACTGTGCTTTACAAAATCCTGCCCCAATTCAGCAGCTCTTAGTCATCCTGAATAGCTCCGCTACGTTAAGTGCTGTAGAACAAGGCCTTATCATATGGCATGACAGCAGCAGAATTCTCTTTAGGATAAAACACTGATGGGGAGCGTACCTGGCTGCCAGACGTCTGGGAGTGTCTTGTGTAAACCCCATTTGTGATGAAAAGCCCTGTTAGGTTTTTAATGTCTGTGTGGAGCAGATGGGATCTGTACAGAAGAAATACTGAGGAAGCTGTAGACCTGGTCAGTCTTCCAGAGGTCTCAAATATGCTGCTGAAATTCTTTTAAGTGTTTAAAATAGTGGTTGCCGAAGGGAGGGCACAAAAGTCGTGTAGGATCTCTGCAGTTTTTCTGTCCTATTATTTGGGTGCTCAGTTTCCCAGAAGGAAAAGGTCGGGAACAGGAAATGAGGCAAGATTTAAAAGGAGAGCCGAAATAGCTTGGCTGCAGTGGATCTGCGAGTTTCATACAGCTTGCATCACCTGTCCTGTTGAAACCAGTGAGATTAGGGCAAGCCGTGCTTGCTGATGAAATGCTAACAGTCTTGCAAGGTGAAAAATTAATCTCCCGAGCAGTCTGAAACTGTCTGTGCAGATTAAACAAGTGCTCGCTGTGAGGATGTTTACTCTGGGATTTGTTAGGAAGCCAGTGCACAGAATGCTGGCATCTCCAGTAGGGGTATTTTCACAGCATTTTGCTTGAGGAGTGTATATATATATATGTGTGTGTGTGTGTGTGTGGTGTTTCAACAGTGAGTTCTGTGGAGAGAATCTCAGCAGACACAGGTTCACGCGGGCAGTGAAGAAGCTGAATGCTAATATCCTTCACCTTTGCTTCTCTCAGGTAGGGGGAATGGACATTTGGATTCTTTAAATAGTTTTTAAAATATCAACTGTGTCTGCAGGTTTCCTCCAGTACTGATCATGTCTTTTTCTTACCTTCCCCGTGGTAGCACGTAAATTTAGATCTGTTGCACCCACTGCATACGCTCAGGAACCTTATGTACCTGGTCAGCCCAGACACTGAGAACTTGGGCAGGTAAGAAAAGCAGTACCTCAACTCACCTGTGACTGAATCCCTTTTGAAATTACGCATTTGCCTTGTTAATTATAAGGGAAGTTGTTCTCTTCTGCTGTACCTATAGATCAGTCCTCAGCACATCAGAAATCAGAGTAGTTACAAGGAGGAGACGGGAGAGGACAGAAAAAGGGTGTCCTGAGTAGGAAATTAGATTTGAGAGATGTGTGTGTGTGCTGTGCTTCTGCGTATGGCAGGCTCAGCTGGAGGCTTCGTAGCTGATTAGAGACTTGTTTTCCCTATGCCCAGAAGCAGGAACTCCTTCCCTTCAGGGGACAGCAGCACATATGCCAGGCACTCTCACTGTGCTCCAAATATGACCCTACCCATATCTTGCCAACATGTAAATGCCTAGGAGTATCCACCAATATAGACCCTAAAATGAATCCTAGGTAAAGCTTTCCCAAAATACTCCCAGTTAGTGAACACCCTGGACCAAAGGCAACACTTCAAATAATCTTAATTTCCATGTAAATCAAGATTAAAGACAACTTTTCTGTTAACTTAGTACGTGATGAAAAGAACGTCAGTTCCTATGGGCTGCACGCACCAGCTTTAATAATCTCCTTTTTTTTTTTTTTCTTTGGGTATATCCCTCCTGATTCAGCCCAAAGGTATGGGGAGCCAAATCTTTGTAACGTAGCTCAGTTTGGAAAAAAATGATGTGCCTGCTGCATAGAACGAAGAACTGGGGGCTGGAAAGCAGCTTTTGTGAAGGATCCGAGTGCCACAGTGGTCACAAAGCGAAGCCTGATGGATCCCCCAGGATGTGATGTAGAAGGTCTGAGCAGAGGGATGGGTCTCCCTTCCCTGGGCAAATGTTACAGAGCGCCACGCGCATCAGTCAGTTCCATGTAGTAAAAGAAGAGGTTACAGGAAAGAGTCGGAGAAAATACCTACCAGTGAGGGGAATGGTTTAGTCTGTGTAAAACTGTCTTTAGCTCGCTAGAGGTGAGATTTGAGAGATGACCCGATTTCCGCGCCTTCATGGGGCGAAAATACGGGCTACTGAATGCCCTTGCAGACACCACTGGAAGCAAAGAGTCTGAGCTAGGTTGAAATGAGGCGCGTGTGCTTAACACAGAGATTAATTACCTGCAAGAATGAAGGTGGGGATTCTCTGTTTCCTTATGTCGTCCTGTCAAGGCTGGGTGAGTTTCTGGAATGGATGCTTTCATCAGGCAGAAGTTACTGGGCTCAGGACAGGGGGAACAGGTGGAACGTAATGGCCTTTGTCATAGAGGAGGTCACTCGAGATGATCTTATGGTCCCTTCTGGCCTTAAACCTGATGATTCTCCTCTTATGTTGCCTTGTTAAGCAAAATGCTTTGCCAGAAGGCAGCGCTCCCATTCCTTGCCAGATTATGAAAGAGGAGTGTTTACCTTTAATTTCTCAGCTGTCTGCAACGTTTGCAGCAACCAGCTCTCTATTTTCCTTTAGATATCTAGGCCTATAGTTGCCCCATAGTCTCCTTTATAAGCTACTGTTTTCAGACACGTGTAATTTTACCAAGCTTTAATTGTCTGGATTAAAATTTTCCATGCTAAACCCGCTGCTTCAGGCTCCTTCTCCCACTAAGGCTGGAGAAACGCTCTTACCCGTGTTAAATTCTGGCTCCCGTTCCACTGAGCAGCTTTGTGCGTCGGAATGAGCTTTGGCGGGGACTCAGCTTGCTGCAGGGAATCCTTGAAAACCTCGTGTTCGCTGGCCACGGGTCACGGGCCTCTGACTCTGCCTGCTTTGGCTCAGCAAAGATGTTTCGGGTTTTGGCTGCCCCATACTCCAGTGCAAAGCAGTGGGACGGGGTGGGATGCAATTGCTTCTCCCACCAGGCAGTGGCAGCAAGGACCTCGGAGTCCCAGCGCAGGCTGGGTTTGGCCGGGACCTCTGGAGATCCAGCCCATCGCTCCACTCAAAAGCAGAGCCAACTAGAGCCAGTTACTCGGGACCAGTGGCCAGTGGGGTTTTGAATGTCTCCAGTGATGGAGACTCCACAGCCTCTCCGGGCAACCTGTTTCAGTGTTTGACCAGCCCCATAAGTAAAAAAAGATCTTGAGATGTTGCTGAGGGCAAAGTGGTGCTCTGGGAAGTCTCCGCTAGTGAGTTGTGCCAGCCCGAGGGTGTGAGTTGTAAACTACACCCTTCCCCTCGCTGACAGAGCTGCAGCCGTCTTGGCCTGGCCGGGGCTGGTGTTAAAAATAAAAGCCGTTCCACATCAAGCTGAGATTTCCACCAGTGGAGCTGTGAGTTATTAGCAATAGCGTTTTCTTTTGTGCGTGCATGTTTCACTGTCCACTGCCAAAGCAGAACAGCTCTTCCGCCGCCGTCCCTGCTCCGTGGATCGGAACCCAGCTACCACTTCCTTGGCCAACTGGTTTCGTTTCGCCATTGTCATAATAGAGTTATCTCCATAGCCAGCGAGTTTCTCTCTGCCAGCTGATAAACCCAGAGGTGTTTTAATTTCTCTGCCATGCACGTGACAGGGTAGGGTGCCTCGGCATGCCTAGGACTCGCAGCAGCCGAGTAACAGTCCCTCTCCTGCGTGGTCCCAAACGAGCTGACGGCGTTGTGTCCGTGTTCGCAGGTCTGGGCCTTTCGAAATCAGCGCCGATCTCGAAGACTCCATGGAGTTCGTGGATCCCAGTGCCACCGGAGAAACAGATGAGAGTGGAGATGAACACGTCAGCGATGAAGAGACAGACCTTGGGACAGACTGGGAGAATCTGCCGAGCCCCAGGTTCTGCGATATCCCCTCCCAGCCGGCGGAGATGCTGCAGAGCCAGAGCACCCAGGTGTCTCAGCCCATTGCCAGCAGCAGCGCCGGTGGAATGATCTCGTCCGCTGCCGCCTCGGTCACCTCGTGGTTGAAGGCGTACACTGGACATCGCTAACGAGCATGGGAAAAGGATCGTAGGATTTGTGGAAGGAATCCCTCCCCGACAATGCTGTAGTAAACCTTACATATTCAGTTAAGTAGTGCCTGGAACAAAGAAAAGGTCAGACTTTCATTTTGTAAACCAGAAAAACCTTTTTATTTACCCAAGATGACTGTGACGGTACCATTTTGTAAATTAGCTAGCTACGTACTTCTGACGGATTCTGTGACGGCACTTTGTGTCTTGGTTCTGTCTGCATTGTTGAGTATCGAAGAAAAAGGACCCGGTAGCCTCCAGCTCTACTTTCTAAAGAAGAAACAGATTTTGGAGTATTTGGATCGGGAACGAGTACGGAGAGAAGGCTGCTCCATGTGCAGTCTGGACAGTGGTGCAAATGCAGTTCACATTTTCTTAACTCTCCTTACAGGGTTTTCGTTCGTGTGTGTTTTAAATCTGTCCTGCATAATGCAAAAATGCATCTTTCTAAATTTTTTTCATTCAGGACATGAAAATTATGCATTTTTAACATGTTTTCTAATCTCTGTTGCCATATTTTTAATACAAAGAATCAGCGTGGACAGGAATTCACACAGCAAATTGCTCTTATTTTAGATTTGGTTGTGAATCTTTACCCAGTTTTGCCGTAGAAAACTGGCTTGTTTCATGCTGTTTCCACCGGTAGGTAGTCTAGAAGTCTCGTGTTGTGCTGTCCAAAGCACACAGGCTTTTTACTCTTAATATCATACACCAAAGAAACACTGGACATTCTCTTAGCTAGACCCACATTTGACGCCGATAGAGGATTGCGTTGTTGCAATAATATTCATCAGTTCCACCACCATGTTGCCACTTTTTAACAGGAGAAAAACCTCATTTCGAGCTAGTTTAATGAAGTCACGCCGTCTCCACACTACATGCATTTTAAGCCCTATTCTATTCTATGTTTATGGTGGGATTGGTTTTTTTGTTTTTTCTTGTTTACTGAATGCCAAGAAGTTGATTTCATTTCACTGCAGAAATGCTCCCAGCGCAGCTGGCTCGCTTGTAAAACTACGGGAGGTGCGACGCTGACAGATGCGTTTGTTAACAAGTGCTCCTCCGCTTCCTCTGCCTTGCGGGATGTATTACTTAACGATGGGTTTGCTCGGTGAGGCTTCCAACGTATGGTTTACATTTTAGATAGTTGGGACATCGTATTTCTCCACGGGGTAAAGGAACATCAAAGCATCCTCCCGTCCCTGCAGGAGGGAGGGTTTCTGCCACGCTTCCCCGCGGCGAGGCAGCTCGTGATGGGGGCACGGCGAGGCGGCAGGAGCGATGCGCGAGCCACGTCCCTGCCATCAGGCAGCGTCCTCCTGCGTGTCGGCAGTCCCAGCTGCGGGGCTGGCTCTCCCGGCCACCTCCCGGAGCGGTTTGTGGTGGTTTTGCTCCGTTCCTCCCCGGGCCAGCCAGCGCAGCCTCCCCTCTCCACCCAGGAGTGGATGGGAAAGCAGTTTTGGTGCCAGTACCTGCGCATCCCAGCGAGCTCCACACCGGATCGCATCCCCCAGCCCCCCACTGCTCTTTCTCTTCGGCCTTGGGATGGGTGTCTCTTCTCAGTAGTTTCTTTTAATTTTTTTTTTTTTTTCTTTAAACCAAAGACCCTTAACTCCGCACTAACATCACGCACGTTTTTAGATAAAGACACCCTCGGTCCTACCATTCTTTGGGTCTAAATGCAACAGTCGAGTTGGTTTGAGGAGAACCGCCAAGACTCCCGTGACTACTGCAGCCCAAAGGGGGCCGGGAGGGTCCGGTCACTGTTCCACTCACAGCACTTTACTCCCTCGCGGCTATCGGGTCCTTCGCAGCTCTGAGCAACCAGCACACACCAGTACTGTACACTGCGCTCTTCGCATCGCACAGCCCCTTCTGGTTTCCCGTTTGTTTTGCACTGGCCCCCACCGTATAAATTATCTTCTCTTCCTTTGTCTTTTTTTTTAATGTTAATACGCATTTCAGTCACTCTGTCATCGCTGCCTTTGTGCTACCCCAAAAGGTCCGGCCGTGATTCTGCTTTGTACACTGTCATTTACTTAGGGGCGGGGGTAAAACCACCAACCCCAAAACCTTGTTAAGCCATATACTTCATAACCATCATGTTTTCCAAATAATTTATTTGCGACCGTGTCATATTCTGACAGTGCGTAACAGCACTGCGAGGGTGTTAAAATGCATTGGGATAGGTCTTTTTCATGAAACGTTTTTGTAACAGAATACAGATTGTGGTTGGTTTGTTTGTTTGTTTTTCTAAAAGTGTTTTTGCACATGTGTAGCTAAGGAAGAATTGTGTGCGTCCAACCCTTGAGTGCAATCGCCAGGATTACTTTTCCAGGTTGTTTTGGGGGGCGGGGGAGGGAGGGCAGGAATATCTGTAATGATAGATATTTGAAGACAGCCGGCTGAGAGTTTACAAAACACTTTGCGTGGCGGGAATGCGGGAATTTCAGTTCAGGCCGAGACTTTTGTCCGTGACCAGCGATCTTGGGGGGGGGGGGGCGAACCCCACT
>NW_009661375.1:4979308-4979807 GCF_000708025.1 Charadrius vociferus | reverse complement strand
AGCTCGGCCCTCCGCTGAAAATCGGGTGCCTTTGCAGGGGCTGGGGTGGGACAGCCGAGGGTCGCTCGTCACCTGCAAAAACTCGGGGCCTCTCTCTGCGACTTCCGAACTAGATGTAACTAAACACAAATGGTTTGGGTTTTTTTTTTTCTAAATTTTATTGTATTATTGCAATAAATCTTTAACAGTAATTTTTTTTTAAAGTTGTATATTTATATACATATTTATATATCTATGTATATTTCTGTGTGGTTTGTTTTCAACCGTGCTGGGAAAATACATGAGAATTTCCAGCCTTCGAAGCATCACAGGGACCAGACCTGTTACAGTGCAACCGTACAGCGGTGGAATAAGCAATACCCATTCTAAAAAAAATACTCTCACATAAAATAATTGCATCTCCATCGGAGCGGGTAGAGAAGTCTTGCAAAACATGCGCGCCCCTCCCTATATGTCCATGTAAATGGGGAAATCCCTCGTGTGAGCCGGGCTCTGAACC
>NW_009661375.1:4964011-4979269 GCF_000708025.1 Charadrius vociferus | reverse complement strand
AGCCTGAATGACTTCTGCAGGCAAGGCAGGGCCCTCCTCTTTCCAAGGGTCTTTCAGGAGGACACAAGCCTGTGTCTGTCGAAGGCGGTAACTAGTAAAGCGAACAGTTGTGTGTCTGAGCGACAGGGGTGGGAAAGGGCCGTGCCTGGCAGCAAGCGGCAGGCTCTGCCCGCGGGACCCGGCAGGTCATGCTTTACTGGCCGCGCAGTAAAAAAAACCCCATCCCTCTTCATTTTTTGTGGCAGCTACCTGGCGGGGAGGACTGATGCCCCGTGATTCCCATCTGCTGCGCGCTCGGGAACAGCCTGGGGCTCCTGCACACGGAGTTCCGGCAGTTGGCTGCCGCGGTGGTGGCACGGTCGGTCATGGCCACGCAGGAGAGCAGCCTGGCTGCAAAGCCAAGCCCGGCTGCGAGCTGAGCTCGTGCCTACGGGTTCCATACATCACTTGTGCTCAAGCAGTGCCATCAGCAGGTTTCATCCTCTGCCAACACTGGTTTGTGGCAGGAGAGCAGCCCTGTAACGCCCTCAGTCCCGTCCCTACTCCAGGGTTGCTCAGAGCAGCCCAACGCGGGCTGGGGAGGAGATACAGCCCGGGGTGAGGCTTCAGCACCGTTCCCACTTTGCAAGTGAGACTTGAGAGAGACTTGAGGTGGGATGCATCAGCGCGGTTTTGCACAGGCGTGAAATGAGGGTTCTGGGGACCGGCAGGGGGGGGACTGGGGGCAGCGCAAGGGAGCCGAACGCCGACGGCGCAGTGCAGAGCCTCGCTCCGGCAGCAGGGATGCAGGAAAGGGGGAAAAGCTGCGGTAGGAACGGGCAGGATGCATCGAGAGCCCAACCACAAGCCTCAGCCCCGGGTGGCTTTTTCAGTGGCGGCCACGCCAGGGGACCTTCCCCCCCCATCCCGAGCTTGATGAAAACTGGAAGCTTAGGAACAATGGAAATGTTATTACAATTTCTTCACAGGCAGATTTGGAAATTCAGTCCAGACACTCCAACCGCTCCCAGGCAGGGAAGTCAAGCACACAGCGCAGGCTTTAGTCCTCAGTTCTTCTGAACATGGAATTTTCTAAATCCAACACGGGACTATCTTTTTTTTTTCTATGAGGCAATTAAAAAAAAAAAAATTAATCAGATCTTGGGTTCTCCCTTCCACTGGCCCTTATGGAAACAGAAATCCACACTTTACTACTTTACGGGGGAAAAAAGCTTGCGGGCAGCTCAGCGTGGCTACCTTCTGGATGCAAAAGTTTGTTCTGTAAAACAATTAACAGCGATGCTGTGCAACAGGGATAGTTCCGGCAACGATCGTAACAAACGATGTCTAAAACAGCCCATGTTCCTTCCAGCTTGGGGGGAGGGCAGGGATGGGCTGGGGCAGAGTACTCCTCCTCAGGATTTAACTGCTCCAAGGAACAAAATAGCCCAGTGCTATTATTTTATTCTTTTTTCTCCCCCAACTCGTTCAACAAAGGTGACCAAAATCTCACACCCTGTTCCAAAAAAAATGACCTCACTGGCCCCTTATCTAGTTACAAAATATTTTCCTCCTCTGCTTCTATTTCAGCCTGGCAGGGACTTCCCTCGCTGCTGTCAGCCCAGTGCGGGTTATCTCGAGTTTTCCAGTCTTGGGTGGGGGGCAGGAAAGCAGTTTCTTCCCCCTCTTCCTTAATTGAAATTAAGCTGAAATCCTTTGATGCTGATGGCTTTGGAAGACAACTCCTGCCAGAAAGCTGTTTTGCTGCTCGTCCCAGCACAGCGGACTGAAGCTCGGGTGAAGCCTGCACCCCGTTATGAGAATGAAGTCACGAATTAATGAGGGATCCTGCTTTTCCTCTCCCTCTTCACAGCTGATTACAAGGCAACCCCACCCTCCTTTTAGATTTCTAATTTCATTCCTCCTGGTTGTCATAACGTCTGCGGCATTGCACCGGGAGGGGTGCCCGACCCCCAGGGGCTGGGGCAGCAGGTAAAGCAGGGACCGGGGAAATAAAAAATAGCATCCCTTTTAAATCCACTGCGCCACTCCTGGGCTTACCGAACCCACCCTGCAGGCTGGAAAGGCTGTTTTCCTTCTCTCACTGCTAATGGAAAGACTAAAAGCATGTGCCTTCAAACCCTCTCTGTCCTCACCCTTGAAAACAACATGAGTCACTCCATGCGATCCCACCGCAGTTTTAGGCACACGCGCACACACAGGCGAAGCAGAGGGAGGTGGGTGGTTCAGCCGGGCCACCCCCAGCCCGCAGCTTTGCTCGCCCGCCCACACCTTGGTTCATCTTCCACCGCAGGTCAGAAAACCAGTGGAGATGTCTGCACGGCCGCCCCATCCAGATGCTGTTCCTCTGAAGGGTCCTCACCCTGTGCCAGGTCCTCCCTTGGGGGCTGCAGGGCAGAAGAGGAACTGTGGCACCACCTCTTCTTGCACCGGGTCACAGATGTTGTCTGCTTCGGCTGTGGTGATGATTGCCAGGGGTCCATCCTTGTTCTGAGAAGGGCCACAGCATGAAGCGCAGAGAGGGGAGGGACTCGGCCAACGCAGACACAAGTGCTGCTCTCTATTTGGCTGCAAAATGCCTGCGGCTCCTGATCCCAGGAGCTGAACGTGGCCACTGGGTTGTCCCAGGAACGGTCCCAGGCTTCCAAACTGCTCGCTCTTGGGCAGGGAGCTGGGCACAAGGAGGCACACTGTAACTGGAGGCCACACTCTGAAACACAGCACTGCAGGAGAGGAAAACATTTGAGGACGTACTGGGATAGATGCCACGCTCAGCTCCCATTCAGAGTTTGAGGAATTACTGTTCACCCGCACTTCTGACGCAAACTTTCACAACTCCCCTCGGAAAGCACCGACTCACACCTCAGAAACAAGATGCCAGAGCAGGGCGAAGCGCTGCAAGGATTCCTCTCGCAAGGGAAACATTCCACAGGCAGCAGCTGGCGAAGCTTCCAGCACATCGCTGAGCCAAGGCAACTCCGCTTTCATCCCGCTGGACCCATGCTCCATCCTCTGGCACGTGGTGCCCGGCTGAGGGGCCGACGCAAGAGCTGAGGAGGACTCAAAGCGGAAAGTGCCTATTTTTGCAAGTCTTACACACCTAGCACCAGCCTTCCGGACACCGGGAGCCTCGGCCGAGGCTCAGCTGCAAGCATGCTGATGGGAGGGAAAGGAAAAGCTGGAATTTGATAGCTTACAGGAGGGAGTTCGAGTAATACAGGTTTGGGGCTTTTGTTTGTTTGTTTGTTAGTTCTCTCCAGGAAGCGCACTGCAAGTCTGAACTACATCACAGTACCAAGTTTCTGCCACAAGTTTTACAGTATTTTTATTTTGGGGCAAGAGTTTTACAAGAGAAAATGGGGTAAGGCAGATCTAGAATGCACATTTTATTAAAGTAAAAAAAAAAAAAAAAAAAAAAAAAACAACCAGACAACAGGGGTAAGGTAGCCAAGATCTTTTTATATTCTGACTATACAATAATATTCCTCTCTTTTTATCCACTGCCCCACTACTATAATGGATCTGTTCTAGTCTAATTTTAAGGTTGTCCAGTTAAGTTGTCTGAAGATTCTTTAAACAAGTTGACCTTTACCTATTTAGAGTTTCTTCTCAGAAACATTCATATATTATACAGGATATACAGATTTTGAAACGAGACACTTAAAAACACACACAACTATAGCCGCAACACTATCATAGCTGCATTGTAGTGATTACGTTGTTCAGCCAGCTGTAGACTCTGTATGTACAATTAGTTTTTATAGTGTTATTTACATCGATGGACTAAAAGCTATCTTTAATCTAAAAGGTAAAGGCTCTTGTGTTTAAGTATGTGCAGTTTCATAGCCCTGTGAAAAAAACCCACGACAATTATATACACTGTAAACAGCACAAGGCATGAGAATCTCCTCCTACCCCAAACAATCTCGCAGGAAAGTGTATGTGCACTAATATTCTTCTTCCGCTTCGGCTCCCGCTCCTCTGGTTTTCTTATGAATAGCACGGTTAAAGCTGTGGCAGGCAGGAACCCAATGATTGTCATGAAGACCTAACTTACAGCCCGGGATGCCCTTCTGGGACCGGTGACAGCACATCCAGTACCCAGGCCCGTAGGGTAAAGCTTGACAGTATGGTTTGGGATGCCACCGGCACAGTGATACGTCCCCTTTCACATACTTCTTCTTGCACTGCTTGCAAGGGTCTTCTCTGTAGCGGGGATCGCGGACCCAGCGGGAGTCTGCTGGCCTGATGTTGTAGTATTCAATGATGAATTTGAAGTAGTAGCAAGTGCATTTTAGGGCAACCAGACTCCTAGTAGGAAGCAATCCAAAAATCTTCACTATGATGTGGTGAGGCAGGAAGGCCATATACTGCTGAGGCTCCAAAAGCTGCTGAATTTTAAACCTGGTCTCCAGAAAGTCATGCGAAACCTGCCTTTTTAAGCAGGAAGCATCAAGTACTTGCAAAGCCCCTTCTGTCGGAGGAACAGAAAGGGCAGATGGCTCTGTAGGGACACTGGTTCTGACGCATGATCTGTCAGATGCCAAAGCATCCTCATCCTCATTTTGGGCTACCTCTCCTGGCTTTTCTTGGGTACTTTCCCGTAGTGGCTGCTGCTCGTGAGCAGCAGGCTGGTCAGCCTGGAGAAAAAACAGCCTCCCTGGGAGCGGATCTTCACTAGAACTGGAGTTAGAGAGCTGCTCTTTCCTGCATCCTTTCTCAGTCTTGGTGACCGATATACTGATGCATAAGGGCTCCTTCCTAGCAGGGTGCAGACTCTGCTTTGGGAAAATAACAGGCTCTTTCAACGTACAATCAACAGTCGCGTTCTTGCTCTGCAAGGAATCTGGTGGCAAGCTGGCAGCAGCTGGACACGCAGACAGCAGAGGTCTGGGAGGCTCAATTCGCATTTCAGAATCGCTCCTGCCAGTGCCTATCCCCAACACTGCGTGAGCAAGTCCCGAATTCACATTCCCCATCCGAGTATCCAGCCCAGAAGGAAAAGGCTGCCGAGCAGAGGCAGCGCCATCCCACAACTCAGTGTCACCCAGAGGACCGCACCGTCCTCCGTACCTGGCCTCTGCTAGCCCTGCCTCCTCCAAGCCATCCCCTGGAGCCAGGACCCCGGAGGAGACCTTCCCTGCCTCTCCCTCGGGCTGGGTGCCGTTCGCCAGGAGCACCCTCCCGACATTTCTGCGGAAGCTGTTGTTCCGCGAGAGGCTCCCGGCCTCCCGCTCGCTCTGGCGCTTCAGACACTCTGACTCCAGCTTGGCCACCATGTCCAGCACGCGCACGGGTTCGCTCTGCTGCTGCTCGCTACTGCCGCAAGGTCCCCTCTCCGTATGTACCTCGCACGCCCCGGCGGAGGAGAAAGGGTCTGAGCTGGGAAGCGCACCTTTAGGCTGAGCGCTCAGCCTTGTAGTAGAAGCAGGCGTGCAGGTTTTAGCACAGTCCACCAGTAAAGCCCTTGCTCGTTGCTCCAGAAAGGCTACCATCTCTATCACCGAGAGGGATCGGCCTGGGAACACACCCTCACCGTTATCGTTCACGTAATGCACCGAACAGTGCTCGATGCCGCAGGCAAAAGGTTCCGGCTGGGAGCACCTGGCGTTTGCCTCCCTCATTCTTTCCAGTTGAATTTTGGCTTTTTTAAGATCAACCGATTTTTTCCTGCGTTTAGCTGTTCTTCCATCGATATCCCACGTGCTTTTAATTTTCATAGAGCCCAGCCGGCTGTTGCTGCTGCATTGCTGGGCTGCGAAGAACGCGATCTTCTCCTTTGTATTGCCAGGTTTCACTACAGCCCAGACATCCAGAGGCCCTTCCCCTTCTTCTCCCTGGTGGATGGTTGCAGACAGGGCGTTCTTCTTTTCCCTTGCACTTGGGCCATCCGCTGGACCTTTCCCATTCATATTGCACATAGTATTTGGATAAATAATCCCCAGAAGCTTTTGAGATGGAGTCACGAGGGAGGGTTTTGGGAAAACGCTCAGTTTGGTGCAGTTGGTGTATTTTTCTTCTTGTGCTGATCTCTGATGGCTCATAGGTTGGGCTCTTAGGGAATCCTGGCTTATTTCTGGAGATCGCTCTTTCTTCTGTAACTTGAGATATGGCTTTAAGTGCATACCAGAAACCCTAGAAAAACAGAAAGGGGAGAAGTTATAGTTGCAAAATATGCCTGCCTGGAATTAGAGGAGGTGTCCCAGAGTAGGCACCAGCACACCTCCTACTCTACATCAAGCAGCCCACACCTCAAAAGAAACCACACGAGAAAGGAAAAACAGCAACCAAGGCTGCGACATCCACCCTTGGAGAACTTCTTGGAGAAAAGGATTATGATGTTAAAGATAGCAGAGATCTTCCCAGTAGAGAAATCTGTTTCCAGGGAGTTGCAAGGAAAAATCCCAACAGTTAAGTTCTACCTATTGTACAAAAATAGTTAGAGCTTCATCCTGGAGTTCGAGCTGTCCTTATGTCTGTTCATTCATACATCCAGTTCTAAGGCACATGTGGTTTACCTTGACATTAACTACCATATATATATATATATATATGTTCTTTTCAGTAAATACAGTTAAAGCTGAGAAGGGAAATTAGCAAGTGTAATTATATTCAGGAGATCCCAGCAGCTATCTCATCTCCTAATAACACCCAAAATGAAACCTCTATCCTATAGTATATCAATAATGGCAAATTTCATATATTTTCCCATCACAATCAGATGCCACTCCCCCTCCCAAAGTGACAGAAGCATCACGTACAGCTGAACAGAACCGCTTTCAAGGATGTGTTTTTACGGTTAAGAATTTAAGACCTGTGAAGGAGACACTTGAATGCTGCTGACATTACAGCAGCAGCACCACTCCTGCAACAGTCCCAGGTACTCCACTCCTCCTTTCTGTTACACCTTCGCAGTAATCTTCAAGTCAAGGCTCAAAAAACGCAGAAGCCCAGGGCACTGCCACATAGGATGCAATTATCAGGAGACTTCAGGCTCTTCTCCCTGGAGTATCACGTAAGCATATTACAGAACTAACTATAGATTATGTTTCCATGGTAATCTTTGAATTGTTACATTAAAAAGCCTCCTGTTTGAAACGGGGATAATCCATGCTTTCTAGATTAATAACAGCAGGTTCAATGCCACATTTATCATGAGCTGATGATACGGACACATTCAGACACTGAATATGTTTCCCTTGACAGCCACCACCAAAGCAGTTGCTTTGGTATTGCATTTCTAGCCTAAAAACAGTTTTTAATTAAAAACCTCAAGCCGTAACATCTATAAAGTCGGACAAATTTATAGCTGTAACACCTGCAGTTAACACACATGATGGGTTTGTATCGGACAGATGCAGCCAGAGTCGCGCTGGGCTCTCCCCTGCCGGCAGTGCCATCGGGACGCACACCCACCTCGAGACGCCCTCGCTGATGCTACGCAGGGTACCCGTAGGGTCGGCACACGAGGAGGAGGGACCCCAGCTCGCTCACCCTTCAGGCAGACCCACCAGAGTGCACAGGACAGCTGGAAGAGGGAAGTCGTGACAGCAGATACTGACCAAGAACGCGCATGGATGTGCCAGACAAGCAACCTGGAGTGCAGCTTGGGGACCTTCCAGCCCTGCCCCAAGGATTAGCCAGGGCTGTAGAGACCTTCCAGAGAAACCGATGGCAGAACGGAGAGCTGAGCCAGAGAGCACCGGAGCTAGCCGAGGGAAGGCTTTGAAAGCAAGATGCTCCAATTCCAGCTGCTAACACAACACACACGAGTACATGAGGGCAACACCTCAGCCAGGCACCACCTGTACCTGTCCAAGCAGAGGAAGAAGCAGCCATGCTGCTTAACCATTGCTTCCCCGAGGCTTCAGTTCCTCGTTCTGGCCCTAGTGATAAGATGATGGGTGACAAGTCCGGGCAGAGAGGTTTTGGGGAGGTACATCAAGAGGAAGGGCTTAGGTCACCTTTCTACAAGTGTGCATGAAGCGCAGGGGGTCCCCTTTGGTCCCCTGCAGTGCTTTGAAGGCCAGGAGGCAGACACTGCAAAGGATACTGTTACGTTCTCTCCCCTCCTGATTTTAAAAGGAAGATGATCACCTCGGTCTTGCAACCAGACAGTGCTAAAACCATCTGCACTTCACCTACAGACTACGGCGATAAGAGAGCTCCCGTTACTGCAGATACACCTACCTAGTTCCTGGGCTAATTCTCTCCCCATGCCTTCTGCCTGCTGATTCCAGCTCTTGTTGGAACTGGGTCACCGCCCAATTTAGTCTCCTCTGCAAAACGCAACTGAGCTATTTTGTTTGCCTTCTCAGTTGGATGCTAAAAAACTAAAATAATCTGATAAAAATAGAACCTGAGGGTGCTAAAATAGATGAATAAAGAGAGTACGGGAAATCAAGGCTGCCGTAGTTTGTTTCAGCCTCATCTTCCATAGGGTCTGCCTCATCTCGGTTGCATTTTATAGCTAAGCAGGGTCAGGCCACCAACGCGCTCGGGCCAGAGCCCAGCCCAGAAGAGCAGCAGGTGAACCACCGCAGCAAGCTGCTGCAGAGAACGGAACCTACAGCCCTCCCTTCCCCATCCAGAAGGGCATTTTGGAGCTGTGCTTTTCAGACCAGAGAGAGAAAAGCTCTGATGGCTGCCTGCCACCGTACCCCGGGGAGAAGAGGTGAATACAATTAAATAACACGACTTTGCATGCTGAAATCTCATGAGCTAGGAGCAGAAGATCGAATTTCATTCATGAGTTTTCATGCCAGGGTGTTTGAAAGATGAGCCGCATGTGTTTTTTAAAAGGCTTTCTTCAAGCAGTTTTCAGGAATCCAGCAGGACAATCGGTTCAACACCCTTCATTAAGAGAAGCTGCAAACGAAGGTGAGACCAAGTATTGTACGAATGAAAACAGGACCAAACTGGTTACCCCAACATGCTTAGAGGACACGTTTAGCCAGCAAAGTTGGTTCAGCTGCTCCCAGCTATTTCTGGTCTATGGAGAAAGACAAAGGGTAGAGTTATGCCTCACCTATTACGGATTTCTCGTTTAAGGTTATATTTCCTCCTGTGTTTCAGTTAGTCTCTGGCTCAGCCAACAATACCATTTAAGGTTGAAAAGTTATAATTTACATAACAAAATTACGCCTTAGTCAGAAGTTTTACTGCCAGAATAATTGCCTCATTTGAATTCAGCATTCAGTTCATTGCACTGTTTTAATGGATCCAGATTTAAAGAAAACCTTCATTTAATAACTTCAGACAGCTATAAAAGGAGTCCTGCTAACTCCACCTGACCAGCTGAATCGCAGTGCCACCTGCCTCCCAGGTTCTGGGCAGCAGGGAAGAGAATTCCCATTTTACAAGGGATGTTAGTAATGGACATTACCTGACAAGGAGACAAAAAGCCCCTGGCCCCACACACGCTTTGCTGTGAACACTAAGGAATAAGAACTTTTAGGCAAAGACAGCGTTTTCCCTGCACGTCAGCAGCACATTTCATTCCCAGCTCCTAGAATTAGAACAAGGCTTCCCAGCAGAAATTGCTTTGAAGATGAACCAGAGCCCAGTCCCCACCCACAGACTACCTTATTTCTGCAACATTTCAGTGCTGGCAAGCGGAGAATTGTGGCAGCTGCAGGTAAGTTGTTAAATATTTAAAACCACCAAAAATAGTTGTTAAAAGGTGAAGTCACTGACAATTCTCTATGATACTTAATTCCAGAATAATTGTGTTTGCTTTCCTCCACCCTTTGTCAAGCTTTCTAATTTTATCTTTAGAGACAACTCTTCAGAAGTTCATGGAGTAAGCATAAAAGGTTTTCAATCCCAAACGTGTGGGTTTTGAATTGCTGATAAGAGATAATTCTGCCAGGAATGATCAGCACTGAAACAACTAGCAGTGCTGCCTTTATACTGTTTTTCCATCCTTAAGCTGCTGAAATAAAAGGGCCAGTTTTTCTATTTCTAATCAGCCATGTCTGAAAAACAGGATACTTACACTTCTGGAATGACACTGCTGTTTTTTCAAGTCGTAACTACAGCTTGTTTCCACTACTGTTTTATCATGTTAGTTACTACACAGGATTGATATAGAAATATATGCCTTCATAAACGTGCAGACACGCACGCACCCCTCCTCTCCCTACTGAAGGGAAGGCCCATAAGCTACTGTGCCATCTTGGCCCGGAATCTTTCTGCACCCTTTTAGTATTTATACATCTTCTAAATCACAGCAGCCTAAAAAAAAAAAAATATATTTGCTTTAGTGGAAGCTCCAAAGTTGGAGAGAAAAACCTGGTAGGAAAGGCTCAATTCTCACATATCCTTTCTAGGGTCCAGAGAGAGCCTAGATGCCCCTCGCTGCACCTGGGTCAGGGAACTCTCATGATGCCCTGTGAAGCCAAGAGATTTCCTCTGGCCAGCAAGAACAGCAACAAAAAAAACACCCCAAAGTGTAATCTGCTCAAACAGCATATTCACACTGCAAGTTTTCTGGGCAAAGCACCGGAAGGTTTTATTAAGGCAAAAATTTCAATCAAAACCCCAAAGTTTCCTGTGGATTTCTTTTTGTAAACACTAACTCCAGTCAACAAAAGTTCCTAGCGTTGCTGACTGCACACACAGTGCCAACTACAACTCTGAAAAAACCCTCAGGACATACTAACAAAAGGCAGAAGCCAAATAAAAAAAATAAAAAGAAGAAAAAACCCCAACAACAATAAAAACCCACACCAAGCATAACCTCTGGCAAGGCATTTCTCTTCCCTGGCATCCCATTTCTCTGTCTATAGAGCTTAGCTCCTCTCTAAAGGACACTGACAATTATGAAGGACTGAGTACTGAATGCAAGTTAAACTATGGTCAACCACTTGTTATTTCTGGAAGGACTTGGTGAGTCCTTTGGGCTCAATCTCCAGTACCATTTCCATCCCCTTTGCACTGCCGGGGCAAGGCAAAGCAGACAGAGAGCTGCTTCAAAGGCATTCCACGGATTCTGCCGGGGCGGGAAAGTCCCAGCCGAGCAGCCGGGATGGACGATGCTCTGCTACTCACTGGAGCTTGTTCTGGCGCGTGGCAAGTGTCCAAGCTCGCAGAAAGGCGGGTTGGGAAGCACGATGCTCCAGACTAGGGGCGAGTTCAACTTCAGCAGCTGCGGAGGCGTCTGATTTCTAGAAAACCCACTTCCCTTGCAGCAGTAACTTCAGACTAAAGCAACTACTCCTGACCCACCTCCCGACGCCTGTGAAACTGCCTCTTGCACCAACTGGAGAGCGAGCGAGGATTATCGTGGGCTTTGAAGGTAATCAGAAGGTGTAAGACTGCCGAAGCAGCACGCTTCGCTCCAGCGGCCAGCCTGGGGGGGAAGTAGAAGCATGAGGCGGAGCTAAACACAAAGTAGGTGCCTAACTCTTAATTTTGGATCCCCCACTGCTTGTTCACCCATGTCAGGTGTTCAAATAACCTGACTTTGAGGGAGATGACACCCAAATATAGCTGCATACAGGAGCAGCTATAAAATCCATCATCTTCACCAAGCAGAGGTTTCGGGTGACAGATTGCACGTCCAAGCCCAACACGCTCAGACTACTCCAGTTTGAGGGCTCCCACCCATTAATAAGTTGTGAATACATTTCAAGTTAACGCACACACACACCCTTCAGCATAAAGCACCCATTAATAAGTTGTGAATACATTTCAAAGTTAACGCACACACACACACCCTTCAGCATAAAGCAGAGTAGTCTCAGCTACTTTCTAATTCTTGGGCAGGAAGAAGTGTCATTGCTTTGCCAGCCTTTTGTATAAAAGCACTTACCGTGAAGCGAGTGATGTAGAAGCAATTCTTGTTGAGCCTGAGGAAGCTCAAACCCACGTTCCCTACTTCCCAGCCACACTACAGATGACACAGGGATGACATAAAGCAGAGGAGAACCAGATCAACTGAAAGATTTGATACTCAAGCTTAAGCTGCTCCAAAAACATGTAGCTCAAAGACAATGGGATAGCACGCGTGCCTGTGGTGGAACAGGCTAAGATGAGAAGGAATCACACAAGTCGTTTGGGAGAAAGACAGTAAGAAAAAAAAAAGTGGTGGTTTTATAGGACTTCTGCTGAAAGCTGTTCAGAGCAGCACAGAGACAGTGACAGGTTTCCTTCTGGAGAAGTTTTATCTTCCTTAACATTTGTTTTCTAATTTATTAGCTGCAAGAGGACCAAGATCCTTCTGGATATCATGGCACAACAAATTTCTTCAAACAGTTAATGAACCAACACAAAGTGATGCTATTTAGTCTTCATTTTTGTGCATACATAATGAGAACACATGAAAGGTTGTAGAAATTAACCTTGGACCGCACTATCATGAAGAGACTCGGAGTTCAAAAGAAAGAATAAGCAAAAGTAGATCTGAAGGCGAGTCACCAGGTTGTTCTTTTGAAACTCAAGACCGAAAGGAACTGGTTCACAAAGTCAGCTGCACTGCGGCGCAGAGGATTTTGCTGCAGACAGCACAACCCAGCAGGCATTCTCCAGAAGTCAGAAGGTGTTTTCATTATCAAGAACAGAAGAAACTCCAACTGAACATGTTCCTTCTTCGGGAAGGATACAAGAAGCCGGCACAGGTTTCAAGTCACTTGGAAAGTTGTATTTTAGAGATCAAAAACTCTAGGAATAAATGTGAGAACTGGTGCACCATTAAGCCCCTACAAAGATATTTAGAACAGAGAAATAGTAAAAGGTTCTTCAGTTTGTGGGAAAGGACAGGGTGAGAAACAGGGCTGCAAGCAAGGTCAGGACAGAGATTAAGAGTACTCCAGGTACAGCACAAAATACGAAATTCGACTTTGCATCGTTTTTAAAGAGGGGTGATAAGGGTGATCACGAGGGCAAAAGCCCGGGGGTTGATTTGAACAAGAACATCGGCAGAGGGAGGATTAACAAGCTTCATGAAAACTGCAAGGAGTAACTCATCTCAGTTTTAGAATCCAAAATAGATAGGCTCATAAACTGCAGGCCAAGAAGCAAGATTTAAGCGCCTCTTGAAAGGCAACAATACAAGTTAATAAAACATGTGGCACATTGGAGGTGGCATTGCAGGGGAGAAAAAGAAGGGCGAGAGATCGCAGCCTCTCCAGACCTGGTAGTCTGAGCTCAATATAAAAGGTACTTTGCAAGCAAAGGCGATTAAGGCGACACAGAGAAAAAGGGGGAAGAGGGAATAGTTCAATACACCAGACTAACCTGAAAGTTCTCAAAAAAGTGATCTTTTTAGACAAATGCACTGTATCTTACTCGCACAGACTTCAGAAGGCACAAGGAGATTTACTGGTTAAGACAGATTGGCAGAGGAATGGGAAAATAGACAAAGAAGTTGGCTTCGCAGCAGACAGCCCCAGGTGATGCCGAGTAAGAAAATACCAGCCTGGAAACCAAAGACGTGCTTCAAGAATCAGCCTTGGGAACACTCTGATTTTGTTAGGAATGACCTCGGAACAAATCCTACAGGTGCACCCACAGAACTGAAGGCATTTCCAAAAGAGCCAAGGCACAAAGCACCAAGTATCAGCAATGGAATAGAGTTCTAAAGTACAGATGGTGACGCACCAGCAAGCTGAACACCAAGAGGTTTTGAAGGTAAAGAAAGGTGCATTGGCCACCATAGACACATCTATGAAAGAGAGGCAAGTGGAGGTGATTCTGTGATATAATCAAGGCAGCAGTGAAAAGCCCTCCTGCCAGATCTGCTCTGGAGTGCACTATACCCTTTTTGTCACGACTCAGAAGAGATTCACCCAGACTCAGAACGACGGCAACAGCAGTTATTCAAAAAGCTAATAGATAACACTTGGGTCATTTAGCACAGCAAAACCACAGGTGAGGGTACACAACCCCATTTTACAGAATACAGCAAAAGAGGTAAGCTGCTGAAAATAAGAAGTAACCCTTAAGCGAAGAAAAAGGAACAGAGGCTCAAACAAGTATATAAGCTGGGAATCAAAAGAAGGTTCCTAATCGCACAGATAAATGTGTCATCTTCAGTAATGGATTAATCTACAGGAGGAAAGAAGAAAAGATGTAATTGTTCTTAGGCTGGACTTCTAAATTTACAAAAGGGATTATAAAGATACTGCTTGGGAAAGCAAGGAGCCAGATGACCCAGGAAGCCTTTTCCAGCGCTAAATTACCATGAGACTAACATAGCAAGTATATGCTGTCTACACAACCACAAAGAACAAAGGTTTAAGTTTGTTTTAAACCCACACAGCTTTTGGAAACCAGAAAGCTGGCTCTCTTCCTCCAGATTAAGGAAGTTTAAGAGTCTTGGTTTCAGAAAAAGCAAAAAAAAAAAAAAAAGGTTCATATATTTTCAAGTAGCTTGAACTCGAACAAACTGGCATGTTCTTGCATTTGCATAAGGACAAGTTGTTCTGTACGGTGTTCCTATAACGAGACACAGTGAGAGGCGTTCACTTAATTGTCACATAAGCACAAGTGTTTGAAATCAATCGTGCATTTCTTCTTAATAAGAGACACAGGAGAGTGAGCAATACAAAATCTGAGCTTAAACTAATCTAATTACTTACTGCATAGTAAGACAAACCGCAGCAGTGATTGCCAGTATTTCTGCTTGCTTTAAGCTGACTGCATGTTTTAAAGCCTACTATGGCAAGCCATTCTCCAATTAAGTTTTACTTCAAAGCCATGTTCCCAAATAAATTTACAGCTGTTGCTAAAAATCCCAAAGATTTCTCCAAGTACAGTAGCAACTTTAGTGAATCTGTAATTGTCATTATCAAATAAAAACGTCAAAGAACATTTCTGCCCTTAAGCCATTACAACATTTCACTTAAACACTATCCAAAAGTAAGATTTAGACCAAACATTTGAGTGACATGCAAAACAGCAGGAAAGTAAGGAGAGGGCTAAATTGGTTCTAAATACTTAACTATAGGCAGACCGGCTGGTCTGTTCATACCGTTTGACTTGATGGAAGGTGGAGGATGTGGAATTGAGCGGTTCCCTGTGGAGGCCAGCTCTGCAGGAACTCTTCATCGTAACTACCTCTCCAGCTAAGGCACGCCGTCACAGCCAGTCCATCCTGGGTTACGCACAAGGCTCCCCCATCAGCTTTCCTCGCCCCACACAGAGCTTCACCCTGTCTCTGCCACCTAGAAACTGAACAAACAAGAGGTACATAATAAGATCACGTTCAAGTACAGCAGTGATTGAAGCACAGATGATCAGGACAAGGACTCTTTC